>NC_091293.1:20019198-20390022 GCF_038502225.1 Cherax quadricarinatus | reverse complement strand
ATATGCATGTTTTATCCCTTCCCTGTTACTGTTCAATTAGTCTGAGTCACCAAAGTATTAAAGGGATATAACACGTGTACATTACCCTGAGTTATCCAATTGTATCCTATAAATGGAATGGATGGAAATTGCTGACGATTAATATGATCGTCAATTTATATAATATTTATTATGTTAATGAATTTGTATTAGAGTAAATCATTGAATTTGTGTCTAAGTTGGAATTTCTATAATCAATTGTATATTTTGTATGCAAATTACATAAACTATTGTTTAAACATCAATGTAACATGTTTGTATGATGTGCATGTAGGTTATAATGGGTTAAGTGGTGTTTCCACCAGTGTTATATTTGTTACGCAGTTATATCTTTTGTTATTGTGTGTGTTTAGTGAAACGTACGTATGCATTTTATGGTGTGTTTGTCGTATATATCTATACATATTAGATAAAAATTGGTATTTATGGTGTGTACCTCGTTGTACTCTATAGATTATGTATGGTGATGCTATTTAATTTTTAAGCAGCCTTGTTTTTATGATGTTTTAAATAAAATATATAAAAAAAAAAATAATACTTTCATCCATACCCCCCACATCAAGACTCAATGCCCGCAGAACAGAGAAGTATTGACCACTTATCTTATGCAACACCCTGCTCAACCAACCCCTGACGCTCCCCAACCCCTCACAAAAATACACTACATGGAATGCAGAATCCTCCCCGCCACATATTCCACATACCCCCCCCCCCTCAACCACCCGTCTAGGTCGTAAGACCACTCCCGATGGTAAAATCCCATGCAAAAACCGATACATCACCTCACGTCCACGGGGTTGTAACCTTAACCTACCAAACCTTCTCCATATACATCCCCAGTCATACATGGGGAAAATCCCCTCCACCGGAGCCACAACCCTTTCCGCCGACATCCTACACAGCCTACTTATTTTTACCTTACCCAGATCCCTAACCATCACCACTGCCCTCAAAATAGTTTCACACTCCCTCAACTCCGTCCCAGAAAACATGCGTTTCAATGTATTGTGTACCTTAACCAACCCCCCCCCCACTCACACCCTCCCTCATCACCTCCCTTTTAATGAAGATACATTTAACCCTCCTCTTTAAGTTCATTAAACCCAACCCCCCCCCTGACGCACAGGTAACATTACTACATCCCTTCTAAGCCAGTCACAACCTGAACCCCACAAAAATTTAAAAACCCCTCTAAGTATAGTTGCAATTGCCGTCCCCGTTAAAGGGAACACGGCAGCCACATGCCAAACCTTGCTATACAATAAAACGTTAATTACAATGGCACTCTGCACAAGGGTCAAATGATAAGGCCGCAATGCTCCCAATCGACCCAGTATCCTTTCTACCAACCTGACCGAATTATTAACACGTGCAACCTCAAGATCATCAGCATAGATTAGACCACAAATTTTTAATAACATCACCTGCTTCTTTACGACTGCACTACCCCACTCGACCCTCGCCCCCCAAGTTCCTAACCCCATAACCATGGACTTCTCCGAATTTACCCTCATACCAGTCGCACATGCAAACGTGTCGACCACTCCATCTAAAGCGTTTATGGACATCCCCTCTCTAACCAATACAGTGGTATCATCCACATACCCTATGAGAACAGGCCAAACGCCCTCAGTACCCCCCCCAACCCCTTCACTAACGCCCATATGGCGCTCCACCATTCTATAAAAGGGGTCCTGTATGCATGCAAATAAAAGCTGTGACATAGGACACCCCTGTCTAAGACCTCTGCCCATTACAATCCTCCCCCCTAATCTTCCATTAATCTGTACTCTCACCATTGCCCCTCTATATAACGCCTCTACCCATCCCACTATTTCTTCCCCATAGCCCTGTTTCCTAAGGATAGCTCTCAACGCCTCTCGCTCCACCCTATCATAAGCTCCTTGCCAGTCTAGTGCAACCAACCCCCCCCTTCCCCCCCTTTTTCTTCCACGAAATCCCTTAAAAGACCATGTCCCACCCCCATAGACCTACCTGGCAACCCAAACTGGGTTTCCGATACAACCCTCCCTACAACACACTTGATCCTATTTCCTAAAATTTTTGCAAATAACTTATAATCCGCGCATAACAACGATATTGTTCTATAGTCCCTGAGCGAACGCTGTTCCTTACCCTTCGGTACCAAAACAACTACAGCTGTTGCCTGTCTTTCACCCAACCTTCCCCTTACCTTCATCAAGTTCAGTAACCTCACCAAAAAACCTTTTATTAACTCCCAATGCTGTTGATAAAACTCCGCCGGCAGTCCATCGATTCCCGGTGCTTTGCCCTTTTGCATGGCACTCAAAGCTCTCCATATTTCCCCCTCAGTTATGTCCCCCCCCAAAGCTTCCCTATCACTGTGTCCTAACCTACATGGCACACTTCCACACACCCTCTCTAAATCCCCTAATCCTACCCCTTCCTCCCGCCAATACTTTTCGTACCACTGATCCGCAAACAACCCCATCCCATCCGTAGTGTGGATAACCTGACCCGCCCTATACCCTCCCACCGACTCAAGAACCTCCAAACATGGAATAGTTGTTGCCTGCCGACGTTGTTTTTGTCTGCGCAACACACATGATGACGGCCTATCTCCCCATAACACCTCCTCCACCCCCGCCATTACTCTCACCGCTTGGAACCGCTCGTCCTGAATTTCCCGCAACCGCTCTTTAAGTATCATAATGTCGTCCATCGGATAGACACCCTCTACTGTCCCTTTTACATAACAACCCCGTAACCTGTCCTCCAAATAATTAATCAACCCAAATTTTAAAGAATTAATCCTTTTCCCCTCCCTCACATAATAATGCCGAATCCGGTCCTTAGCCACACCATCCCACCACGTCACCACGTCCTCCACACCTTGTACCTCCTCAGTTAATCTCTCCCACAGCTCCGTAAAACCCCCCAACCCCTCCTCATCTTCCAACAGACTCGTATTTAATTTCCAATATCCCCTAGAGATACAAGCTAGAGAATCCCACTCTACTTCTGCGACAACCGCCCTATGATCTGAAAAAGCTAGTTCAATAGTACGGACAGACGTTGACAATACCTTATGAGATATATACAACCTGTCTAACCTAGCTGCGTAACCTCGCCTCACGAAAGTATGCTCCACCTCCCACGCTCCCCCACCTACCACATCCCTCAACTGAACGTCCACCAAAAGATTGCGTAATGCTGTCAACATATGCCCCGCCCCTCGTGGTTCCACATCCGCTCTCCTGATCACACAATTCCAGTCCCCACCTACGATGGCCACTTCAGGTAAACCACGGAAAGCAAAAACTAGATCATCACACACAAAATCCCTCTTGACTTTCATATCATTTGCAGCTGGTGCATACACACTTACAAAGGTTACCCTCTGCCCCATCCACCACCCATCCACACGCAACACCCTCCCCCCCCACCCCCTTCACGTCTTTGCAACACAAACGGGCTCGCCTCCTTTATCAATAAACCCACACCACCTTTCAAACGTGCCGATGGCAGAGTCAACACCGTATACCCGTCCACCTCGAGCACTCTACCCTCCCTGAAATTATGCTCCTGTAGAAAGACTACGTCCACTCTGTATCGACGTAAGAGCATACGAAAGCATTCCCTCTTCACACCAGTACACAGTCCATTCACATTCACAGTCATGCACTTAAGGCCTTTCTAAAGCTTCCAACCCTTTCTCCTCTCACCCTTCCCAGGGCCTCTTGCCCCAGGGTCAACATGTGGTTTGTCACTATCCACCCCCCCCCTCTTCGATGCCTCTTATCCTGGCTGTCACGAGAATGTACATCCTTCCTCCCAGACCTCTGCGCGGGCGTCAGGACATCATCTGAGTCTGACGCAGCCGCCCTCTTCCTCGTAACACTCTCTACCGCCATACTGTCTACCGAAGATTCCTCACAGTGAACATCAACCTCTACTGTGACCTGTCGCACAGAGCTCGGTGACTCCTCTCTGTGCCTGCAGTTGTCCTCCTTCCTTCCCGTGCCTGTCCCGCCACACTCTCCTTTCAACTCAGGCACCATTTCACGGACCAAGCCATTATCCTCGCCCGAAGAAGGTAAAGTTTTCAATACCTCGTCGAGCTCCTCCTCCAGCTCTTGCACCTCCTGCTGAATGAGCACTTCCTCCCCCGTCACCGGCAAAGTGGCCATTTTCGGCTCCACACAACTCGTGCCCCACCCAACATGCACCACAAGAGACTCTTCTACAATTTCACTCCACAGACGGCCATCTCCTCGGTTTCCTTTGGAATTCTCCTCTACGACATCCACACCTGTAACTGGTGCACCACCTGTTTGCGCCGGCGCCCTCCACTGCCTCCCACACGTCGCCGCCATATGGTCATACTCTCCACACAACCTGCATGTCCGTCGCTGCCCAGCATACGCCACTAGAATTTGGGTCCTAAACTCCGGCATCACGACGTATGACGGGATCGGGTGCCTCAGTGTCATTTTGAGGGAGAATGTACCCTCCGGACGTCCCACGTACGCACCTGCCGCCCACTTGCCTTGGGTTGCCAGATGCACGGTACCATAAGCTGCAAACACCTTCCGTAAGTCCTCCTCGTCAGCCTCGAAGGGGACATTGCGCAACTTCACCCACGTATAGTGGCGAGAAACGTCTATGAGTCGCACTTTGACAGCTGGAGTTACATCAATACTCACATGCTCAAATTTCGTCACTAACGACTCGTACACAGCCGTCGAATTTAACTTGACGAATAGACGATAGGCCCCATTCAGGGCCACACCATAAACCTCATCATCCTGCACTCCGTACGTTTCCCTGATGATTGCCGGAAGTAACACCTGCGCCGTAGAGGGGGAAATCGCCCCACGAAGCAGCTCAACGCCGACAGTGTTCACCCTACGTCGGATACTCAGCGCCATATTGTTGCTATGAGAGCTCTCCTGACAAACAGCAGAGGGGTCCTGTGCACAACCGCACTCTACTGCAGTCAGGCAGCTAATGATTGCTTAATTGTCCACTTATTGAGGAATACAGAGACAGACAGTATAATAACCTATGTGACATGTCAAGATATCTTATTAATGAAAATAAGGTACCAAATATACTAAGCAAATTTCCTAAATTTGCTTGTAACAGATAAGTGAACTATAGATATGTAGATAATTAAAAACCCGTATGTACCCCTGTTAACCCTTTTGGGGCCTAGTTCCTAGGCCTTTTGTATATCCATATGCTCTTGCGCTACCGTCCACAGGATGGTTATGGAGTGCACGATAAACTAGCCACTTCGGTGGCAAAATCTAATCTAAATCTAAACAGGTTAAGAAACCGATCCTCTCCAAGCCACAGAAGAAATGTAGGTTGGATGTCCAAAGAAATATCTTCACTGAACTCAACAGTGATCTGCAGTACTTTGGAATGATGAAGCAACCTTCACCGTCACCCGGTCCTACTAATTACCGAGAACAACCGAGATGAACCGAGAACAACCGAGATGAACCGAGAACAACCGAAAACATGTTCAGAAGAACCGAGAACAATCTTGGATTTACCGAGAACAAGTCACGCTGTACAAAGCAGTCAGTCCACAGTATGAACAGTTCTCGTTGTTATGACCAAGGAGCTTGTCGAGGTTGGAACGTAATATTCAGAATGCCAACGGACATGTCCATAGTCCATTTCTAGGTTGATAAACAGAAGTAATTTTTTCCCCAATAATTGTAATAAGGGCCTCCATTGCGTATGCTAATGAATAACTTCCTTCTTTTGCCGTAGATATGTATGACTCTTCGAAATCTGGCGAAACTAGGGGAATACCCATTATGTACGTACTCCTATACCATTCTGATCGAAGTGTATAAGTGGAAGATGGGTATTAACAAAGGGGATATATATAAGGTTTTGAGGATATCCCTCTAAGAGAGAACCCGTAATAATGGATTCAAATTAGATAAGTTTAGATTTAGAAAGGATATAGGTGCTCAGTCAGGTGCTAAAACAGGTGTTAATCAAGGTGCTCAGTCAGGTGCTAAAACAGGTGTTAATCAAGGTGCTCAGTCAGGTGCTAAAACAGGTGTTAATCAAGGTGCTCAGTCAGGTGCTAAAGCAGGTGTTAATTAAGGTGTTCAGTCAGGTTCTAAAGCAGGTGTTAATTAAGGTGTTCAGTCAGGTGCTAAAGCAGGTGTTAATTAAGGTGTTCAGTCAGGTGCTAAAGCAGGTGTTAATTAAGGTGTTCAGTCAGGTTCTAAAGCAGGTGTTAATTAAGGTGTTCAGTCAGGTGCTAAAGCAGGTGTTAATTAAGGTGCTCAGTCAGGTGCTAAAGCAGGTGTTAATTAAGGTGCTCAGTCAGGTGCTAAAGCAGGTGTTAATTAAGGTGCTCAGTCAGGTGCTAAAGCAGGTGTTAATTAAGGTGCTCAGTCAGGTGCTAAAGCAGGTGTTAATTAAGGTGTTCAGTCAGGTGCTAAAGCAGGTGTTAATTAAGGTGCTCAGTCAGGTGCTAAAGCAGGTGTTAATTAAGGTGTTCAGTCAGGTGCTAAAGCAGGTGTTAATTAAGGTGCTCAGTCAGGTGCTAAAGCAGGTGTTAATTAAGGTGCTCAGTCAGGTGCTAAAGCAGGTGTTAATTAAGGTGCTCAGTCAGGTGCTAAAGCAGGTGTTAATTAAGGTGCTCAGTCAGGTGCTAAAGCAGGTGTTAATTAAGGTGCTCAGTCAGGTGCTAAAGCAGGTGTTAATTAAGGTGTTCAGTCAGGTGCTAAAGCAGGTGTTAATTAAGGTGCTCAGTCAGGTGCTAAAGCAGGTGTTAATTAAGGTGCTCAGTCAGGTGCTAAAGCAGGTGTTAATTAAGGTGTTCAGTCAGGTGCTAAAGCAGGTGTTAATTAAGGTGTTCAGTCAGGTGCTAAAGCAGGTGTTAATTAAGGTGCTCAGTCAGGTGCTAAAGCAGGTGTTAATTAAGGTGCTCAGTCAGGTGCTAAAGCAGGTGTTAATTAAGGTGCTCAGTCAGGTGCTAAAGCAGGTGTTAATTAAGGTGCTCAGTCAGGTGCTAAAGCAGGTGTTAATTAAGGTGTTCAGTCAGGTGCTAAAGCAGGTGTTAATTAAGGTGCTCAGTCAGGTGCTAAAGCAGGTGTTAATTAAGGTGTTCAGTCAGGTGCTAAAGCAGGTGTTAATTAAGGTGTTCAGTCAGGTGCTAAAGCAGGTGTTAATTAAGGTGTTCAGTCAGGTGCTAAAGCAGGTGTTAATTAAGGTGCTCAGTCAGGTGCTAAAGCAGGTGTTAATTAAGGTGCTCAGTCAGGTGCTAAAGCAGGTGTTAATTAAGGTGCTCAGTCAGGTGCTAAAGCAGGTGTTAATTAAGGTGCTCAGTCAGGTGCTAAAGCAGGTGTTAATTAAGGTGCTCAGTCAGGTGCTAAAGCAGGTGTTAATTAAGGTGCTCAGTCAGGTGCTAAAGCAGGTGTTAATTAAGGTGCTCAGTCAGGTGCTAAAGCAGGTGTTAATTAAGGTGCTCAGTCAGGTGCTAAAGCAGGTGTTAATTAAGGTGCTCAGTCAGGTGCTAAAGCAGGTGTTAATTAAGGTGTTCAGTCAGGTGCTAAAGCAGGTGTTAATTAAGGTGTTCAGTCAGGTGCTAAAGCAGGTGTTAATTAAGGTGCTCAGTCAGGTGCTAAAGCAGGTGTTAATTAAGGTGCTCAGTCAGGTGCTAAAGCAGGTGTTAATTAAGGTGCTCAGTCAGGTGCTAAAGCAGGTGTTAATTAAGGTGCTCAGTCAGGTGCTAAAGCAGGTGTTAATTAAGGTGCTCAGTCAGGTGCTAAAGCAGGTGTTAATTAAGGTGCTCAGTCAGGTGCTAAAGCAGGTGTTAATTAAGGTGCTCAGTCAGGTGCTAAAGCAGGTGTTAATTAAGGTGCTCAGTCAGGTGCTAAAGCAGGTGTTAATTAAGGTGCTCAGTCAGGTGCTAAAGCAGGTGTTAATTAAGGTGCTCAGTCAGGTGCTAAAGCAGGTGTTAATTAAGGTGCTCAGTCAGGTGCTAAAGCAGGTGTTAATTAAGGTGTTCAGTCAGGTGCTAAAGCAGGTGTTAATTAAGGTGTTCAGTCAGGTGCTAAAGCAGGTGTTAATTAAGGTGCTCAGTCAGGTGCTAAAGCAGGTGTTAATTAAGGTGCTCAGTCAGGTGCTAAAGCAGGTGTTAATTAAGGTGCTCAGTCAGGTGCTAAAGCAGGTGTTAATTAAGGTGCTCAGTCAGGTGCTAAAGCAGGTGTTAATTAAGGTGCTCAGTCAGGTGCTAAAGCAGGTGTTAATTAAGGTGCTCAGTCAGGTGCTAAAGCAGGTGTTAATTAAGGTGCTCAGTCAGGTGCTAAAGCAGGTGTTAATTAAGGTGTTCAGTCAGGTGCTAAAGCAGGTGTTAATTAAGGTGTTCAGTCAGGTGCTAAAGCAGGTGTTAATTAAGGTGCTCAGTCAGGTGCTAAAGCAGGTGTTAATTAAGGTGCTCAGTCAGGTGCTAAAGCAGGTGTTAATTAAGGTGCTCAGTCAGGTGCTAAAGCAGGTGTTAATTAAGGTGCTCAGTCAGGTGCTAAAGCAGGTGTTAATTAAGGTGCTCAGTCAGGTGCTAAAGCAGGTGTTAATTAAGGTGCTCAGTCAGGTGCTAAAGCAGGTGTTAATTAAGGTGCTCAGTCAGGTGCTAAAGTGTCATCTATTTAAGTTTAGTTTACTATACTCTGTAACTCATTCTTTTTGTTTTAATTACTAGTCTCAATCCATATACTCATTCTTGATAGCAGTTGTTAGTAATTGCTTTTCAATTTATTTTCTTTACAGTTTATCCCTTAGTTTTATTTGATACTTAACTACATTCTCCATTACTCTTATGAATGCAAATATTGATCCTGATATTAACTTCTTGTTAAACAGCACAAATAAGTCTAACAATAATTACCATTACTACACTGCAAGTCAGGTTAAAGCTGTATTCAGTGCCAACAATAACATAACATTATTCAATTACAATATCAGATCATTGAGTAAACACTATGATGACCTCCTGGCACTTCTTAATTCTCTAAATGTTAACATATCCTTTATCATTCTCACTGAAACCTGGCTTAAAAATAATTTAACAGACATCTTTGTCTTACCTGGTTACACAGCCATACACAACTGCAGACCTGATCAATCAGGAGGAGGTACTGCTATCTACTATGATGAACTAAAATGTATTAAATCTACTTTCACCAGGGATGAATATGGTGAATATATATTTGCAAAATTAACATCCAAAAACCTAAAAAAAAAAAAAAACCTTAGTACTTGCATATTTAGTGACAACTTAACAAACATGATAACTGACGAATAAACATCACCTGCTACTTGCTGGTGACTTTAATATGAACCTCATTTAAGCAACTGACCCCAAAGTAGTCGATTTCACAAACACTATGAGCATCTGCTTGCTACTACCATCTATTACTAAATCAACAAGAATCACAGAGACAAGTGCCTCACTACTTGATCATATCTGGACCAATACTATTTCACCACCAAAAGCAGGCATTATCACAGACATCACTAGGGACCACTACCCAACTTTTCTGATAACCAACTTAGGCAGACTGCCTCAGAACACGAGCAAGAATCTCTTTTCGACTGCATGATGAGTCATCAGTAAATAATTTTGTTTCTGCTTTACGTAACACTGACTGGCTGGGTGAGCTAGCAGACAGCTACAATATTGCTTTATGTAACACTGACTGGCTGGGTGAGCTAGCAGAGAGCTACAATGTTGCTTTATGTAACACTGACTGGCTGGGTGAACTAGCAGACAGCCACAATGTTGCTTTACGTAACACTGACTGGCTGGGTGAGCTAGCAGAGAGGTACAATGTTGCTTTACGTAACACTGACTGGTTGAGTGAGCTAGCAGACAGCTTTACGTAACACTGACTGGCTGGGTGAGCTATTACCTGGAGTTTACCTGGAGAGAGTTCCGGGGGTCAACGCCCCCGCGGCCCGGTCTGAGACCAGGCCTCCTGGTGGATCAGAGCCTGATCAACCAGGCTGTTGCTGCTGGCTGCACGCAAACCAACATACGAGCCACAGCCCGGCTGATCCGGAACTGACTTTAGGTGCTTGTCCAGTGCCAGCTTGAAGACTGCCAGGGGTCTGTTGGTAATCCCCCTTATGTGTGCTGGGAGGCAGTTGAACAGTCTCGGGCCCCTGACACTTATTGTATGGTCTCTTAACGTGCTAGTGACACCCCTGCTTTTCATTGGGGGGATGGTGCATCGTCTGCCAAGTCTTTTGCTTTCGTAGTGGGTGATTTTCGTGTGCAAGTTCGGTACTAGTCCCTCTAGGATTTTCCAGGTGTATATAATCATGTATCTCTCCCTCCTGCGTTCCAGGGAATACAGGTTTAGGAACCTCAAGCGCTCCCAATAATTGAGGTGTTTTATCTCCGTTATGCGCGCCGTGAAAGTTCTCTGTACATTTTCTAGGTCGGCAATTTCACCTGCCTTGAAAGGTGCTGTTAGTGTGCAGCAATATTCCAGCCTAGATAGAACAAGTGACCTGAAGAGTGTCATCATGGGCTTGGCCTCCCTAGTTTTGAAGGTTCTCATTATCCATCCTGTCATTTTTCTAGCAGATGCGATTGATACAATGTTATGGTCCTTGAAGGTGAGATCCTCCGACATGATCACTCCCAGGTCTTTGACGTTGGTGTTTCACTCTATTTTGTGGCCAGAATTTGTTTTGTACTCTGATGAAGATTTAATTTCCTCATGTTTACCATATCTGAGTAATTGAAATTTCTCATCGTTGAACTTCATATTGTTTTCTGCAGCCCACTGAAAGATTTGGTTGATGTCTGCCTGGAGCTTTGCAGTGTCTGCAATGGAAGACACTGTCATGCAGATTCGGGTGTCATCTGCAAAGGAAGACACGGTGCTGTGGCTGACATCCTTGTCTATGTCGGATATAAGGATGAGGAACAAGATGGGAGCGAGTACTGTGCCTTGTGGAACAGAGCTTTTCACCGTAGCTGCCTCGGACTTTACTCTGTTGACGACTACTCTCTGTGTTCTGTTAGTGAGGAAATTATAGATCCATCGACCGACTTTTCCTGTTATTCCTTTAGCACGCATTTTGTGCGCTATTACGCCATGGTCACACTTGTCGAAGGCTTTTGCAAAGTCTGTATATATTACATCTGCATTCTTTTTGTCTTCTAGTGCATTTAGGACCTTGTCGTAGTGGTCCAATAGTTGAGACAGACAGGAGCGACCTGTTCTAAACCCATGTTGCCCTGGGTTGTGTAACTGATGGGTTTCTAGATGCGTGGTGATCTTGCTTCTTAGGACCCTTTCAAAGATTTTTATGATATGGGATGTTAGTGCTATTGGTCTGTAGTTCTTTGCTGTTGCTTTACTGCCCCCTTTGTGGAGTGGGGCTATGTCTGTTGTTTTTAGTAACTGTGGGACGACCCCCGTGTCCATGCTCCCTCTCCATAGGATGGAAAAGGCTCGTGATAGGGGCTTCTTGCAGTTCTTGATGAACACAGAGTTCCATGAGTCTGGCCCTGGGGCAGAGTGCATGGGCATGTCATTTATCGCCTGTTCGAAGTCATTTGGCGTCAGGATAACATCGGATAGGCTTGTGTTAATCAAATTTTGTGGCTCTCTCATAAAAAATTCATTTTGATCTTCGACTCTCAGTCTGGTTAGCGGCTTGCTAAAAACTGAGTCATATTGGGACTTGAGTAGCTCACTCATTTCCTTGTTGTCATCTGTGTAGGACCCATCTTGTTTAAGTAGGGGCCCAATACTGGACGTTGTTCTCGATTTTGATTTGGCATAGGAGAAGAAATACTTTGGGTTTCTTTCGATTTCATTTATGGCTTTTAGTTCTTCCCGCGATTCCTGACTCCTAAAGGATTCTTTTAGCTTAAGTTCGATGCTTGCTATTTCTCTGACCAGTGTCTCCCTACGCATTTCAGATATATTGACCTCTTTTAGCCGCTCTGTTATTCTTTTCCGTCGCCTGTAAAGGGAGCGCCTGTCTCTTTCTGTTTTACATCTACTCCTCCTTTTTCTTAGAGGAATAAGCCTTGTGCATACATCGAGTGCTACCGAGTTAATCTGTTCTAGGCATAAGTTTGGGTCTGTGTTGCTTAGTATATCTTCCCAGCTTATATCGGTTAGGACTTGGTTTACTTGGTCCCACTTTATGTTTTTGTTATTGAAGTTGAATTTGGTGAATGCTCCCTCGTGACTAATCTCATTATGTCGGTCTGGGGCTCCGCGCATACATGACTGAACCTCAATTATGTTGTGATCTGAGTATATTGTTTTTGATATGGTGATATTTCTTATCAGATCATCATTGTTAGTGAAGATGAGGTCTAGTGTATTCTCCAGTCTAGTAGGCTCTATTATTTGCTGGTTTAAATTGAATTTTGTGCAGAGATTTAAAAGCTCGCGTGAGTGTGAGTTTTCATCAGAGCTGCCTCCTGGTGTTATTACTGCAACAATATTATTTGCTATATTCCTCCATTTTAGGTGCCTTAAGTTGAAATCCCCCAGGAGCAAGATGTTGGGTGCAGGAGCTGGAAGGTTTTCCAGACAGTGGTCAATTTTTAACAGCTGTTCCTGGAATTGCTGGGATGTTGCATCCGGAGGCTTGTAGACTATCACAATGACTAGTTTTTGGTTCTCGACCTTTACTGCTAAAACTTCCACTACATCATTTGAGGCATTTAGCAGTTTTGTGCAAACAAGTGACTCTGCAATGTACAGGCCAACCCCCCCCTTTTGCCTGTTCACTCTGTCACATCTGTATAGGTTGTAACCTGGGATCCATATTTCGTTGTCCAAGTGATCCTTTATGTGGGTCTCAGTGAAAGCCGCGAACATTGCCTTTGCCTCTGCAAGCAGTCCACGGATGAAAGGTATTTTGTTGTTTGTTGCTGGCTTTAGACCCTGTATATTTGCAAAGAAGAATGTTATCGGACTGGTGGTATTGTTGGTACTGGGGGGGGATTTTTTTTCCGGCATTAGTATCTGTATCTGTTGGTTTGGAGTGGAGGCCATCGACTGTGGTTCCACTCCAGGAATGACTGGATTTGGTGTACGATTTCTGCCATTTCCTGCCAGTTTTTTTTCCTTCCTGGCACTAAAAAACCTCTCCCTCTTGAGTGGCTGTGGCTACCCAGGTTTTCCCATGGCCTGGATGTTTTGTATCTTTTTGTCCCCTTTAGATGGTATGCCTGGCAATTTAAGTTATAGCACAGTCTTTCCTGTACTGAAGAGGTACACAGTTCAGGGTGAAAAAGCTTACAGGAAGGGAGTTTGCATTTTCCTGTTGTCATATGGGCATGGCATTTCCTAGGGTGGTCATAGTTGCACGTCCCATCTGTTTTTCCAGATTTCCCATGCCAGCAGATACCGAGTGCATAGTATGTGCACAGGCTTGGTTTCCGTTTGCCTTGGGTTTCTGTGACTGTATTCCCTGTTGGTGAATGTTTCCCTGTCTTACTTCTATCCTCCCTAGCACCAACAATGGAGCTCCCACCATTTGTTTTTGGTAATATATCCTCACTATTGCTAGTGGAGTCCTCTTGTTTGCTATTTCCTGCGGTATTTCTAGTTTGCAATATTGGTTTTATCTTATCTTTGACTACACTTGTTTCCCTACTATGGCTCCTGTCCCCTATGAGGTCATTCATATGTATTCCTTCCTGCGTATAATTCCCGACTACCTGGACAAAATCTCCAGCTTCACCATTACTGTCTCCCAGGACAGCATCTCCAGCTTCCCCATTACTGTCTCCCAGGACAGCATCTCCAGCTTCACCATTACTGTCTCCCAGGACAGCACCTCCAGCTTCACCATTACTGTCTCCCAGGACAGCACCTCCAGCTTCCCCATTACTGTCTCCCAGGACAGCACTATCAGCCCCCCATTTACTGACTACCAGGACATCATCTCCAGCCTTACAGTTTCTGACTACATGGCCAGTATCAAGGGCAGTACCATTCAGCCCGGACTTTTTATGTTCCCATCTGTTGTAGAAAGCTTCCAGGTTTTCTATGAAAGCAGCTTTGATGTTGACCTCTTTTAATACCCTTGTGATTTTAGTCCACAGATTTATCTCATTTGGGCATACCCAAAAACACTTCCCTGTTTTAATACTGCTTGTAGCTAGTTCTTGGATATCTGCACAAGGGGCGTGACACCAATTTCCACAGAAATGACAATTTATGCATGTGGAAGCCCGTTTGTTTGACTGACCACAGACTACACACAGCTTCATAATGATTTGAATGGTTGATTTACTGCAATTCTACTAGCAACCTCTTGAATATTCTATTAATAACCTGCTAGGTGGTGCACAACGAAACCGTTTGAAACCAGTCCAGGGTTCGGACCAGTCAAGGGTTCGGACCAGTCAAGGGTTCGGACCAGTCAAGGGTTCGGACCAGTCAAGGGTTCGGACCAGTCTATCTGATCTGATCAGTGGGTCACTTATTTAAACCATACTGGTCGGTGATTTGAGCTAACACATGAAGGATCTACTGGAAATTATCTACCCGAGTAATATGTGATTTGATTGATACAAAAGTATAACTTGCGTGTTGAAGAGCCGGTGACTGCTGGCACTCCTACAATGACGAACGGTCGAGCCTCCACCCTTGTTTATCAATCGCTGTATCTAGCTTCTCTATTTTTTTTTTTTTCCGTCTCCACCACAATAAATGCTATATTATCACTATAGTTGACTGGTGCAAATTTTGGAGGAAGGGCGCTTTTTCTGTAGTAATAATTGCTTCTCGTTGTGTATATTGCGACCGCTGGTAACTACAGGTTATATGAAATTCACAGTAACGTCTGGTATTTCAAGAAAAAGAAACTAATGAAAGTCACTCCATTCCACTAAGTACCATTATAACACTGGTTAGTTGCTACTACAACACTGTATTCTGCTATTCACTGGTATCACTAGATTATATGCGAGTACACTAGCAGGCCAGGAAGATTATTAAAAACAGCTGACCTGTGGTAAGTTTCTGGCGACTTCTGGCACCTGCCTCTATAGGCTTATCACTTCATTTACAAATTCACCTGTTTTCAAATGACACTTTAGCCTTTATCATCAATATACTAGGGAGCCACTGTAGTATACACTATACACTATGTATACTCAATGCTTTCAGGGAGACTTTCCTCTGACACAAAGTTCAATTATTATTATTTTTCCACACGGGACAGGCCTATGATTCCCCTCTGGCAGTAAACTCTGCTAGGTAGTGCACACAATTCTCCTTTTTTTACTCAGTATATAATGTTTTCCGCCCAAGATTGGTTCCAGGCGCTAGAGGGATGTATCGTATAGGATTGATGACACAAATTAAAGTTCTAGCATGTAAGAGCGACCGTGAAAACACCAGAAAAGCTATGTTGAGAAATGGTTTACCAGCTAAGTTTATAGTTTAAATATAGGGAAAACTTAGCTTAGAAAGACAGCTCATCGCCTGCACAGCCGCCCCTGCAGACGAGGTCTTGAGAAGCTGTCGAAGATCACTTCTCAACGGGCTGAAATGAATTATATTATGTAAACAATAAATTACCCCTAGGGGGTGTTATGTCAGCATATTTCATTCACTGATGGCTAACTTACATACTTGTGTGGACTCAAAAGTTCGCACCTCACTGCCGACTATAGGTTGATTACAAACTCCTTGCGACTCAAGAACTGCAGTCCCCCATACTACAAGAAATCTATAACCCAACTTGCTCTTGTAGCGTGAGCTATGGTGTTCTTCACACCTTCGACAATTATCGTTGACTTGATAGAAGCTGAAGTGTCCTTGGATGTCCACAACTTCCATAGTCTAGAAATACGCACACTGGTACACTATGTTCCACAAGATTTGTCTTTATTGTTCACAATCTTATCACTAAAGAAGCTGATCACACTTCTCTGTAAGTGTTTATTGTGTTTTGTGAGATACTTTGTTCACACTAACGCACAGATCAGTGTTTTTTGTTGGTTATCCTGGCGTCAGTGTGACTCTCAGTAGAGTCAAAAGTAATCTGAAGATGCCACAGCCTCTTACACCATCACTGCCCCTAGCACATAAAGGAAAAGCTGACCTAGTACTTTTGCTTCCTTGCCACTTCCTCCATGAAGCAAAGCAGAATGTTTGAATCTTGCTGTCTTAAGCATAGACAACAATGTACACTATCTTTACCATGATAATAAAGTGGGAGCAGGATTTTCCTTAATTGTCCTGCTAAGGTAAGAGATGGACTGTCTTTTATTAAACTACACTTTGCAACACTGGACTGCAATGAGCGTTGGTCGCTCACGTCGCATACTCGTACTGCATCTGGGATCAATTACTCGCTGTAGCAGTAAACAAGATGCTTGCCCCTTCTGAGAGGGCTGGGCCCCTCAGGTCTGAAAGGGGCTGAAGGGAGCTGATACCCCCCTCCTGGAGAAAATTTCTCCACAAGCTAGCAGACAGCCACAATGTTGCTTTACGTAACAGTGACTGGCTGGGTGAGCTAGCAGACAGCCACAATGTTGCTTTACGTAACAGTGACTGGCTGGGTGAGCTAGCAGACAGCCACAATGTTGCTTTACATAACAGTGACTGGCTGGGTGAGCTAGCAGACAGCCACAATGTTGCTTTACGTAACAGTGACTGGCTGGGTGAGCTAGCAGACAGCCACAATGTTGCTTTACGTAACAGTGACTGGCTGGGTGAGCTAGCAGACAGCCACAATGTTGCTTTACGTAACAGTGACTGGCTGGGTGAGCTAGCAGACAGCCACAATGTTGATAAATGTCATTTTTTTTTACATAAAACCCAAGCCCTCTATAATAGACATTTGTTCAATTAAAATGAAGCGGATCTCAGCAGAGACTAAACACCCCCTGGCTAACAAATACTATCCTTAAATCCATTGATAAAAAACATCTATATGAAAAACAATTCAGACTGGGCTTAATAACAAAAGAACTGACGAAACGATACATGTCAGCACTTACTAATCTAACACGGAAGTCTAAACAAATGTATTATGCAAACAGATTTAATGAAATAAAAAGGG
This sequence comes from Cherax quadricarinatus, assembly GCF_038502225.1. Classification (NCBI taxonomy): domain Eukaryota; kingdom Metazoa; phylum Arthropoda; class Malacostraca; order Decapoda; family Parastacidae; genus Cherax; species Cherax quadricarinatus. The sequence goes on along the minus strand of NC_091293.1, from coordinate 20,372,904 downwards.
ATTTAAGAAGACCTGGAAAACACTCTGAAATTTTGGGCTCTAGAAAACTGTCTAGAAACCAGAGATTAACTTAACGAAACCAGATGAACCTCACATACAGCCTATAGACACGACCAACAAACTTAATGTCTTCTTTTCTACTATAGGATCAAAGCTAGCAAACAAAATCTCAAACGCAAATATTTAGCCACAAGACAACCTCACTGGTAATTACCGACACCAACAAATCCTACTGAAGTCTCACTAATCATTAATTCATTAAAAACAAGGCAGGAGACCTAAATAACTTGCCAACGATCATATATAAAAAGCAGTCCATGTGGTGTCGTCCATTATTGCAACACTTTAACGAATCTGTTGAATCTCCACCATCACCATCCTCAAGACACAAGACAGCAACGGTCACCCTGATCCTCACAGGAGGCGATCCAACAGAATTAACTATAGACCGATATCAAACTTGCCTTTACACTCTACAGTCTTCGAAAAAATAATACATAAACAAATCTACTCCTACCTCATATCCCACAATATACTGAACCCCTGCCACTTTGGGTTTAGACCGAAAAAAAACACGAATGATGCAATTATTCAGATACTCGAATTACTAAATACAGCACTTGAAAAAAAAAATTAACATCCTCCGGGGCTCTTCGGAGACCTACGGAAAGCATCTAATACAGTAGACTACAATATCTTGTACCTAAAACTAGAACATTACGGGGTCATAGGACACTGCTTCAATTATCTAACTATAAGCTTATCTTAGTGATAGACACCATTATGTATACACAAATGGCGTGACCTCCACTACTCAGCCTGTAGTTGTTGGAGTGCCACAGTGAAGTGTCCTAGGTCCTCTACTCTTTCTTATTTACATCAATGACCTCCCAAATGCATCTCGACTCCTTAAACCAGTTCTATTCCCAGATGACGCCATTTATGTCTTCTCCCAATCAAACCCGGCTATACTTAGTGACACTGTAAACAGAGAGCTACTAGAAATATCTAACTGGATGACGACCAACAAACTCACTCTCAATATAGACAAAACCTAATTCATGCCTTTGGGAAACGGAGCATTAAATATCCAGCTGAACATATCGTTCAAATTTCTAGGTCTTCACCTTGACTGTAATCTTAAATTTCAGACTCACATAGAGCATATAACTAAGAAAGTTTCCAAAACAGTAGGCATCCTTTCCTAGATACGATACTATGTACTCCAAACGGCGCTCCTTACATTATAGCACTCTAACCTACCTTACCTCACCTATGCTATTTGCGCTTGGGGATCGACCACGGACCTTAAACCTTTAATAACCCAACAAAAAGCTGCTGTGTGGATGATTACAAACTCCTGCACCAAACAACACACCCCACCACTCTTCAAGAGCTTGAACTTACTTAATATACAAAATATCCACATATATTATTGTGCCTACTGTATATACAGAGCATTAAACTCCAATATAAACCCTCTGCTTAAACTTCTAGATAGCTACGACAGAACACACAGGCATAACACGAGGCACAAAACGCTCTTAGACAGCCCTCGTGTCCATCTCACACTATGCAGAAATACAACTTTGCCAGAACCAGCAAGAGGTCCCCGGCCCATAAATCATATTAGGGCTATACTTAAAAATTATCTCAAGTCTCAATAATAACTATACCTACACTATGATAATCTCAAGTCTCAGTAATAACTATACCTACACTATAATAATCTCAAGTCTCAGTAATAACTATACCTACACTATAATAATATCAAGTCTCAGTAATAACTATACCTACACTATAATAATCTCAAGTCTCAGTAATAACTATACCTACACTATGATAATCTCAAGTCTCAGTAATAACTATACCTACACTATAATAATCTCAAGTCTCAGTAATAACTATACCTACACTATAATAATCTCAAGTCTCAGTAATAACTATACCAACACTATAATAATCTCAAGTCTCAGTAATAACTATACCTACACTATAATAATATCAAGTCTCAGTAATAACTATACCTACACTATAATAATATCAAGTCTCAGTAATAACTATACCTACACTATAATAATCTCAAGTCTCAGTAATAACTATACCTACACTATAATAATCTCAAGTCTCAGTAATAACTATACCTTCACTATGATAATCTCAAGTCTCAGTAATAACTACACCTTCACTATGATAATCTCAAGTCTCAGTAATAACTATACCTTCACTATGATAATCTCAAGTCTCAGTAATAACTACACCTTCACTATGATAATCTCTAAGCAGTTTTGAAGCAACTCTTCCAAATATTATACGACCTTCATCTATTAAACCATTATTACATACCTAAAATTGTATCTTTGTATCATAAATTATACTACTTGTAAAACTCTTATTAGTTATGTCTGCCTTAAAACTATAAAACTTATTAACTAAAAACATTTGGCTACGTCATAGTAGTAATAAAGTGAAATAATGAATATTCAACATTTACCACTTTACTTATCTAGACTTTAGTAGTCTTATTATGTTAAGTCTGCCAGAGATGCCCCGGCATGATAGTGGTTTCCTCGGTATGTTAAGTCTGCCAGAGATGCCCCGGCATGATAGTGGTTTCCTCGGTATGTTAAGTCTGCCAGAGATGCCCCGGCATGATAGTGGTTTCCTCTGTATGTTAAGTTTGCCAGAGATGCCCCGGCATGATAGTGGTTTCCTCGGTATGTTAAGTCTGCCAGAGATGCCCCGGCATGATAGTGGTTTCCTCGGTATGTTAAGTCTGCCAGAGATGCCCCGGCATGATAGTGGTTTCCTCTGTATGTTAAGTTTGCCAGAGATGCCCCGGCATGATAGTGGTTTCCTCGGTATGTTAAGTCTGCCAGAGATGCCCCGGCATGATAGTGGTTTCCTCGGTATGTTAAGTCTGCCAGAGATGCCCCGGCATGATAGTGGTTTCCTCTGTATGTTAAGTCTGCCCGAGATGCCCCGGCATGATAGTGGTTTCCTCGGTATGTTAAGTCTGCCAGAGATGCCCCGGCATGATAGTGGTTTCCTCTGTATGTTAAGTCTGCCAGAGATGCCCCAGCATGATAGTGGTTTCCTCGGTATGTTAAGTCTGCCAGAGATGCCCCGGCATGATAGTGGTTTCCTCGGTATGTTAAGTCTGCCAGAGATGCCCCGGCATGATAGTGGTTTCCTCTGTATGTTAAGTCTGCCCGAGATGCCCCGGCATGATAGTGGTTTCCTCGGTATGTTAAGTCTGCCAGAGATGCCCCGGCATGATAGTGGTTTCCTCGGTATGTTAAGTCTGCCAGAGATGCCCCGGCATGATAGTGGTTTCCTCGGTATGTTAAGTCTGCCAGAGATGCCCCGGCATGATAGTGGTTTCCTCTGTATGTCAAGTCTGCCAGAGATGCCCCGGCATGATAGTGGTTTCCTCTGTATGTTAAGTCTGCCAGAGATGCCCCGGCATGATAGTGGTTTCCTCGGTATGTTAAGTCTGCCAGAGATGCCCCGGCATGATAGTGGTTTCCTCGGTATGTTAAGTCTGCCAGAGATGCCCCGGCATGATAGTGGTTTCCTCGGTATGTTAAGTCTGCCAGAGATGCCCCGGCATGATAGTGGTTTCCTCGGTATGTTAAGTCTGCCAGAGATGCCCCGGCATGATAGTGGTTTCCTCGGTATGTTAAGTCTGCCAGAGATGCCCCGGCATGATAGTGGTTTCCTCTGTAAAGTCTGCCAGAGATGCCCCGGCATGATAGTGGTTTCCTCTGTATGTTAAGTCTGCCAGAGATGCCCCAGCATGATAGTGATTTCCTCTGTATGTTAAGTCTGCCAGAGATGCCCCGGCATGATAGTGGTTTCCTCGGTATGTTAAGTCTGCCAGAGATGCCCCGGCATGATAGTGGTTTCCTCGGTATGTTAAGTCTGCCAGAGATGCCCCGGCATGATAGTGGTTTCCTCGGTATGTTAAGTCTGCCAGATATGCCCAGGCATGATAGTGGTTTCCTCGGTATGTTAAGTCTGCCAGAGATGCCCCAGCATGATAGTGGTTTCCTCGGTATGTTAAGTCTGCCAGAGATGCCCCGGCATGATAGTGGTTTCCTCGGTATGTTAAGTCTGCCAGAGATGCCCCGGCATGATAGTGGTTTCCTCGGTATGTTAAGTCTGCCAGAGATGCCCCGGCATGATAGTGGTTTCCTCTGTATGTTAAGTCTGCCAGAGATGCCCCGGCATGATAGTGGTTTCCTCGGTATGTTAAGTCTGCCAGAGATGCCCCGGCATGATAGTGGTTTCCTCTGTATGTTAAGTCTGCCAGAGATGCCCCGGCATGATAGTGGTTTCCTCGGTATGTTAAGTCTGCCAGAGATGCCCCGGCATGATAGTGGTTTCCTCTGTATGTTAAGTCTGCCAGAGATGCCCCGGCATGATAGTGGTTTCCTCGGTATGTTAAGTCTGCCAGAGATGCCCCGGCATGATAGTGGTTTCCTCTGTATGTTAAGTCTGCCAGAGATGCCCCGGCATGATAGTGGTTTCCTCTGTATGTTAAGTCTGCCAGAGATGCCCCGGCATGATAGTGGTTTCCTCTGTATGTTAAGTTTGCCAGAGATGCCCCGGCATGATAGTGGTTTCCTCGGTATGTTAAGTCTGCCAGAGATGCCCCGGCATGATAGTGGTTTCCTCTGTATGTTAAGTCTGCCAGAGATGCCCCGGCATGATAGTGGTTTCCTCTGTATGTTAAGTCTACCAGAGATGCCTCGGCATGATAGTGGTTTCCTCTGTATGTTAAGTCTGCCAGAGATGCCCCGGCATGATAGTGGTTTCCTCTGTATGTTAAGTCTGCCAGAGATGCCCCGGCATGATAGTGGTTTCCTCGGTATGTTAAGTTTGCCAGAGATGCCCCGGCATGATAGTGGTTTCCTCGGTATGTTAAGTCTGCCAGAGATGCCCCGGCATGATAGTGGTTTCCTCTGTATGTTAAGTCTGCCAGAGATGCCCCGGCATGATAGTGGTTTCCTCGGTATGTTAAGTCTGCCAGAGATGCCCCAGCATGATAGTGGTTTCCTCTGTATGTTAAGTCTGCCAGAGATGCCCCGGCATGATAGTGGTTTCCTCTGTATGTTAAGTCTACCAGAGATGCCTCGGCATGATAGTTGTTTCCTCTGTATGTTAAGTCTGCCAGAGATGCCCCGGCATGATAGTGGTTTCCTCTGTATGTTAAGTCTGCCCGAGATGCCCCGGCATGATAGTGGTTTCCTCGGTATGTTAAGTCTGCCAGAGATGCCCCGGCATGATAGTGGTTTCCTCGGTATGTTAAGTCTGCCAGAGATGCCCCGGCATGATAGTGGTTTCCTCGGTATGTTAAGTCTGCCAGAGATGCCCCGGCATGATAGTGGTTTCCTCTGTATGTTAAGTCTGCCAGAGATGCCCCGGCATGATAGTGGTTTCCTCTGTATGTTAAGTCTGCCAGAGATGCCCCGGCATGATAGTGGTTTCCTCGGTATGTTAAGTCTGCCAGAGATGCCCCGGCATGATAGTGGTTTCCTCGGTATGTTAAGTCTACCAGAGATGCCCCGGCATGATAGTGGTTTCCTCGGTATGTTAAGTCTGCCAGAGATGCCCCGGCATGATAGTGGTTTCCTCGGTATGTTAAGTCTGCCAGAGATGCCCCGGCATGATAGTGGTTTCCTCGGTATGTTAAGTCTGCCAGAGATGCCCCGGCATGATAGTGGTTTCCTCTGTAAAGTCTGCCAGAGATGCCCCGGCATGATAGTGGTTTCCTCTGTATGTTAAGTCTGCCAGAGATGCCCCAGCATGATAGTGGTTTCCTCTGTATGTTAAGTCTGCCAGAGATGCCCCGGCATGATAGTGGTTTCCTCGGTATGTTAAGTCTGCCAGAGATGCCCCGGCATGATAGTGGTTTCCTCGGTATGTTAAGTCTGCCAGAGATGCCCCGGCATGATAGTGGTTTCCTCGGTATGTTAAGTCTGCCAGATATGCCCAGGCATGATAGTGGTTTCCTCGGTATGTTAAGTCTGCCAGACATGCCCCAGCATGATAGTGGTTTCCTCGGTATGTTAAGTCTGCCAGAGATGCCCCGGCATGATAGTGGTTTCCTCGGTATGTTAAGTCTGCCAGAGATGCCCCGGCATGATAGTGGTTTCCTCGGTATGTTAAGTCTGCCAGAGATGCCCCGGCATGATAGTGGTTTCCTCTGTATGTTAAGTCTGCCAGAGATGCCCCGGCATGATAGTGGTTTCCTCGGTATGTTAAGTCTGCCAGAGATGCCCCGGCATGATAGTGGTTTCCTCTGTATGTTAAGTCTGCCAGAGATGCCCCGGCATGATAATGGTTTCCTCGGTATGTTAAGTCTGCCAGAGATGCCCCGGCATGATAGTGGTTTCCTCTGTATGTTAAGTCTGCCAGAGATGCCCCGGCATGATAGTGGTTTCCTCGGTATGTTAAGTCTGCCAGAGATGCCCCGGCATGATAGTGGTTTCCTCTGTATGTTAAGTCTGCCAGAGATGCCCCGGCATGATAGTGGTTTCCTCTGTATGTTAAGTCTGCCAGAGATGCCCCGGCATGATAGTGGTTTCCTCTGTATGTTAAGTTTGCCAGAGATGCCCCGGCATGATAGTGGTTTCCTCGGTATGTTAAGTCTGCCAGAGATGCCCCGGCATGATAGTGGTTTCCTCTGTATGTTAAGTCTGCCAGAGATGCCCCGGCATGATAGTGGTTTCCTCTGTATGTTAAGTCTACCAGAGATGCCTCGGCATGATAGTGGTTTCCTCTGTATGTTAAGTCTGCCAGAGATGCCCCGGCATGATAGTGGTTTCCTCTGTATGTTAAGTCTGCCAGAGATGCCCCGGCATGATAGTGGTTTCCTCGGTATGTTAAGTTTGCCAGAGATGCCCCGGCATGATAGTGGTTTCCTCGGTATGTTAAGTCTGCCAGAGATGCCCCGGCATGATAGTGGTTTCCTCTGTATGTTAAGTCTGCCAGAGATGCCCCGGCATGATAGTGGTTTCCTCGGTATGTTAAGTCTGCCAGAGATGCCCCAGCATGATAGTGGTTTCCTCTGTATGTTAAGTCTGCCAGAGATGCCCCGGCATGATAGTGGTTTCCTCTGTATGTTAAGTCTACCAGAGATGCCTCGGCATGATAGTGGTTTCCTCTGTATGTTAAGTCTGCCAGAGATGCCCCGGCATGATAGTGGTTTCCTCTGTATGTTAAGTCTGCCAGAGATGCCCCGGCATGATAGTGGTTTCCTCGGTATGTTAAGTCTGCCAGAGATGCCCCGACATGATAGTGGTTTCCTCGGTATGTTAAGTCTGCCAGAGATGCCCCGGCATGATAGTGGTTTCCTCTGTATGTTAAGTCTGCCAGAGATGCCCCGGCATGATAGTGGTTTCCTCGGTATGTTAAGTCTGCCAGAGATGCCCCGGCATGATAGTGGTTTCCTCGGTATGTTAAGTCTGCCAGAGATGCCCCGGCATGATAGTGGTTTCCTCTGTATGTTAAGTCTGCCAGAGATGCCCCGGCATGATAGTGGTTTCCTCGGTATGTTAAGTCTGCCAGAGATGCCCCGGCATGATAGTGGTTTCCTCGGTATGTTAAGTCTACCAGAGATGCCCCGGCATGATAGTGGTTTCCTCTGTATGTTAAGTCTGCCAGAGATGCCCCGGCATGATAGTGGTTTCCTCTGTATGTTAAGTTTGCCAGAGATGCCCCGGCATGATAGTGGTTTCCTCGGTATGTTAAGTCTGCCAGAGATGCCCCGGCATGATAGTGGTTTCCTCTGTATGTTAAGTCTGCCAGAGATGCCCCAGCATGATAGTGGTTTCCTCGGTAACAATGTAATCACACATTCTAACCTTAACTAAGAAATAAATTTTTGTATTTGTATTTATAATGACTGATGATCTTCGCTCAACCTCACAGCCATAACATATTCCAGTTTTTTTTTTTTTTTGCATAATATTAAGTTATGAACATGTTTTACAACATTTCTCCATCCAGATATTTGTAAGTTATGTTACAGTTTGCTAGTGTAGCGTATGAGATTCTTGGGATTAAGTTTATTTGTTTTCTCTGTCTGTCTCTCTTTCTCTCATTTTTTTCCCAGGTTTATGTTAAGATTTCCTATCTTCATTTACCAGCTGAGAGATGTATGTGTGAGTAGTTAATAGTTAGATGTATGTGTGACTAGTTAATAGTCCAAGTCAGAGCGTCGCCACAAGTCTTAGTCTCCTTGGTGCGGGTTATTTGTGTTCAAGGTAGCAGCTCTTACCTGAAATGTATAGAGAACAGGATGAATTTAGAGGCAGCTGAGAGCCAATTCATTTTATTTCATCAATGCTATGAGTGTAAGAACGTGTTACAGGCTCGATTTATTCAATGAATGAACCCGTCTTGTGGCACAGAAGGTGTTTTCTTATTGCCCATGAGGTGGAGCCAAGTGTATACCAGGAGAGGGTTTTGGGGGTCAATGCCCCCACCCCGTGTGGTATCTTAACACTACAGGCCTTATACATAAGAGTAAGATCACCCGCATCTCTAGTGTTGAAGTCTCTGCTGAAATGACAGATCTATGCAGGCTGAGTCCAGGCGAGAGATGAGTCGTCTTGCTCATCTCTGTTTAGTATAGAAATCGTCAATGAGATGGGGGGGGGGGAGGGAAGGGGCAGTTCAAGAAAGTGGTTCATACTCGAGGTACCTAATTGTACTTACCTAATTGTGGTTGCAGTGGTCGAGACTCAGCTCCTGGGCCCGCCTCTTCACTGATCACTACTGATCACACTGATCACACTGATCACAATATATCTGAAATGCGTAGGGAGACACTGGTCAGAAAAATAGCAAGCATCGATCTTAAGCTAAAAGAATCCTCTAGGAGTCAGGAATCGCGGGAAGAACTAAGAGCCATAAATGAAATCGAAAGAAACCCAAAGTATTTCTTCTCCTCTGCCAAATCAAAATCGAGAACAACGTCCAGTATTGGGCCCCTACTTAAACAAGATGGGTCCTACACAGATGACAGCAAGGAAATGAGTGAGCTACTCAAGTCCCAATATGACTCAGTTTTTAGCAAGCCGCTAACCAGACTGAGAGTCGAAGATCAAAATGAATTTTTTATGAGAGACCCACAAAATTTGATTAACACAAGCCTATCCGATGTTATCCTGACGCCAAATGACTTCGAACAGGCGATAAATGACATGCCCATGCACTCTGCCCCAGGGCCAGACTCATAGAGCTCTGTGTTCATCAAGAACTGCAAGAAGCCCCTATCATGAGCCTTTTCCATCCTGTGGAGAGGGAGCATGGACACGGGGGTCGTCCCACAGTTACTAAAAACAACAGACATAGCCCCACTCTACAAAGGGGGCAGTAAAGCAACAGCAAAGAATACAGACCAATAGCACTAACATCCCATATCATAAAAATCTTTGAAAGGGTCCTAAGAAGCAAGATCACCACCCATCTAGAAACCCATCAGTTACACAACCCAGGGCAACATGGGTTTAGAACAGGTCGCTCCTGTCTGTCTCAACTATTGGATCACTACGACAAGGTCCTAAATGCACTAGAAGACAAAAAGAATGCAGATGTAATATATACAGACTTTGCAAAAGCCTTCGACAAGTGTGACCATGGCGTAATAGCGCACAAAATGCGTGCTAAAGGAATAACAGGAAAAGTCGGTCGATGGATCTATAATTTCCTCACTAACAGAACACAGAGAGTAGTCGTCAACAGAGTAAAGTTCGAGGCAGCTACGGTGAAAAGCTCTGTTCCACAAGGCACAGTACTCGCTCCCATCTTGTTCCTCATCCTCATATCCGACATAGACAAGGATGTCAGCCACAGCACCGTGTCTTCCTTTGCAGATGACACCCGAATCTGCATGACAGTGTCTTCCATTGCAGACACTGCAAGGCTTCAGGCGGACATCAACCAAATCTTTCAGTGGGCTGCAGAAAACAATATGAAGTTCAACGATGAGAAATTTCAATTACTCAGATATGGTAAACATGAGGAAATTAAATCTTCATCAGAGTACAAAACAAATTCTGGCCACAAAATGGAGCGAAACACCAACGTCAAAGACCTGGGAGTGATCATGTCGGAGGATCTCACCTTCAAGGACCATAACATTGTATCAATCGCATCTGCTAGAAAAATGACAGGATGGATAATGAGAACCTTCAAAACTAGGGAGGCCAAGCCCATGATGACACTCTTCAGGTTACTTGTTCTATCTAGGCTGGAATATTGCTGCACACTAACAGCACCTTTCAAGGCAGGTGAAATTGCCGACCTAGAAAATATACAGAGAACTTTCACGGCGCGCATAACGGAGATAAAACACGTCAATTACTGGGAGCGCTTGAGGTTCCTAAACCTGTATTCCCTGGAACGCAGGAGGGAGAGATACATGATTATATACACCTGGAAAATCCTAGAGGGACTAGTACCGAACTTGCACACGAAAATCACTCACTACGAAAGCAAAAGACTTGGCAGACGATGCACCATCCCCCCAATGAAAAGCAGGGGTGTCACTAGCACGTTAAGAGACCACACAATAAGTGTCAGGGGCCCGAGACTGTTCAACTGCCTCCCAGCACACATAAGGGGGATTACCAACAGACCCCTGGCAGTCTTCAAGCTGGCACTGGACAAGCACCTAAAGTCAGTTCCTGATCAGCCCGGCTGTGGCTCGTATGTTGGTTTGCGTGCAGCCAGCAGCAACAGCCTGGTTGATCAGGCTCTGATCCACCAGGAGGCCTGGTCACAGACCGGGCCGCGGGGGCGTTGACCCCCGGAACTCTCTCCAGGTAAACTCCAGGTCCTCTCTCTCTCTGCTCCCTGAGCTTTGTCATATCTCGTCTTAAAGCTATGTATGGTTCCTGCCACCACTACATCACTTGCTAGACTATTCCATGTCTTCCCTGACCCTCTTGTCCTCCAGTGCCGTCAGGCCGATTTCCCTCAACCTGTCTTCATAGGACATTCCCCTGAGCTCTGGAAGTAGTCTTGTTGCAAACCTTTGCACTTTCTCTAATTTCTTGACCAGGTGTGGGTTAAAAACTGGTGCTGCATACTCCAGTATGGGCCTGACGTGCACAGTGTACAGTGTCTTAAACGATTCCTTACTAAGGTATCGGAACGCTATTCTCAGGTTTGCCAGGCGCCCATATGCTGCAGCAGTTATCTGGTTGATGTGTGCTTTCGGAGACGTGCTCGGTGTTATGCTCACCCCAAGATCTTTCTCTTTGAGTGAGGTTTGCAGTCTTTGGCCACCTAGCCTATACTCTGTCTGCGGTCTTCTTTGCCCTTCCTCAATCTTCATGACTTTGCATTTGGCAGGGTTGAATTCGAGAAGCCAGTTGCTGAACCATGTGTCCAAGGTGTCCAGGTCAATTTGTAGTCCTGCCTGATCATCATCTGATTTATTTCTCCTCATTAACTTCACATTATCTGTGAACAAGGAAACTTCAGAGTCTATCCCTTTCATCATGTCATTCACATATACCAAGAATAGCACTGGTCCCTGTGGGACCCCGCTCGTTACAGGTGCCCACTGTGATACCTCATCACATACCATGACTCGTTGTCGCCTCCCTGTCAGGTATTCTCTGATCCATTGCAGTGCCCTTCCTGTTATACGCGCCTGATCCTCTAGTTTATGTATTAATCTCTTGTGAGGAACTGTGTCGAAGGCCTTCTTGCAGTCCAAGAAAATGCAATCAACCCACCCCTCTCTCTCGTGTCTTACTTCTGTTACTTTATCATAAACCTCCAGAAGGTTTGTGACACAAGATTTGCCTTCCATGAATCTTTGCTGGTTGTCGTTTATAATCTTGTTCATTCCAGGTGCTCCACCACTGTCCTGTCGAGCAGGTGCGAGGTACACCTTAATGCTGCTGGCTTTTTGGGTTCCTTGCTTGCTTGGTTCACATGATTCGTCATAGGCATTTTGGAATTAAGTCTTATTCTCAGGTTATCCACGTCATGTCTAGGTTCTAACAGTGTTCCATTCATTCTTACCTCTGCCCCAGTATTAACTTCATGCTACTTAGAAACCATTATCATTTGTATTTTCTCGGAGCAAATGTAAACTGCTATTGTTTTCCTCAGCTGGTATAGCTGTAAGTTAGCGATTGATGTAACTGAGAGCAGCTGACATTTCCTCTCCTGGATAAGTAAATGTCAGAGTACGGTTTTCTACATATATGTGAGAGTCTGGGATGAGGTGAAGAAGGTCACTGAAGCAGACATTCTACAACATGAACCAGACACATTCTTTGTAAAATAAAGTTGATTTTCAGTGGCATTATATAAGATTTACATTTTATATTTTTATTGCATAAGGAAAACCTGTAGTTATGCAATAATTTCTGGCAGCCTGAGATTCAACTGTCAGGAAACTAGTTAAAAAAAAGACATATTACATAAATATCCATGATAATTTAATGAATTTATAAGGAGTTATGAGAATGAAGTGCAATAATTATCCTCAGAAAAATATGGTAGCAATAAATTTAAGTACAAATGACAATATAAGTAAAAACTGACGTAAGTGTTTCATCAGAGGTGGACACAGAGGAGACGTGGAGGTAAACAAGAGCTTGTTGATTGTACCTTTGTAACGGATGGTTCATAACGAACCTTTGGTCATCAGAGGTGGACACGGACGAGACATAGAGGTAAACAAGAGCTTGTTGACTGTACCTTTGTAACGGATGGTTCATAACGAACCTTTGGTCATCAGAGGTGGACACAGAGGAGACATGGAGGTAAACAAGAGCTTGTTGACTCTACCTTTGTAACGGATGGTTCATAACGAACCTTTGGTCATCAGAGGTGGACACGGAGGAGACATAGAGGTAAACAAGAGCTTGTTGATTGTACCTTTGTAACGGATGGTTCATAACGTACCTTTGGTCATCAGAGGTGGACACGGACGAGACATGGAGGTAAACAAGAGCTTGTTGACTGTACCTTTGTAACGGATGGTTCATAACGAACCTTTGGAATCTTCAGGTAGGGATCCAATTATTTTTAATCGCAATAAGTTTTCCCACAGGTTAAGTTGAACAAGAGAGATATATGAAGGAGACTGTAACTGTTACAGTTACAAGAAAGTTACAGAGATAAAGGTTTATATATGATATGATTGTCCAGAATATATAGAACGAACAGCAGTGTGAGTCAATATTATGTCTACTGAGTACTTTTATATTTATGAGTTGATGCGTGTGTTGTCTAGCACTTACCTGAGTTATCCTTAGTGCAGTAACTTTGTCTTGAGTTATTATTGCCTTTATTAACTCCTGTGAGGCAGACCAGTTATTATTAACTAATGTCAGGCAGACCAGTTATTATTAACTTCTGTGAGGCAGACCAGTTATTATTAACACTTGTGAGGCAGACCAGTTATTATTAACACTTGTGAGGCAGACCAGTTATTATTAATACTTGTGAGCCAGACCAGTTATTATTAACACTTGGGAGGCAGATCAGTTATTATTAACTCTTGTGAGGCAGACCAGTTATTATCTCCTGTGAGGCAGACCAGTTATTATTAACTAATGTGAGGCAGACCAGTTATTATTAACTCCTGTGAGGCAGACCAGTTATTATTAACACTTGTGAGGCAGACCAGTTATTATTAATACTTGTGAGCCAGACCAGTTATTATTAACACTTGGGAGGCAGATCAGTTATTATTAACTCTTGTGAGGCAGACCAGTTATTATCTCCTGTGAGGCAGACCAGTTATTATTAACTAATGTGAGGCAGACCAGTTATTATTAACTCCTGTGAGGCAGACCAGTTATTATTAACACTTGTGAGGCAGACCAGTTATTATTAACTTCTGTGAGGCAGACAAGTTATTATTAACACTTGTGAGGCAGACCAGTTATTATTAACACTTGTGAGGCAGACCAGTTATTATTAACTAATGTCAGGCAGACCAGTTATTATTAACTTCTGTGAGGCAGACAAGTTATTATTAACACTTGTGAGGCAGACCAGTTATTATTAACACTTGTGAGGCAGACCAGTTATTATTAACACTTGTGAGGTAGACCAGTTATTATTAACACTTGTGAGGCAGACCAGTTATTATTAACACTTGTGAGGCAGACCAGTTATTATTAACACTTGTGAGGCAGACCAGTTATTATTAACACTTGTGAGGCAGACCAGTTATTATTAACACTTGTGAGGTAGACCAGTTATTATTAACACTTGTGAGGCAGACCAGTTATTATTAACACTTGTGAGGCAGACCAGTTATTATTAACACTTGTGAGGCAGACCAGTTATTATTAACTAATGTCAGGCAGACCAGTTATTATTAACTAATGTCAGGCAGACCAGTTATTATTAACTTCTGTGAGGCAGACCAGTTATTATTAACACTTGTGAGGCAGACCAGTTATTATTAACACTTGTGAGGCAGACCAGTTATTATTAACACTTGTGAGGTAGACCAGTTATTATTAACACTTGTGAGGCAGACCAGTTATTATTAACACTTGTGAGGCAGACCAGTTATTATTAACACTTGTGAGGCAGACCAGTTATTATTAACACTTGTGAGGTAGACCAGTTATTATTAACACTTGTGAGGCAGACCAGTTATTATTAACACTTGTGAGGCAGACCAGTTATTATTAACACTTGTGAGGCAGACCAGTTATTATTAACACTTGTGAGGAAGACCAGTTATTATTAACACTTGTGAGGCAGACCAGTTATTATTAACACTTGTGAGGCAGACCAGTTATTATTAACACTTGTGAGGTAGACCAGTTATTATTAACTCTTGTGAGACAGACCAGTTATTATTAACACTTGTGAGGAAGACCAGTTATTATTAACACTTGTGAGGCAGACCACTTATTAACACTTGTGAGGCAGACCAGTTATTATTAACTCCTGACAGGCAGACCAGTTATTATTAATACATGTGAGGTAGACAAGTTATTATTAACACTTGTGAGGCAGACCAGTTATTATTAATACATGTGAGGCAGACAAGTTATTATTAACACTTGTGAGGCAGACCAGTTATTATTAACACTTGTGAGGCAGAGCAGTTATTATTAATGCTTGTGAGCCAGACCAGTTATTATTAACACTTGGGAGGCAGATCAGTTATTATTAACTCTTGTGAGGCAGACCAGTTAATATTAACTAATGTGAGGCAGACCAGTTAATATTAACTAATGTGAGGCAGACCTGTTATTATTAATACTTGTGAGCCAGACCAGTTATTATTAACATTTGGGAGGCAGACCAGTTATTATTAACACTTGTGAGGCAGACCACTTATTATTAACACTTGTGAGGCAGACCAGTTATTATTAACACTTGTGAGGCAGACCAGTTATTATTAACACTTGTGAGGTAGACCAGTTATTATTAACACTTGTGAGGCAGACCAGTTATTATTAACACTTGTGAGGCAGACCACTTATTATTAACACTTGTGAGGCAGACCAGTTATTATTAACACTTGTGAGGCAGACCAGTTATTATTAACTCCTGACAGGCAGACCAGTTATTATTAATACATGTGAGGCAGACAAGTTATTATTAACACTTGTGAGGCAGACCAGTTATTATTAACACTTGGGAGGCAGATCAGTTATTATTAACTCTTGTGAGGCAGACCAGTTATTATTAACTAATGTGAGGCAGACCAATTATTATTAATACTTGTGAGCCAGACCAGTTATTATTAACATTTGGGAGGCAGACCAGTTATTATTAACACTTGTGAGGTAGACCACTTATTAACACTTGTGAGGCAGACCAGTTATTATTAACACTTGTGAGGCAGACCAGTTATTATTAACTCCTGACAGGCAGACCAGTTATTATTAATACATGTGAGGTAGACAAGTTATTATTAACACTTGTGAGGCAGACCAGTTATTATTAACGCCTGACAGGCAGACCAGTTATTATTAATACATGTGAGGCAGACAAGTTATTATTAACACTTGTGAGGCAGACCAGTTATTATTAACACTTGTGAGGCAGAGCAGTTATTATTAATGCTTGTGAGCCAGACCAGTTATTATTAACACTTGGGAGGCAGATCAGTTATTATTAACTCTTGTGAGGCAGACCAGTTAATATTAACTAATGTGAGGCAGACCTGTTATTATTAATACTTGTGAGCCAGACCAGTTATTATTAACATTTGGGAGGCAGACCAGTTATTATTAACACTTGTGAGGCAGACCAGTTATTATTAACTCCTGACAGGCAGACCAGTTATTATTAATACATGTGAGGCAGACAAGTTATTATTAACACTTGTGAGGCAGACCAGTTATTATTAACACTTGTGAGGCAGACCAGTTATTATTAACACTTGTGAGGCAGACCAGTTATTATTAACACTTGTGAGGCAGACCAGTTATTATTAACACTTGTGAGGCAGACCAGTTATTATTAACACTTGTGAGGCAGACCAGTTATTATTAACACTTGTGAGGCAGACCAGTTATTATTAACACTTGTGAGGCAGACCAGTTATTATTAACACTTGTGAGGCAGACCAGTTATTATTAACACTTGTGAGGCAGACCAGTTATTATTAACACTTGTGAGGCAGACCAGTTATTATTAACACTTGTGAGGCAGACCAGTTATTATTAACACTTGTGAGGCAGACAAGTTATTATTAACACTTGTGAGGCAGACCAGTTATTATTAACATTTGTGAGGCAGACCAGTTATTATTAACACTTGTGAGGCAGACCAGTTATTATTAACACTTGTGAGGCAGACCAGTTATTATTAACACTTGTGAGGTAGACCAGTTATTATTAACACTTGTGAGGTAGACCAGTTATTATTAACACTTGTGAGGCAGACCAGTTATTATTAACACTTGTGAGGCAGACCAGTTATTATTAACACTTGTGAGGCAGACCAGTTATTATTAACACTTGTGAAGCAGACCAGTTATTATTAACACTTGTGAGGCAGACCAATTATTATTAACACCTGTGAGGCAGACCAGTTATTATTACTCCTGTGAGACAGACCAGTTATTAATTCATGTGAGGCAGACCAGTTATTATTAACTCTTGTGAGCTAGAGCAGTTATTATTAACACTTGAGAGGCAGACCAGTTATTATTCACTTCTGTTAGGCAGACCAGTTATTATTACTCCTGTGACGAAGACCAGTTATTATTAACTTCTGTGAGGCAGACCAGTTATTAATAACAATTGTGAGGCAGATCAGTTATTATTAACACTTGTGAGGCAGACCAGTTAATATTAACACCTGTGAGGCAGACCAGCTATTATTAACTCCTGCGAAGCAGTCCAGTTATTAACATTTGTGAGGCAGACTAGCTATTATTAACACTTGTGAGGCAGACCAGTTATTAACATTTGTGAGGCAGACTAGCTATTATTAACACTTGTGAGGCAGACCAGTTATTAACATTTGTGAGGCAGACCAGTTATTATTAATACTTGTGAGGCAGACCAGTTAATATTAACACTTGTGAAGCAGACCAGTTATTATTAACACTTGTGAGGCAGACCAGTTATTATTAACGCTTGTGAGGCAGACCAGTTATTATTAACGCTTGTGAGGCAGACCAGTTATTATTAACACTTGTGAGGCAGACCAGTTATTATTAACACTTGTGAGGCAGACCAGTTATTATTAACACTTGTGAAGCAGACCAGTTATTATTAACGCTTGTGAGGCAGACCAGTTATTATTAACACTTGTGAAGCAGACCAGTTATTATTAACGCTTGTGAGGCAGACCAGTTATTATTAACGCTTGTGAAGCAGACCAGTTATTATTAACGCTTGTGAGGCAGACCAGTTATTATTAACACTTGTGAAGCAGACCAGTTATTACTCATGTGAGGAAGACCAGTTATTAACACTTGTGAGGCAGACCAGTTATTATTAACACTTGTGAAGCAGACCAGTTATTACTCATGTGAGGCAGACCAGTTATTAACATTTGTGAGGCAGACCAGTTATTATTAACACTTGTGAGGCAGACCAGTTATTATTAACTCTTGTGAGGCAGACCAGTTATTATTAACTGCTCTGAGGCAGGCCAATTATTAACTAATGCGAGGCAGACCAGTTATTATTAACACTTCTGAGGCATACCAGTTATTACAACCCAGGAGTCCAAATGGCCTGTTATCCTGGGTGTAAAGGGAGCAAAATAAACACAGCAGAAAACTTTTGACTTACATTATCCTTCACCAATTTAGAACAGAAGTACGTACACTTTATACACTATGTACAGTGACAGGTATTAGTGCACTCCACGGTAAGCAAGGCAGAATAGAAGCCACTAGAGAGCAGACCGTGCTTCAACCAGCTCTAGAATGGGAATGACAAGGGCAGACAGCAGAGTGGTAACCACATAACCTCTGCGATTCCCAAAACCATCTTCTCATTGGCTGGAACCTGGGTACTGGTTGAACGACGGGGCCTCATAGTCAACCCTCAGTCACCTGGTTCGCTGGTTGGGGGAGATAGCCTAATAAAGGTTACGTGCTCTTTGCATGCCCCATCAGTTATTATTAACACTTGTTAGGCAGACCAGTTATTAATAACACTTGTGAGGCAGACCAGTTATTAACTCTTGTGAGGCAGACCAGTTAATATTAACACTTGTGAGGCAGACCAGCTATTATTAACACTTGTGAGGCAGACCAGTTAATATTAACACTTGTGAGGCAGACGAGTTGTAATTAACTACTGTGAGGTAGACCAGTTATTATTAACTGTGAGGCAGACCAGTTGTTATTAACTCTTGTGAGGCAGACCAGTTTTTATTAACTACTGTGAGGCAGACCAGTTATTAACTCTTGTTAGGCAGACCAGTTATTAACTTCTGTGAGGCAGACCAGTCATTAACTCTTGTGAGGCAGACCAGTTATTATTAACTACTGTGAAGCAGACCAGTTATTATTAAGTCCTGTGAGGCAGACCAGTTATTATTAACACTTGTGAGGCAGACCAGTTATTATTACTCCTGTGACGAAGACCAGTTATTATTAACTTCCGTGAGGCAGACCAGTTATTATTAACACTTGTTAGGCAGTCTAGTTATTAATAACACTTGTGAGACAGACCAGTTATTATTAACTCTTGTGAGGCAGTGCAGTTAATATTAACACTTGTGAGGCAGACCAGCTATTATTAACACTTGTGAGGCAGACTAGTTAATATTAACACTTGTGAGGCAGACAAGTTATAATTAACTACTGTGAGGTTGATCAGTTTTTGTTAACTGTGAGGCAGACCAGTTGTTATTACTCCTGTGAGGAAGAACAGTTATTATTAGCTTCTTTGACGCAGACAAGTTGTTCTTAACACTTGTGAGGCAGACCAGTTATTAACTTCTGTGAGGCAGACAAGGTATTAACTCCTGTGAGGCAGACCGGTTATTATTAACTATTGTGAGGCAGACCAGTTATTATTGACTCTTGAGATTAAGACCAGTTATTAACTACTCTGAGGCAGACTAGTTATTATTAACTTCTGTGAGGCAGGTCAGTTATTATTAACTAATGCGAGACAGACCAGTTATTATTAACTCTTGTGAGGAAAACAAGTTATTATTAACGCTTGTGTGGTAGACCAGTTATTAACACTTGTTAGGCAGACCAGTTATTAACACTTGTTAGGCAGACCAGTTATTAACACTTGTTAGGCAGACCAGTTATTAACACTTGTTAGGCAGACCAGTTATTAACACTTGTTAGGCAGACCAGTTATTAACACTTGTTAGGCAGACCAGTTATTAACACTTGTTAGGCAAACCAGTTATTATTAACTCTCGTGAGGCAGATCAGTTATTATTAACACTTGTGAGGCAGATCAGTTATTATTAACACTTGTGAGGCAGACGAGTTATAATTAACTACTGTGAGTAGACCAGTTATTATTAACTACTGTGAGGCAGACCAGTTGTTATTAACTTTTGTGAGGCAGACCAGTTATTAACTCCTGTGAGGCAGACCAGTTATTATTAACACTTCTGAGGCAGACCAGTTATTATTGACACTTGTGAGGCAGACCAGTTATTAACTTCTTTGAGGCAGACCAGTTATTATTAACTCTTGCGAGGCAGACCAGTTATTAACTCCTGTGAGGCAGACCAGTTATTATTAACACTTCTGAGGCAGACCAGTTATTATTGACACTTGTGAGGCAGACCAGTTATTATTAACACTTGTGAGGCAGACCAGTTATTATTAACACTTGCGAGCCAGACTAGTTATTATTAACACATGTCAGGCAGAGTATTTAATATTAAGTAGTGACAGGCAGACCAGTTATTAATTCCTGTCACGCAGACCAGTTATTATTAACACTTGTGAGGCAGACCAGTTATTATTAACACTTTTAGGAAGACCAGTTATTATTAACACTTGTGAGGCAGACCAGTTATTATTAACACTTTTAGGAAGACCAGTTATTATTAACGCTTGTGAGGCAGACTAGTTAATCCTCTGAGGCAGAACAGTTATTCCTGTTAGGCAGACCAGTTATTATTAACTCTTGTGTGGCAGACCAGTTATTATTAACTACTCTGAGGCAGACCAGTTATTATTAACTTCTGTGACACAGGCCAGTTATTATTAACTACTGTGAGGCAGACCAATTATTAACACCTGTGAGGCAGACCAGTTATTAACTCTTGTGAGGCAGACCAGTTATTATTAACTACTGTGAGGCAGACCAGTTATTATTAAGTCTTGTGAGGCAGACCAGTTATAATTAACTACTGTGAGGTAGACCAGTTATTAACTCTTGTGAGGCAGACAAGTTATTATTAACACTTGTGAGATTGACCAGTTATTATTAACTACTGTGAGGCAGACCAGTTATTATTAACCTTTGTGAGACAGACTATTTATTATTAACACTTGTTAGGCAGAAAAGTTATTATTAACACTTGTGAGGCATACCAGTTGTTAACTCTCGTGAGGCAGACCAGTTATTATTAACTAGTCTGAGGCAGACCAGTTATTATTAACTTTTGTGAGGCAGACCGGTTATCATTAACTACTGTGAGGCAGACCAGTTGTTAAGACTTGTGTGGCAGACCTGCGGTGGTGAGGGGGGAGGTGTTACGAGCGGTGGTGAGGGGGGAGGTGTTACGAGCGGTGGTGAGGGGGGAGGTGTTACGAGCGGTGGTGAGGGGGGAGGTGTTACGAGCGGTGGTGAGGGGAAGGTGTTACGAGCGGTGGTGAGGGGGGAGGTGTTACGAGCGGTGGTGAGGGGGGAGGTGTTACGAGCGGTGGTGAGGGGGAGGTGTTACGAGCGGTGGTGAGGGGGGAGGTGCTACGATCGGTGGTGAGGGGTAGGTGTTACGAGCGGTGGTGTGGGGGGGGTGTTACGAGCTGTGGTGAGGGGGGAGGTGTTACGATCGGTGGTGAGCGGGTAGGGGTTACGAGCGGTGGTGAGGGCGGTGTTACGAGCGGGGGTGAGGGGGGAGGTGTTACGAGCGGTGGTGAGGGGAAGGTGTTACGAGCGGTGGTGAGGGGAAGGTGTTACGAGCGGTGGTGAGGGGGGAGGTGTTACGAGCGGTGGTGAGGGGGGAGGTGTTACGAGCGGTGGTGAGGGGAAGGTGTTACGAGCGGTGGTGAGGGGGGAGGTGTTACGAGCGGTGGTGAGGGGAAGGTGTTACGAGCGGTGGTGAGGGGAAGGTGTTACGAGCGGTGGTGAGGGGAAGGTGTTACGAGCGGTGGTGAGGGGGGAGGTGTTACGAGCGGTGGTGAGGGGAAGGTGTTACGAGCGGTGGTGAGGGGAAGGTGTTACGAGCGGTGGTGAGGGGGTGTTACGAGCGGTGGTGAGGGGAAGGTGTTACGAGCGGTGGTGAGGGGGGAGGTGTTACGAGCGGTGGTGAGGGGGGAGGTGTTACGAGCGGTGGTGAGGGGAAGGTGTTACGAGCGGTGGTGAGGGGGGAGGTGTTACGAGCGGTGGTGAGGGGAAGGTGTTAGGAGCGGTGGTGAGGGGGGAGGTGTTACGAGCGGTGGTGAGGGGGGAGGTGTTACGAGCGTTGGTGGGGGGGGTGGTGTTACGAGCGGTGGTGAGGGGGGAGGTGTTACGAGCGGTGGTGAGGGGGGAGGTGTTACGAGCGGTGGTGAGGGGGGAGGTGTTACGAGCGGTGGTGAGGGGGGAGGTGTTACGAGCGGTGGTGAGGGGGGAGGTGTTACGAGCGGTGGAGAGGGGGGAGGTGTTACGAGCGGTGGTGAGGGGGGAGGTGTTACGAGCGGTGGTGAGGGGGGAGGTGTTACGAGCGGTGGTGAGGGGGGAGGTGTTACGAGCGGTGGTGAGGGGGGAGGTGTTACGTGCGGTGGTGAGGGGGGAGGTGTTACGAGCGGTGGTGAGGGGGGAGGTGTTACGAGCGGTGGTGAGGGGGGAGGTGTTACGAGCGGTGGTGAGGGGGGAGGTGTTACGAGCGGTGGTGAGGGGGGAGGTGTTACGAGTATGGCCATACCCGTCATATTTTATAACAGAATATGCTCCTTTATTTTATAATATATATGCTAATGCTAATATTGTATTATATTATTGTTACAAAAAATGCGATTCTAAAAGCATAGAGATCTCCAGTGAATACTAGAAAGGACTGCCCTTCTAGCATCCAGCCTGTTACTGGGTTTTTGTAACAAGTAGTCAGTATCCTTGTCCAATTATTCATTAGAATTCAGTATGATTCAATAGTGCTTCAGGATTACAACTGGTAGGCTACTAACTAGAGAAATTAAAATTTAATAAATTTATTAATTTAGTTGTCTAGGCGTATATTAAATTAAATGAAATTAATCACAATAATCAAAATAATATTAATCACTTCTCTCGTGTACAGTATTATTGTGCTGAAAGCACATATCACATTTATAAGTCTTAAGTACCGTCTGGTACATTACATTTAATAATACAATATACAAATAAGTTTATGTGTACGTGTGTAAGTGCTCTAAGTAGTTCGCTATGTCTCAAGACTCGACTAGACTTAAACAAGTGACTGACAAAGTCCTCAAATAAAATAACTTCTTGACCAACTAGCAATCAGAACAGTCTGCTTGAACAATAAAAAGAATGCTAAGCCCAATAGCAATATAACAAGCAACTGCGACACAGAATCAAGAACGAGATAATATAACGACACTAAGTAGGGACCATCTGCAGATCCTCCACAAAAGTCACAAAACTCCTATACTACTGAATCTAAGTTCATCATAAGAAAATCCCCGACTGTGACAGTACACAGATACCAGTACAAGTTAGGTCAGAAGCTACAGCTCAGGACCTGAGTTACTCAGAGTGTCTTTGCGACACACAGCCTCAATACAACGTCGAAAATCACTAAGTCTATACAATGTTCTGTGAACATAGTTCTGCAGAACTAACAAGAAAGCTACAGAGACGATCTTCCAACAAGGGCCAATAAGGAATATTTAGGCACTTTGTCTGGAATACGTCCAACCACCAAGAGAGTCTAGACCAGACTGAATACTTCAGGCGAGGTGAGGACACCCCTCCCTCGATCACATGATAGCTCCGTGGACAGCTGCAGCTCAGCAACAGAAGCCGGCAGAGTAACGAGCCACAAGTGATAATTTCAGTAGTTAGACAATCAAGACTTGAACTGAGCACATAATATGTTACATCCTACCTAACAACATAACTAAGTCAAATAATAATATAAAGAAATATATTCACGATTTAGCTATTATCGCAAATATAAGCAATATAAAATTATATGAAAAGGTAATATACATGTAATATATATACATAATATACATTGCAACCCATTCAGGGGTTGCAACAATTATGTTTTGTTAGCAGTTCTTTATATTGTCATGTAGTAGGAAACCACTAGTGTAAGTGCCGGTTAGCACTTCAGGTACTTAAGTCTCCCTCAGTCACGTGACCAACATGACGTCGGCTTACCACTCAGTGGTACCGGCGGTAGGTTCACTGCCCTCGCTCAGAGCAGGTTCACTACCCTTGCTCTGAGTAGGTTCACTACCCTTGCTCTGAGTAGGTTCACTACCCTTGCTCTGAGTAGGTTCACTACCCTTGCTCTGAGTAGGTTCACAGCACTTGCTCAGAGTAGGTTCACAGCACTTGCTCTGAGTAGGTTCACAGCACTTGCTCAGAGTAGGTTCTCAGCCATTGCTCTGAGAAAGTTTCCACACACTCTCAGAGTTTGTTCATACACTCTTCTGAGCACATTCATGCTCTAGAAGATTACTTAGTCCAAGACAACGTGTACTTTTATGTATAACACTCCAAGAGAAAGAGAACTTTGTATCATATACTAAGTTTTATATGGATTCTTTTATAATAAAGATCACATTTTATTTAGTCGGATCAGTCTCCTAATGATAATCCCCATATTAAATTGACATGTGTCTGAGGACAACTAGACGAGAGCTGGACTCGACGTCTTGTTACGGAAAGGGGCCATAACAGACCCTTAGACATGGCCCCAGTTGTAACAAGAGCTTGCCAGGGTAGACAACTCACATGGAGGCAGTCCATACAAATTTCCACACCACCATTATCACCACCATTACCACCACCATTACCACCACCACCATCGTTACCAACGCCACCATCATTACCACCACCACTATCATTACCACCACCACCATCATTACCACCACCACAATCATTACCACCACCACCATCATCATTACCACCACCACCATCATTACCACCACCACCACCACCATCATTACCACCACCACCACCATCATTACCACCACCACCACCCTCACAACCACCACCACCATCATCACCACCACAGCCACTACAACCACCACCACCATCATTACCACCACCACCACCATCATTACCACCACCACCACCATCATTACCACCACCACCACCACCACCACCATCATTACCACCACCACCATCATTACTACCACCACCACCATCATTACTACCACCACCACCATCATTACTACTACCACCACCATCATTACTACTACTACCACCACCACCATCATTACCACCACCACCATCACCACCATCATTACCACCACCAGCACCATCATTACCACCACCACCACCACCATCATTACCACCACCACCACCACCACCACCATCATTACCACCACCACCATTATTACCACCACCACCACCATTATTACCACCACCACCACCACCACCACCACCATCATTACCACCACCACCACCACCACCACCACCACCACCACCATCATTACCACCACCACCATCATTACCATCATTACCACCATCATTACCACCACCACCATCATTACCACCACCACCACCATCATTACCACCATCATTACCACCACCACCATCATTACCACCATCATTACCACCACCACCATCATTACCACCACCACCACCACCACCATCATTACCACCACCACCACCACCATCATTACCACCACCACCACCACCACCATCATCATTACCACCACCACCACCATCATTACCACCACCACCACCATCATTACCACCACCACCATCATTACCACCACCACCACCATCATTACCACCACCACCACCATCATTACCACCACCACCACCACCATCATTACCACCACCACCATCATTACCACCACCACCATCATTACCACCACCACCACCATCATTACCACCACCATCATTACCACCACCACCATCATTACCACCACCATCATTACCACCACCACCACCATCATTACCACCACCACCACCATCATTACCACCACCACCATCATCACCACCATCATTACCACCACCACCACCATCATTACCACCACCATCATTACCACCACCACCACCACCACCACCACCACCACCATCATTACCACCACCACCATCATTACCATCATTACCACCATCATTACCACCACCACCATCATTACCACCACCACCACCATCATTACCACCATCATTACCACCACCACCATCATTACCACCATCATTACCACCACCACCATCATTACCACCACCACCACCACCACCATCATTACCACCACCACCACCACCATCATTACCACCACCACCACCACCACCATCATCATTACCACCACCACCACCATCATTACCACCACCACCACCATCATTACCACCACCACCATCATTACCACCACCACCACCATCATTACCACCACCACCACCACAATCATTACCACCACCACCATCATTACCACCACCACCATCATTACCACCACCACCACCATCATTACCACCACCATCATTACCACCACCACCATCATTACCACCACCATCATTACCACCACCACCACCATCATTACCACCACCACCACCACCATCATTACTACCACCATCATTACCACCACCACCATCATTACTATTACAACCCAGGATTTCAAAGGCCTGTTATCCCAGGTGTAATGGGAGCAAAAGAAACACAGCAGAAAAAGTTTAGACTTATATTATCCTTCATCAATTTAGAACAGCAATATGTACACTATGTACAGTAATAAGTATAGTGCACGTCACGGTAAGCAAGGCAGAAATAGAAGCCACAAGATAGCAGACCGTGCTTCAACCAGCTCTAGAATGGGAATGACAAGGGCAGACAGGAGAGCGGTATCCACATAACCTCTGCGATTGCCAATCCCACCTTCTTATTGGCTAGAACCTGGTCACTAGTTGAACGATGGGGCCCCATCATCAACTCTTAGCAACCTGGTTCGCTGGTTGGGGGAGATAGCCTGTAAATGAGGGTGTGTCCATGCGCCGAATAAAGGTTACGTACTCTTTGCATGCCACACCCCCACCCCCGAGAAGGCTCAGGATTAGGCTGCCACCTCCCAGTGGTAACCGTGCCGCCATGGCACGAAATAATGGGACCGCCTATCCTCTCCACCATCCAACTCTTAGATAGAGCTCAGCTTTCCTAGTGACCAAAAGCCAAACCCTAAACTCAGAGCGAGACAGCAGTCAGATAGGCCAACATAGGTCCAAGATACAAGCGGACGGTAGCCCGTATCCCCTCACTAAAAAAAAAACCCCCACATCAGGGGGATAAAAAAAAGAGCTTGAAAGGGGGTTACCACAAATACATCCTAACCTAAATAAAATATTAAACTAGACTCTTGACAAAGAGTCTGCCAACACATTTTCTTTGCCGGCAATATATTTAATTTTTATGTTGTAGGGCTGCAGCCTGAGCGTCCAACGCATAAGCCTTGTGTTGTGATTCTTCATGGCTTGGAGATAGACTAACGGGTTGTGATCACTGTAGACTGTGACCACCTGCGATGTCTGGCCCACATAAACATCGAAATGCTCCAAAGCCAGTACCAGCGCGAGGGCTTCTTTTTCAATGGTAGAGTAAGCTCTCTGATGTGGCTGGAACTTGGCTGAAAAGTATGCGATTGGCTGCAGCTCCTTGTTCCCGATTTGTAATAGTACCGCCCCAACCCCAGACTCACAAGCATCAACCTGTAATGAAAAAGGTTTGGAGAAGTCTGGAGACAGGAGAATGGGTGCAGAGCACAATAATCTTTTTGCTTTATTAAAAGCAGTGTTACAATCTGAAGTCCAAATAAAGGGAACTTTATGACTGGTAAGAGAGGTAAGAGGGGCTACAATATCTGAGAAATTCTTACAGAATCTTCTGTAAAATCCGATCATGCCTAGGAAACGTTGAAGAGATTTCCTATCATGAGGAACTGGATATTCTTTAATCGAAAGAACTTTAGCAAGTTTAGGTGCAACATTACCACTACCTACTTCATGGCCTAGAAAAGTGACAGTGGCCTGGCCAAAGGAAGATTTAGATAAATTAACTGTTAATTGGGAATTCTTAAAGGTCTCAAACAGAGCTTTAAGTCTAAGTAGGTGTTGATCCCAAGTATCAGACACCACAACAATATCATCTAGGTATGCTGCCGTGCCTTCAAGTCCTTTAATAGCCTGATGGATGAGTTTCTGGAATGAAGAGGGGGAATTTTTCATTCCGAAGGGGGTAACTGTATACTGATAATGACCTCCTGGAATTACGAAGGCAGAGATTTCCTTCGCCTTATCTGTCAAAGGTACCTGATAGTAACCTTTAAGGAGATCTAATTTGGACACAAAAGTAGCCTTACCCACAAAGTCAATTACGTCATCCAGACGAGGAAGAGGGTAAGCATCTGTAATTGTGACCTCGTTCACTTTACGGTAGTCTGTGCACATACGAAACCCTCCATCAGCCTTTTTTACTAGGATGCACGGTGAAGCCCATGGACTAGATGACTCCTCCACTAAACCATGTTCTAACAAGAAGTCTACTTCCTGCTGAAGTAGCCTTTGCTTTTCAGGATTAGCTCTGTAGGGGGAGAGTTTAATTGGTTTAGATTTTCCCACATCTACATCATGGTAACCTAACGTACATTTTTTCGGCACATCCGAAAAAATATTAGGATATGACTGTAGAAGCTCAGTTAAATTTGTTGCTTGTATTTCAGATAATCCATCCATTAACGGGCTAGGATCCTTGAGGAGGACAGAATTTGAAAGTTTAGTATTAATTTCAGAGATAGAGTGCAAAGAGTCAGAGTCGTCCTCAGAGGTAGAGGACAGAGTCATTACTGGGACTTTATCTGGTGTATGAAAGGCCTTGATTTGATTAATGTGGTAAGTTTTTGTTTTTGAGGTCTTATCAATGGGAGCTACCACATAATTTAAATCAGATAATCTACTTACTATCTGCATAGGTCCCGTAAATCTAGCTTTCAAGGTGTGGCCAGGTATAGGTTCCTGCACCAACACCTTGTCTCCTGGATGGAAGGAGCGGAATTGTGCACTTCTGTCATACCTCTGTTTCATCTTACTTTGAGCTGTCTTTAGGTTAGCCTTGGCTAACTCACGTGCCACCTGCAACCTTGAAGACGGGTTGTAGAGTGTTGAGCTTACGTCTTCTCCCATCCATCCTTCTTTGAGCACCCGAAGAGGACCTCGTACATTGTGCCCAAAGATCAGCTCAAACGGACTATACCCTGTAGACTCTTGCACCGTCTCCCGTACTGAGAACAGCAACAAAGGTAGAGATTCATCCCAATCTGTCGGAAAGTGCATGCAAAAACTTCTCATCATTGTTTTTAATGTCTGGTGGAATCTTTCCAAGGCGCCTTGGGACTGAGGATGATAGGCAGTGGATAAGTTGTGAATTATCCCTAACCTAGTTAATACTTCCCTAAATGCTTTGGCAGTGAAGTTAGTACCTTGATCACTTTGTATAGTTTTAGGAATGCCAAAACAAGAAATGAATTTTGTTAAAGCTTTGAGAATAGCTTTAGTATTGATACTACGCATAGGGATTGCTTCAGGATATCTGGTTACTTTATCCATAATTGTAAATAAATACTGGTTTCCAGACTTTGACTTAGGTAGTGGACCTACACAATCTATAATTAAATCTGCAAAAGGTTCTCCATCTGCAGGTATGGGTTGGAGAGGTGCAGGTTTAATGGAATGTCCAGGTTTTCCAACTTGCTGACATTCTCGGCAACACCTAATATGATTCTTCACATCTTTCTTTAATTTTGGCCAATAAAATTCTTTTGTGATTCTATACAAGGTTTTTGTAATTCCTAAGTGACCTCCTAATGACGTATTATGAGCTATATTTAATATCTGAGGTCTATACTTGGTTGGAACCACTAACCTGTCGTATAATTGCCGGCCCTCTGTCTCCTTACCAGTCTCAGTGCAGACCAAATAATCATTTTTAACTTCATACTTGACTGGATGACCCAAAGAGGATTTACCCATGGCTGCCTCAAAAGCGAATTTTAAAGAAGGGTCCTTTCGTTGTTCCTCCCGGAAGGACAGTCCCTCGGGCATGGAAACAGAGACATCTGGCAATCCTGCAACCTGGGAATAGGAAGGCTTGATCGGGGTCTGTTCACTTGATCTACGAGGCTCTGGCCAGTTTTCCTCGTAAAACAATGTGGCTATTCCGAGATCGGAGTCGTCCAAGGATAGGTCAACATTCTCTCCAGACAACCCTTGGGATGTTGCCCGAGTTATGGCCAACACCGGAGAAGAATTAATCATTATAGGTTCAGGACACGAACTAACAGTAGTAATGTTATTACCCAGTAATAACATAGCATTTTTCATGGGGAATCCTTTTGAGACACCTACAGTCAAGTACCCAGTGTAATATTTGCACTGTACATAAATTTTATGCAAAGGAACAGAATATATAGCTCCTCCATATGCTTCCAATAAAACAGAGGAATTCAAAGAAGTATTCTCTGAAAGGGGTAATATTCCCTCTCTTACAAGTGAGCAATATGCTCCAGTATCTCTAAAGGTATTTACTTTAGTTGGTTCTGAGTTTTCCTGAAGGGAAATAAGACTTTCGCAATAATAAGGGGCCATACCTTTTTCTACTTCTCTAGGGGACATGTTACTAGGGATATTAGAGATTTTCCCAATGGGTTGAGGTTTTTGGGGGCAGTTGGAACTGATGTGACCTACTTTATTGCACCTGAAGCAGACGACAGGCTTGCCCTTTACTCCCTGATGACGTTGCAAGTGGTGTCGTTCTGGCTGGTGCCTCTCTGGATATTGTTGTCGAGATGCTCCATAAGTAGTTTGCCTCTCCGCAGGGGGACCATATGTTGAGAAGCGTGGCTCACCAGGTGACTTGGTTGGATGACGTAGACGCTCTCCCTCCGGCTGGCACTTCATTCTCCAATGTTGTCGATCTCTGCTCACGCCAGACTGTTGAAAAGAGAGACGGGACCGCTCGGACAAGGAGCGGTTCGTTTCGAAGGTATCAGCCAACCTGGCCGCCTCCAATGCAGTGGTTAAGTCACGATCCTGCAGAAAGACACGAACCTCTGGTCCCACAGACTCCAGCAGGTTATCAATCAGAATAAGCTGCACCAGCTCCTCAAAGTTAGAGACACCAGTCGCTTTATACCAGCTGGTAAAAGCTTTGGTTTGCTGTCTCACAAAGTCCACCAGGGATTGACCAAGCTGCCGCCTGTTCAATTTGAAGGTCTTACGATATTTAGCTGGGATACATGTATATGCTCCCAACACTGTGGTCTTCACTACTTGATAATCAGAGAATTCAGCGTCAGTTAATACCGACGTAAATTCCTGTGCCTTACCCAATAATGCTGTATGAACCAACGCTGCCCAGTGCTGTTCCGGCCACCTCAAGGCTCGAGCCTGATTTTCGAAGCTTTCGAAAAATTGCTCTGGTTCGGCCTCATTGAAGCGGGGAACAAGCTGTACTGCTTTTTGTAAACTGAAATCGTTTACAGAATGCGAAAACTGCCTCCTTTCTCTTTCCCTATCAAATTCTTCCCTTGCGAATGCTCTCTGTTCCCTAGTTTGCTCCAGCGTGATTTTTGCCAGCTCAAGTGCCAACGACGCTGATTCACCTCGAGACAACCCAGCTGCACCATACTGACCATTTTGCTCCGTAGGTGTATCATCTTCCTCATGCGAGAACATAAGAGTTTTTGCCCCAGCTCCCGTAGAGGGAGGAGTTTGATGTGCCATCTCTTCTTCAATAAGTTTGTCAGCAATAAGTGAACGCAGTTGCGCAGCTGTGAGAGTGCGTTTATAGGGAATGCCAATGGAACGAGCAATTTGCCAACAACGCTGTAGGGACAATTTAGGTAGGTTATGCAAAGTATATGCCGACACCAGGCGTCTGACTCGTCTAGGTGGCATAAGTTATTCGCTATGCACAGTACGAATACCCCAACGTAACACGTTAATTTGCAGAACACGCTTAGCTATGCACAGTACGATTGCAGAATACGCATACAAGCAAAGCCGACTGCACACAAGATTGACCTTAGCGAAGCGAGCACACTGAACAAGCTAGTAGCGAGCTGTTGAACGATCACACAATAGCAAGGCTGATCATAAGCAACTGACACGCAAAATTTGTAAAGCGAAGCGAGACAGCAAGCTACACAATGTTCCTGCTACAAGCTTCACCCTAAGCTCAACCGTTTCTCTAAGTCCAGCTCCAGCTCTCGGACAGGCTACCCATATTACAACCCAGGATTTCAAAGGCCTGTTATCCCAGGTGTAATGGGAGCAAAAGAAACACAGCAGAAAAAGTTTAGACTTATATTATCCTTCACCAATTTAGAACAGCAATATGTACACTATGTACAGTAATAAGTATAGTGCACGTCACGGTAAGCAAGGCAGAAATAGAAGCCACAAGATAGCAGACCGTGCTTCAACCAGCTCTAGAATGGGAATGACAAGGGCAGACAGGAGAGCGGTATCCACATAACCTCTGCGATTGCCAATCCCACCTTCTTATTGGCTAGAACCTGGTCACTAGTTGAACGATGGGGCCCCATCATCAACTCTTAGCAACCTGGTTCGCTGGTTGGGGGAGATAGCCTGTAAATGAGGGTGTGTCCATGCGCCGAATAAAGGTTACGTACTCTTTGCATGCCACAATTACCACCACCACCACCACCACCACCACCATCATTACCACCACCACCACCATCATTACCACCACCACCACCATCATTACCACCACAACCACCACCATCATTACCACCACCACCACCACCACCATCATTACCACCACCACCACCACCACCATCATTACCACCACCACCACCACCACCATCATTACCACCACCACCATCATTACCACCACCACCATCATTACCACCACCACCACCACCACCACCATCATTACCACCACCACCATCATTACCACCACCACCATCATTACCACCACCACCATCATTACCACCACCACCATCATTACCACCACCACCACCACCACCACCATCATTACCACCACCACCACCACCATCATTACCACCACCACCACCACCACCACCATCATTACCACCACCACCATCATTACCACCACCATCACCACCTCCACCACCACCATCATTACCACCACCATCACCACCTCCACCACCACCATCATTACCACCACCACCACCACCACCACCATCATTACCACCACCACCACCACCACCACCATCATTACCACCACCACCACCACCACCATCATTACCACCACCACCACCACCACCATCATTACCACCACCATCATTACCACCACCACCATCATTACCACCACCACCACCACCACCACCATCATTACCACCACCACCATCATTACCACCACCACCACCATCATTACCACCACCACCACCACCACCATCATTACCACCACCACCACCACCATCATTACCACCACCACCACCATCATTACCACCACCACCACCATCATTACCACCACCACCATCATTACCACCACCACCATCAATACCACCCCCACCATCAATACCACCCCCACCATCAATACCACCACCACCATCAATACCACCACCACCATCATTACCACCACCACCATCAATACCACCACCACCATCATTACCACCACCACCACCACCATCAATACCACCACCACCATCAATACCACCCCCACCATCAATACCGCCACCACCATCAATACCGCCCCCACCATCATTACCACCACCACCATCATTACCACCACCACCATCATTACCACCACCATCATTACCACCACCACCATTACCATCACCACCATTACCACCATCATTACCACCACCACCATCATTACCACCACCATTACCACCACCACCATTACCACCACCACCACCATTACCACCACATCCATCATTACCACCACCACCATCATTACCACCACCACATCCATCATTACCACCACCACCATCATTACCACCACCACCACCACCATCATTACCACCACCACCATCATTACCACCACCATTACCACCACCACCATCATTACCACCACCACCATCATTTCCACCACCACCACCATTACCACCACCATTACTACCACCACCAGTTCCACCACCACCATTACTACCACCACCATTACTACCACCACCATTACCACCATTACTACCACCACCATTTCCACCATTACTACCACCACCATTACCACCACCATTACCACCACCACCATTACCACCATCACCATCATTAATACCACCACCATTACCACCATCACCATCATTACCACCACCACCATCATTACCACCACCACCACCATTACCACCACCACCATTACCACCACCATCATTACCACCACCACCATCATTACCATCATTACCACCACCATCTTTACCACCATTGCCAACACCACCATCATTACCACCATTGCCAACACCACCATCAATACCACCATTACCACCACCACCATCATTACCACCACCACCATTACCACCACCACCATTACTACCACCACCATTACCACCACCACCACCATTACCACCACCACCATTACCACCACTACCACCAATACCACCACATCCATCATTACCACCACTACCACCAATACCACCACATCCATCATTACCACCACCACCATCATTACCACCACCACCATCATTACCACCACCACCATCATTACCCCCACCACCACCGTTACCCCCACCACCATCATTACCCCCACCATCACCATTACCACCACCACCACCATTATTACCCCCACCAGCACCATTACCACCACCACCATTATTACCCCCACCACCACCATTATTACCCATACTACCACCATTACCATCACCACCATTATTACCCCCACCACCACCATTACCACCACCATTATTACCCCCACCACCAACATTACTACCACCACCATTACCACCACCACCACCACCATTACTACCACCACCATTACTACCACCATCATTACTACCACCACCATTACCACCACCACCACCATTACTACCACCACCACTACCACCACCACCACCATTACTACCACCACCATTACCACCACCATTACCAACACCACCACCATTACCACCACCACCACCATTACCACCACCACCATCATTACCACCACCACCATCATTACCACCACCATCATTACCACCACCACCATCATTACCACCATTACCACCACCACCATCATTACCACCATTACCACCACCACCATCATTACCACCATTACCACCACCATCATTACCACCATTACCACCACCACCATCATTACCACCATTACCACCACCACCATCATTACCACCACCATCATTACCACCACCCTCATTATTACCACCACCCTCATCAATACCACCACCCTCATCATTACCACCACCCTCATCAATACCACTACCCTCATCATTACCACCACCCTCATCATTACCACCACCCTCATCATTACCACCACCCTCATCATTACCACCACCCTCATCAATACCACCACCCTCATCATTACCACCACCCTCATCATTACCACCACCCTCATCATTACCACCACCCTCATCAATACCACCACCCTCATCAATACCACCACCCTCATCAATACCACCACCCTCATCATTACCACCACCCTCATCAATACCACCACCCTCATCATTACCACCACCCTCATCATTACCACCACCCTCATCATTACCACCACCCTCATCATTACCACCACCCTCATCATTACCACCACCCTCATCATTACCACCACCCTCATCATTACCACCACCCTCATCATTACCACCACCCTCATCATTACCACCACCCTCATCATTACCACCACCCTCATCAATACCACCACCCTCATCAATACCACCACCCTCATCAATACCACCACCCTCATCATTACCACCACCCTCATCAATACCACCACCCTCATCATTACCACCACCCTCATCATTACCACCACCCTCATCATTACCACCACCCTCATCATTACCACCACCCTCATCATTACCACCACTCTCATCATTACCACCACCCTCATCATTACCACCACCCTCATCATTACCACCACCCTCATCAATACCACCACCCTCATCAATACCACCACCCTCATCATTGCCACCACCACCATCATTGCCACCACCATAATCATTACTACCACCACCATAATCATTACTACCACCACCATCATTACCACCACCACCATTACCACCACCACCACCACCATTACCACCACCACCATCATTACCACCACCACCATCATTACCACCACCACCACCATTACCACCACCACCATCATTACCACCACCATCATTACCACCACCACCACCATCTTTACCACCACCACCATCATTACCACCACCACCACCACCATTACCACCACCACCTCCACCATCATTACCACCACCACCATTACCACCACCACCTCCACCAACATTACCACCACCATCATTACCACCATCATTACCACCACCATCATTACCACCACCACCATTATTACCATCTCCACCATTATTACCATCTCCACCATCATTACCACCACCACCATTACCACCACCACCATCATTACCACTACCACCACCATTACCACTACCACCACCATCATTACCACTACCACCACCATTACCACTACCACCACCATCATTACCACTACCACCACTATCATTACCACCACCATCATTACCACTACCACCATCATTACTACCACCATCATTACTACCACCATCATTACCACCACCATCACCACCACCAT
Organism: Cherax quadricarinatus; assembly: GCF_038502225.1. Classification (NCBI taxonomy): domain Eukaryota; kingdom Metazoa; phylum Arthropoda; class Malacostraca; order Decapoda; family Parastacidae; genus Cherax; species Cherax quadricarinatus. Next base: position 20,336,415 of record NC_091293.1, on the reverse strand, counting down.
CATTACCACCACCATCACCACCACCATCATTACCACCACCATCACCACCACCATCATTACCACCACCATCACCACCACCATCATTACCACCACCATCACCACCACCATCATTACCACCACCATCACCACCACCATCATTACCACCACCATCACCACCACCATCATTACCACCACCATCACCACCACCATCATTACCACCACCATCACCACCACCACCATCACCACCACCATCATTACCACCATCATTACCACCACCATCACCACCACCATCATTACCACCACCATCACCACCACCATCATTACCACCACCATCACCACCACCATCATTACCACCACCACCACCACCACCATCATTACCACCACCATCACCACCACCATCATTACCACCACCATCACCACCACCATCATTACCACCACCATCACCACCACCACCATCACCACCACCATCATTACCACCATCATTACCACCACCATCACCACCACCATCATTACCACCACCATCACCACCACCACCATCACCACCACCATCATTACCACCATCATTACCACCACCATCACCACCACCACCATTACCACCACCATCACCACCACAATCATTACCACCACCACCACCATCATTACCACCACCATCACCACCACCATCATTACCACCACCATCACCACCACCATCATTACCACCACCATCACCACCACCATCATTACCACCACCTTCTATAACAACAGCACCAACAGTTGCTTCAACCACCACAACAACAGCATCACCATCCACCACCACGTAACACAGAGGTGTGGCACAGTAACATAATGTGTGTTCTAGTTTACCCAGCAGCCAAACATGGATACTTGCCCGAGTGACTGTTAACCTGTTCTCCCTCCCTCTTAGCCTGCCCTCCCTTCTTCCTAGCCAACCCTCCCTCACTCCAAGCCTGCCCTTTCCTGCCTTATCTCCTTCCTAGGCAATCCTCTGTCCTCTCCTGCCCTCCCTTCTTCCCTCACTCCTAGCCAGCCCTCTCTTGCTCTTCCTTCCTAGCTAGCCCTCTGACCCTACTTGATCTATCTGGAAGGTGTTCAGGGGTCAACACCCCCGCGAACCGGTCCATACCTGGAGTATACCTGGAGAGGGTTTCGGGGGTCAACGCCCTACTCTGCCCGGTCTGCGACCAGGCCTGATGGTGGATCAGGGTCTGATCAACCAGGCTGTTACTATTGGTCACATGTAAACCGACGTACGAACGACCAGCCCGACTGATCAGGTACTGACTTTAGGTGCCTGTCCAGAGCCTTTTTGAAGACAGCCGGAGGTCTATTGGTAATCCCCCTTATGTATGCTGGGAGGCAGTTGAACAGTCTTTGGCCCCTGACACTTATTGTGTTGTCTCTTATCGTGCTAGTGACACCCCAGCTTTTCATTGGGGGGATGTTGCACTGTCTGCCAAGTCTTTTGCTTTCCTAAGGAGTGATTTTCGTGTGCAAGTTTGGTACTAATCCCTCTAGGATTTTCCAAGTGTATATAATCACGTAACTCTCCCGCCCGCGTTCTAGGGAGTACAAGTCGAGGAACTTCAAGCGTTCCCAGTAATTGCAGTGTTTTATCGCAGTTATGTGTGCCGTGAAGGTTCTCTGTATATTTTCTAGGTCAGCAATTGCACCTGCCTTGAAAGGCGTGGTAGTGTACAGGAAAATTCCAGCCTACAAGAGACCTGAAGAGTGTCATCATGGACTTGACATCCCAGTTTTGAAGGTTCTCATTATCCATCCTGTCATTTTTCTAGCAGATGCGATTGATACAATGTTATGGTCCTTGAAGGCGAGATCCTCTAACATGATCACTCCCAGGTCCTTTACATTAATTTTCGCTCTATTGTATGGGTAGAATTTGTTTTATAACTCCGATATACTTTTAATTTCCTCACGTTTTCCATATCGGAATAATTGAAATTTCTCATTATTGAACTTTTTATTATTTTATGCGGCCCATTTAAAAATTTGGTTGATGTCCGCCTGGAATAGAGGACACTGTCATGCAAAGGAAGACACGGTGCTGTGGCTTACATTCCTGCCTATGTCAGATATGAGGATGAGGAACAGGATGGGGTCGAGTACTGTGCCTTGTGTAACAGAGCTTTTCACAGTAGCCGCCTCAGACTTAACTCTGTTACTACAACTCTTTGTGTTCTATTAGGAAATTATAGATCCATCTACCAACTTTTCTTGTTATTTATTCCTTTATCACGCATTTTGTGCGCTATTATACCATGGTCACACTTGTTAAAGGCTTACGCAAAATCTGTGTATACTATATCTGCATTTTGATTGTCTTCTAGAGCATCCAGGACCTTGTCATAGTGGTCCAGTAGTTGGGACAGGCAGGAGCGACCTGCTCTAAACCCAGGCTGCCCTGGGTTGTGTAACTGATGGGTATCTAGATGATCTTGCTTCTTAGAACCCTTTCAAAGATTTTTATGATATGGGATGTTAGCGCTTTTGGTCTGTAGTTCTTTGCTGTTGCTTTACTGCCCCCTTTGTGGAATGGTGATATGTCTGTTGTTTTTAGCAGATGTGGGACGACCCCAGTGTCCATGCTCCCTTTCCATAGAATGTTAAAGCACATGATAAGGGTTTCTTGCAGTTCTTGATGAGCACGGAGTTCCACGAGTCTGGGCCTGGGGCAGAGTGCATGGACAGGTCATTTATCGCCTTTTCGAAGTCATGTGGTGTTAGGATAATAACAGATAGTTTCGAAGCTACCAAATTCTGAGTCTCGGTCATAAAAAAAATTCATTTAGGTCTTAGTCTAGTTACCGGCTCGCTGAAAACTGAGTTATACTGGAACTTGAGGAGATTACTCATTTCCTTGCTGTCATCTGTGTAGGATCCATCTCATCTAAGTAGGGGCCCAATACTGGATATTGTTCTCGACTTAGATTTGGCATAAGAGAAGAAGAATTTTGGGTTTATTTCAATTTTATTTATGGTTTTTAGTTCTTCCCACGTTTCTTGATTCCTGTAAAATTCCTTTGGTTTTGATGTTTGCTATTTCTCTGACCAGTGCCTCTCTTCGTATTACAGACATATTCTCCTCTTTTAGCTGCTCTATTATTCTTCCCCTTTGCCTGTATAGGGAGCACCTCTTTCTTTCTAGTTTACATTTTCTCTTCTTTTCCTTAAAGTAATATGCCTTGAGCATACCTCAAGTGCCAAAGAGTTAATTTTTTCTAGACGTGGGTTTGGATCCATGTAGCTTAGGATATCTTCCCAGTTTATATCATATAGGACCTGGTTGACTTGGTCCCACCGTATGTTTTTGTTACTGAAGTCGAATTTGGTGAAGGCTCCCTAGTGACTGATTACATTTTGTTGGTCTGGGGCCCTGCACATATTTGTCTGAACCTCTATTATATTGTAATCTGAGTATATTTTTTTTTATATTGTAATATTTCATATCAGATCATCTTTGTTAATGAAGATGAGGTCAAGTGTATTCTTCAGTCTTGTTAGCTCTATTATTTGCTGGTTTAAGGTGAATTTGGTGCAGAAATTTAAAAGCTCGTATGTGTGCGAGTTTTCATCTTAGCTGCCTACTGAGGTTATCTGTGCTACAGCATTATTTCCTCCATTTTAGGTGCCTTAGGTTGAAATTCTCCAGGAGCAAGATGGTTTGTGGCAGGAGCTGGAAGATTGTCCAGTGGTTGATTTTCAAAAGCTCTTTCTGCAACTGTTGGGAAGTTGCATCCGAGGCTTGTATACAACCACAATTACAGGGTTTCCGTTCTCGATCTTTACTGCCAAAACTTCAACTACATCATTTGAGGTGTTTAGTCGTTCCGAGCATATCAGTGATTGTGACTTACAGGCCAACCCCATCCCCACCTCTTCCCTTTTGCCAGTTCACTCTATCGCATCCGTATAGGTTATAACCTGGGATCCATATTTCATTGCCCAAGTGATCCTTTATGTGGGTCTCAGTGAAGGCCACAAACATTGCATTTGACTCTGCAAGCAGTCCACGGATGAAAGGTATTTTGTTGTTCGTTGCCAGCTTTAGACCCTGTATATTTGCAAAGATGAATGTTGTCGTATTGATGATATATGGGGGGGGGGGCTTATTTTCTTGGCACTAATATCTGTTGTTTCGAAGCGATTTGAGTTGGTGTACGATTTCTGTCATTTCCTGCAAGCTTTTTTTCCTTCCTGGCATTAAAAAATCTCTGTCTTTGGAGTGTTTGTGGCTACCCAGGTTTTCCCATGGTCTGGATGTTCTGTGTCTTCTTGTCCCCTTTAGATGGTGTGCCTGACAATACAAGTTATAGCATTGTCTCTAATGAACTGAAGAGCGACACATTTCAGGGTGGAAAAACTTACAGGAAGAAAAGCTGCATTCTCCTTCTGTCATCTGGGCACAGTATTTTCTGGGGTGGTTAAAGTTGCACGTCCCATCCGTTTTTCCAGATGTTCCATGCCTGCAGATACCTATGGCATAGAATCTGCATAGGTTTGATATCTGGTGGCCTTTGTTTCTCGCGGTTGTATTCCCTACTGGTGCATGTTTTTTGTTTTGTTTTTTCTCCTTACTATCTTTAGGACTTGTACTAATAATGGTGCCTTCACCAGCCTTTTCTGGTATTTTATCTTCACTATTCCATGGGACATCCCCTTGTTGACTAGCTCCAGTGGCATTGCAAGTTTGTATCTTTGGGTTTTGCATGTCCTTGTCTACACTTGTTTCCCCAGCACTAAAGTTCCTTTCTTCCTCCTGGCCACCAGCGTTTTGATGTTTGTCTTTTAATAACTAGGCCTCATGGTGGATCAGGGCCTGATCAATCAGGTACTTACTTTAGGTTATCTGTCTAGTTCTCTCTTGAAGAGGAGCATTGGATCTATTGGTAATCCCCGCTTATATATGATGAGGCCAGCTGAATATTCTTGAGCCCCTGATGCTTAGTGTTTTCTCTCAGTGTACTCTCGGTACAGCTGTTCTTCATAGAGGATATATTGCGCCGTCTGTCGAGTCCTTTGCTGTCGTAGGGAGTGATTCCTGTGTGCAGATTTGGAATCAATCCCTTTAGGATTTTCCAGGTGTAAATTTATGTATTTTTCTCGCCAGAATTCCACAGAATACAGGTCAAGGGACTTCATTTGTTCTCAGTAACTGAGGTGCTTTATTGTACTTATACATGCAGTGAAGAGGATCATCATTGGCTTGGCATCCCTTGTTTTGAAGGTTATCACTACCCATCCTATCATTTTCCTAGTAGATGTGATAATGTTACAAAAAATGCGATTTCTAATAAGTATAGAGATCTCCAGTGAATACTAGAAAGGACTGTCCTTCTAGCATCCAGCCTGTTACTGGGTTTTTGTAACAAGTAGTCAGTATCCTTGTCCAATTATTCATTAGAATTCAGTAAGATTCAATAATGCTTCAGGATTACAACTGGTAGGCTACTAACTAAAGAAATTAAAATTTAACAAGTTTATTAATACTAAAATTGTCTAGGCGTATATCAAATTAAATTAAATTAATCAATATAAACAAAATAATAATAATCACTTCTCTCGAGTACAGTAGTATTGTGCTGTAGACACATCACATCTATGTCTTTTAAGTACCGACTGGTACATTAACATTTAATAACAATACAAATATATACAAGTAAGTTTGTGTGTATGTGTGTAAGTGCTCTAAGTAGTTCGTTATGTCTGAAGAATCGACTAGATTTAACCAGTGACTGACTAAAAGTCCTCACATAAACTAACTTCTTGACCAACCTGGCAATCAGAACAGCTTGCTTGAACAATAAAGCGACTGATAAGCCGAACAGCAATATAACAAGCAACTGCGACACAGAATCAGGAACAAGGAGATAATATAACGACACTAAGTAGGGACCATCTGCAGATCCTCCACAAAAGTCACAAAACTCCCATACTACTGAATCTAAGTTCAGCATTAGAAAATCCACGACTGTGACAGTGCACAGATACCAGTACAAGTTAGGTCAGAAGCTACAGCTAAGGACCTGAGTTGCTCAGAGTGTCTATGCGACACACAACCTCAGTACAACGTCGAAAATCATTAAGTCTAGACTATATTCTGTGAACAGAGTTACACAGAACCAGCAACAAGAAAGCGACAAAGACGATCTTCCAACAAGGGCCCACAAGAGAGAGATAGGCACGTCTTGTTCAGAGAACGTCCAACAGACAAGAGAGCACAGCCCAGGCCCACACAGACTCTTCCAGGCAAGGTGTGATCACCCCCCTGATCATGTGACTCTGTGCTGCTGCTGCCCAGCAACACCGAGAAGCCGGCAGGGAAACTAGCAACGAGCAATAATTACAGTAGTTAGATAATCAAGACTTGAACTATGAACACTAATATATATATAATGTTACTTCCTACCTAACAATATAACTAAGTCAAATAATAATATAAAGCAATATATTTACGATTTAGCTATTATCGCAAATATAAGCAATATAAAATTATATGACAAGGTAATATACATTATATACATTGTGACCCATTCATGGGTCACAACAGATAATGACATTGTTGTGATCTTTGAAGGTGAGGTCCTCTGACATTATCACTCCTAAGTTCTTCACGATAGTTTTTCGCTCAATTGGGTGGTTAGAATTTGGTTTATAGTCCGATCTAGTTTATATTTCCTCAAAATTTCCACAACAGAGTATCTGAAATTTGTGGCCCATTATAAGACTTGATTAATATCTGCCTGGAGATTTAGTGTCCTCGATGGATGGCACTCTAGTGATTATTGCAATATCATCAGCAAAGGAAGGCACAGTGCTATGGCACAGTGTTATGGCACAGTGTTATGGCACAGTACTATGGCACAGTGCTATGGCACAGTACTATGGTTTACTTCACTGCCCGCTCTCTCAACCAGCCCTCTGTCCCTCCCTCAACCAGCCCTCTTTCTTGCCCCTCAACCAGTCCTCTGCCCATCCCTTAACCAGCCCTCTGCCCATCCCTTATTAAAGCTATGTATAGGATCCTGCCTCCACTACATCACTACCCAGGCTATTCCACTTCCTGACGACACTGTGACTGAAGAAATACTTCCTAACATCCATGTGATTCATCTGAGCCTTAAACATCCAACTGTGTCCCCTTGTTGCTGTTTCCCATCTCTGGAACATCCTGTCTCTGTCTACCTTGTATATACCTCTCAGTATTTTATATGTCGTTATCATATCCCTCCCTATCTCTCCTGTCTTCCAGTGTCGTCAGGTCGATTCCCCTTAACCTTTCCTCGTAGGACATACCCCTTAGCTCCGGGATTAGTCTTGTTGCAAACCTTTGCACTTTCTCTCGTTTCCTTACATGCTTGGCTAGGTGTGGGTTCCAAACTGGCGCTGAATATTCCAATATGGGCCTAACGTACACAGTGTACAGGGTCCTGAATAACTCCTTATTTAGATGTTGAAATGCTGTTCTTAGGAGTGTAGATGGTTCATTACCTTTGTAACTTGTTCAGCTATCATAACTTTGGGGTCCAGTCACTGGACCATTATGTACCTCTGTAATCTTTTGACTACCGTCCACAGGATGGGTATGGGGTGATTACTGCCCACAGGATGGGTATGGAGTGACTACCGTCCACAGGATGGGTATGGGGTGATTACTGCCCACAGGATGGGTATGGAGTGACTACCACCCACAGGATGGGTATGGGGTGACTACTGCCCACAGGATGAGTATGGGGTGACTACCGCCCACAGGATGGGTATGTGGAGACTACTGCCCACAGGATGGGTATGGGGTGACTACCGCCCACAGGATGGGTATGGGGTGACTACCGTCCACAGGATGGGTATGGGGTGACTACCGCCCACAGGATGGGTATGGGGTGACTACCGCCCACAGGATGGGTATGGGGTGACTACCGCCCACAGGATGGGTATGGGGTGACTACTGCCCACAGGATGGGTATGGGGTGACTACCGCCCACAGGATGGGTATGGGGTGACTACTTCCCACAGGATGGGTATGGGGTGACTACCGCCCACAGGATGGGTATGGGGTGACTACTGCCCACAGGATGGGTATGGGGTGACTACCGCCCACAGGATGGGTATGGGGTGACTACTGCCCACAGGATGGGTATGGGGTGACTACCGTCCACAGGATGGGTATGGGGTGACTACTGCCCACAGGATGGGTATGGGGTGACTACTGCCCACAGGATGGGTATGGGGTGACTACTGCCCACAGGATGGGTATGGGGTGACTACCGTCCACAGGATGGGTATGGGGTGACTACTGTCCACAGGATGGGTATGGGGTGACTACTGCCCACATGATGGGTATGGGGTGACTACCGCCCACATGATGGGTATGGGGTGACTACCGCCCACATGATGGGTATGGGGTGACTACCGCCCACAGGATGGGTATGGGGTGACTACCGCCCACAGGATGGGTATGGGGTGACAACCACCCACAGGATGAGTATGGGGTGACTACCGCCCACATGATGGGTATGGGGTGACTACCGCCCACAGGATGGGTATGGGGTGACTACCGCCCACAGGATGGGTATGGGGTGACTACCGCCCACAGGATGGGTATGGGGTGACTACCGCCCACAGGATGGGTATGGGGTGACTACCGCCCACAGGATGGGTATGGGGTGACAACCACCCACAGGATGGGTATGGGGTGACTACCGCCCACAGGATGGGTATGGGGTGAGACATCCAATTCCCTCGTTTGTTGTGTTGGAGGATTTTCGGACGCAGGTCTACGTAACTTACCCAGGGCAGGTTCGGACTTGCCGACTGTGTGGTGCAACGGGACATATGGTGGCGACTTGTGAGCAACGACGAGGGAAACAACGGTCGGACCTGACAGACACTGTGTCCAAAGATTCGATGGAGGAGGATGAGTTGGCCCATCAGAAGGCCACGATGGTGGATGATGCGCTGCAGGTTTTACCGGCGGATGTGAAGTGGAGTGCAGCAGTGGATGCTGCAGAGTGGATCGTCTCGACGCTACCACCGGCGTCGGAGATCGAGGCGATTGGGTGTGTCGACAGCGCGTCGCTTCCGGTGGAAGAGGAGGTGCATGCGCCGTTGGTATTGCCCAGTTTTGAGGACATACAGAGTATCCTCGACAGCCCGGCTACAGAGGATTTACTGCCTATGTTGGTGGCGCCGCCTGTGGTCGACCATGGTCTAGCAGGACGTGTGTGCGATGAGGAAAGGCGTACAACTTGTATGACGGTGGTGGTGACGGATGTCGAGGTGCATAGGACGGATGGTGATGGGCTTATGGATTATGAGGGAGTGTCACGTGTCTTACCACCGGGTCAAAGGTCTTGTAAAATGGTGTGGGCTGACATAGCCAAGGGCAATCGTGTCATTACGATTTCTTAAGTCATAGCCAAGGGCGTTAAGGGAAGTCAAGTGGGAGTGTGGGGAAGATGGGCAGGTGCAACAGTGGCAAGTCCAAGTCAAGTTTACAGGTGATGGGAAAACGCATTGAGAAAACCTAACCGGAGAGTTCAAGTGTATAACAATGAATGTCAATGACCTCAGAGCAGAGGTCAAGAGGCGTTGGGTAGAGGTATCACTCGGACGTATGGATGTCGATTTTTTTATACAAGAACACAATTTTTGGTGTGGTAGTGAATTATGTGTGCAAGGGTATAAGTGTTATGAGGGGAATTCGTATAATCTCAAGGGTGGGGTTGTGATGGGCATAAAGGAGACCAGCCCTTTTACGCTCGTAGTATGGGAGTGGAGTGGAGGGGGCCGGGTTGTGTGTGTGGTGGGTTCATGGGGGAACATTCAGGTGGGTTTCATGGGAGTATATATGCCAGCAACAACAAATCGACGAGTAAAGGAGGATTTTGTACGTGATGTTTTGGTTTATTTTCTCAGAAGTCTATCCTTAGTTTCTGTCACTGCAGGTGATTGGAATTGTGTGATCCAGGAAAAAGATGTCGAACAGCGTGGTGGGGGTGTAAAATAAGGGTTTTACTGGAGGTTCTGCAAGCGATTGGTGTAGTGGATGTAGTGGGTAGCGATGGGTGAAATGTGGAACACACGTTTTGTAGGAGGGGTTATGCTGTGTGGTTGGATAGGGTTTATATCACTAGCTTAATCCATAGTGGCAGGGTTGATTGTGTTGATCTGGGTTTCTCAGACCACCGTGGTGTTCTGGTAACTCTCGAGTGGGAGGGCGTTATCCATGTTTTTTCTAGTTATTGGAAATTAAATGTCAATTTGTTGCAAGGAGTCGATGCTGTGGAAGCTTTCAGGTTATGGTGAGTTGGATTCTGGAATGAAGGAAAAGGGATAGAGGATGTTGTAGAGTGGTGGAATTCAAAGGCAAAAAATGTGATACAGGGTTTTTATAGAAGGTTAGGGAAGGAGGGGGCGTGTTATAGATATGGCAAGCAAAAGTATTTAGAGGGACAGCTGCGGGATTGTTGCAGTGCAGGTGGGAGGTATGATCTCGCGGAAATAGAGTGCCTTCATAGTCAATTGCGGGAAATTCAGAATGATAATTTACAGGCATTGAGGGTGCGAGCAGGGACTGAGGAGGTGCTTTGGGGGGATAAACCCTCTGTGGGGATTCTACGTAGTTTCAGAATGAGACGTATGGCGACGACAGTATTGTCAGTGGTGGTCGGTGATAACTTGGGAGGTTATCATAAAGGACAAAGGCTAGTTACAACTGAGAGCATAGGGACATATGCAGACAAATGGTTTGAGAGAAAATGGAAGGGTAGAGAGGGGAATCGAGAGGCGAGGGAAACTTTACTGCCTGGCATAGTGGCGAATTTGAGAGATGTGGATCGAGAAGACATGGAGGGTTGTATATCGGAGGAGGAGGTTTACAAGGCTGTTCAGGGACAGGCACTGAGGAAATCGCCTGGTTGGGATGGGATACCAGGTGATTTTTATGTAGTTCATTGGGAACTGTTAAAACACGTGTTGGTTCAACTTTATAATTCAGTGAAAATTAGAGGTAGGATGGGCGGTGAGGCGGGGTTGAGTGTTGTAGTGTTGGTACCAAAGGCCGAGGTCCACAAATCGTTGGAGGCTCATAGGCCCATCATGTTGATGGGGGTGGATTATAAGATTTTTGCGTGTGTTTTGGCAAACCGGATGAAACAGGTTTTAGACAAGGTAATATGGGAAGGGCAATACGTGATTTCTGGATGGTCTATGAGAGATGGTCATCGATGCCTCAAAAGTTTCGTGGAGGATTGTAGTGGAGGCGGAGTCGTAGGATTAGATTGGGAAAAGCTTTTGACAATGTGGATAGGGAAACATTATTAGCAATATTATTGAGGCAGGGTTTCGGGGAAGAAATAGTAGCGTGGGTGCGTATGTTATATACGAGGCACAGGTACAGGTCCAGGTCAATGGGAGGTTGGGGTCTGTGATAGGCATGGGGTGGGGGCTGTGGTAGGGGTGTCCCCTCTCACAGCTTTTGTTTGCCTGTTTGCAGGACCCCTTTTATAGATTGGTAATGAGTGGTGTAGGGATGGAGGTCTGTGCGCAGGGCGAAGCAGTAGGGATTTTAGGTTATGTGGACAATACTACCATCTTGGTGCATAGTAGGAATGGTTTGGTGTTCGTTAATAAGGTTATAGAGTTCTTTAGTGATGCGTCTTCCATGCGCATTAATAGAGAAAAATCCAAACTTTTTGAGGTGGTGTCCTGGGTGGGGGGAGACGTTAGGTAAGGAGTATGGGTGGAGAACCGTTGAGCAGTTAAAGATCTGCGGTGTGTATTTCTGCAATGACAAACAGGCAGTGCGTGCATTAATTCGTCGATTGTAGTAGCAGCTGCAATTCGTAGGATGGCGGGATAGCAACCTGGTGATGTAACATTACACCAATGAGTAATCGTTGTCAGTGTACTGGTGTATTGCAAATTATGGTTCGTTTCAGCAGTCTATCCATTGATGACGGACGATGTGTTACAGAGGAGGGTTTTGGATTTCATATGGGGTTACCGTAGGCATTGGTTAGGGAAGGACGTCGTTATGACGCATGTAGCTAAGGAAGAATTGAGGCTAATACCACTAAACAGTCGCCTAATGAGCATATGCGTACGACAGGAATTCTTGACAAGGGAGGGGGTCAGGGGAGTGAGGGTTGGTGCGGTGATGAGGGAGGTTCGACGATGGTGGGTGGGGAAAGACCTCACAAGGTGCAAAGCACTGTTACGGCACTTATTGGTAATGCATAACCCTAGGAGAGTTCGGGCAGGTAAATTAGACAATATAGGTATAACATCGGGAGAGGTCATCGGTGATGAGGTTATCATTAGAAGACTATATGAGAGGGGTTCAAAAATTTGCGCTTACAACCACGATTTCGGGAAACTGGTTACCACTTCCTCCATGGGATTTTGGCGTCCAAGGCACAATTGTACGTTTTGAGAATGATTCAGGATCAGACCTGTGCATTGTGTGGGTGGCCGCAAACGGCGTTTCACGTAGTATACTTTTGTGACGGTTTACATAAGGTTAGGATTTGGTTCAAGGGTGTTCTCAGACGAGTGGGAGGGGGGGTTTGTCGATGCTTAGAGCTTTGGGTCTTGAGATGGGAGATTGTCCGGATGTGGTACAACGTTCTGTTTCATATTTGGTACTTGACTATTTATACCTGTCATGGGGTATGCGGGAGAATAGGGGTGCGGTGCACGTCAGAGCACTGATGTGCCATTTTTATAGGACAAAATGTAGGAATAGAGAGGTGTATGGACAACGTTGGGAGGGAGCCTTTTCGTTGGGGTATAGGAATCTAACGATGGAAATGTTAAAGGAGTAATGAGGTGTAGGTAGGTATATAAATCCCTCGGTGGAGCCATGGGGTTGGTCTTCCGGGGGGAGGAGGGAGGTAAGAGTTAGTTTTTTTTTTTTTTTTAGCGACTGGAATGTACGTTTTATTTGGTGTGTATGGTGATCGGGGTGTAATGTAGGGTGAGGGAGGGGGACCTTTGTGTGGTCTGGGGTATTGTTTCTTGCCAGAGTGATTGTGTCATCGTCTGCGAAAGGAAGGGGGAGAGTGGTACTCAGAACCACGGTGTGGTTGTCTCATACATCAGTTTTGTGGTTTTCCTTGTAACGTATTCATAGTTGAATATACGAATGTTTTGTTGTTACTCGTAGAGTGGAAAACGGGATTGGATGCTCTAAATAGGCTGTTATAGATGGGTGTTTAGGTTGGTGTGTCACCAATACTACATGATGTGTTGTAGCAATCTGCTCTTGAAATATTTTTATACCACCTTGTATTAAATAAAATTTTGGAAAAAAAAAAAAAACATTACACACCTGTCTGTCGAGCGATAAGTTCACTAATTGAAATATTAATGCATGTTGTAGGTTTAGCGCTTCCTTTTGTTTATAACAATAATGATGTTATTGTATATACGTATATTTATGGTTGATGTAATGTATATTTTTTGTTTATATATATATATATGTGGGATGTGTTAAATTATGAAAAGGTATTGTTCTTATACCACTCTGATGTGGAAGATGTCTGTTATATCTGTATAAATATTTGTTATAAGATCATGTATATTACCATTGTTATAAGATCATGTATATTACCATTGTTATAAGAGCATATATATTACCATTGTTATAAGAGCATGTATATTACCATTGTTATAAGAGCATGTATATTACCATTGTTATAAGAGCATGTATATTACCATTGTTATAAGATCATGTATATTACCATTGTTATAAGAGCATATATATTACCATTGTTATAAGAGCATGTATATTACCATTGTTATAAGAGCATGTATATTATCATTGTTATAAGAGCATGTATATTACCATTGTTATAAGAGCATGTATATTACCATTGTTATAAGAGCATGTATATTACCATTGTTATAAGAGCATGTATATTACCATTGTTATAAGATCATGTATATTACCATTGTTATAAGAGCATGTATATTACCATTGTTATAAGAGCATGTATATTACCATTGTTATAAGATCATGTATATTACCATTGTTATAAGAGCATGTATATTACCATTGTTATAAGAGCATGTACATTACCATTGTATGATACATGTATATTACCATTGTTATAAGAGCATGTATATTACCATTGTATGATACATGTATATTACCACTGTATGATACATGTATATTACCACTGTATGATACATGTATATTACCATTGTATGATACATGTATATTACCATTGTATGATACATGTATATTACCATTGTATGATACATGTATATTACCACTGTATGATACATGTATATTACCACTGCATGATACATGTATATTACCATTGTTATAAGAGCATGTATATTACCATTGTATGATACATGTATATTACCATTGTTATAAGAGCATGTATATTACCATTGTATGATACATGTATATTACCATTGTATGATACATGTATATTACCACTGTATGATACATGTATATTACCATTGTATGATACATGTATATTACCACTGTATGATACATGTATATTACCACTGTATGATACATGTATATTACCATTGTATGATACATGTATATTACCATTGTATGATACATGTATATTACCACTGTATGATACATGTATATTACTACTGTATGATACATGTATATTACCACTGTATGATACATGTATATTACCACTGTATGATACATGTATATTACCATTGTATGATACATGTATATTACCATTGTATGATACATGTATATTACCATTGTATGATACATGTATATTACCACTGTATGATACATGTATATTACCATTGTATGATACATGTATATTACCATTGTATGATCCATGTATATTACCATTGTATGATACATGTATATTACCACTGTATGATACATGTATATTACCATTGTATGATACATGTATATTACCATTGTATGATACATGTACATTACCATTGAATGATACATGTATATTACCATTGTATGATACATGTATATTACCATTGTATGATACATGTATATTACCATTGTATGATACATGTATATTACCATTGTATGATACATGTATATTACCATTGTATGATACATGTATATTACCACTGTATGATACATGCATATTACCATTGTTATAAGAGCATGTATATTACCATTGTTATAAGAGCATGTATATTACCATTGTATGATACATGTATATTACCATTGCATGATACATGTACGTTACCATTGTATGATACATGTATATTACCACTGCATGATACATGTATATTACCATTGTTATAAGAGCATGTATATTACCATTGTATGATACATGTATATTACCATTGTATGATACATGTATATTACCATTGTATGATAAATGTACATTACCATTGTATGATACATGTATATTACCATTGTATGATATATGTATATTACCACTGTATGATACATGTATATTACCACTGTATGATACATGTATATTACCATTGTATGATACATGTATATTATCACTGTATGATACATGTATATTACCACTGTATGATACATGTATATTACCATTGTATGATACATGTATATTACCACTGCATGATACATGTATATTACCACTGTATGATACATGTATATTACCATTGTATGATACATGTATATTATCACTGTATGATACATGTATATTACCACTGTATGATACATGTATATTACCATTGTATGATACATGTATATTACCATTGTATGATACATGTATATTACCATTGTATGATACATGTATATTACCACTGTATGATACATGTATATTACAACTGTATGATACATGTATATTACCATTGTATGATACATGTATATTACCATTGTTATAAGATCATGTATATTACCATTGTATGATACATGTATATTACCATTGTATGATACATGTATATTACCACTGTATGATACATGTATATTACCATTGTATGATACATGTATATTACCATTGTATGATACATGTATATTACCACTGTATGATACATGTATATTACCGTTGTATGATACATGTACATTACCATTGTTATAAGATCATGTATATTACCATTGTATGATATATGTATATTACCACTGTATGATACATGTATATTACCATTGTATGATACATGTATATTACCATTGTATGATACATGTATATTACCGTTGTATGATACATGTATATTACCATTGTATGATACATGTATATTACCATTGTTATAAGATCATGTATATTACCATTGTATGATACATGTATATTACCATTTTATGATATATGTATATTACCACTGTATGATACATGTATATTACCACTGTATGATACATGTATATTACCATTGTATGATACATGTATATTACCATTGTATGATACATGTATATTACCGTTGTATGATACATGTATATTACAATTGTATGATACATGTATATTACCATTGTATGATACATATATATTACCATTGTATGATACATGTATATTATCATTGTATGATACATGTATATTACCATTGTATGATACATGTATATTACCATTGTAGGATACATGTATATTACCGTTGTATGATACATGTATATTACCATTGTATGATACATGTATATTACCATTGTATGATACATATATATTACCACTGTATGATACATGTATATTACCACTGCATGATACATGTATATTACCATTGTTATAAGAGCATGTATATTACCATTGTATGATACATGTATATTACCATTGTATGATACATGTACATTACCATTGTATGATACATGTATATTACCACTGCATGATACATGTATATTACCATTGTTATAAGAGCATGTATATTACCATTGTATGATACATGTATATTACCATTGTATGATACATGTATATTACCATTGTATGATAAATGTATATTACCATTGTATGATACATGTATATTACCATTGTATGATATATGTATATTACCACTGTATGATACATGTATATTACCACTGTATGATACATGTATATTACCATTGTATGATACATGTATATTATCACTGTATGATACATGTATATTACCACTGTATGATACATGTATATTACCATTGTATGATACATGTATATTACCATTGTATGATACATGTATATTACCATTGTATGATACATGTATATTACCACTGATATTACCACTGTATGATACATGTATATTACCATTGTATGATACATGTATATTACCACTGTATGATACATGTATATTACCACTGTATGATACATGTATATTACCATTGTATGATACATGTATATTACCATTGTTATAAGATCATGTATATTACCATTGTATGATACATGTATATTACCATTGTATGATACATGTATATTACCACTGTATGATACATGTATATTACCATTGTATGATACATGTATATTACCATTGTATGATACATGTATATTACCACTGTATGATACATGTATATTACCGTTGTATGATACATGTACATTACCATTGTTATAAGATCATGTATATTACCATTGTATGATATATGTATATTACCACTGTATGATACATGTATATTACCATTGTATGATACATGTATATTACCGTTGTATGATACATGTATATTACCATTGTATGATACATGTATATTACCATTGTTATAAGATCATGTATATTACCATTGTATGATACATGTATATTACCATTGTATGATATATGTATATTACCACTGTATGATACATGTTCATTACCACTGTATGATACATGTATATTACCATTGTATGATACATGTATATTACCATTGTATGATACATGTATATTACCGTTGTATGATACATGTATATTACCATTGTATGATACATGTATATTACCATTGTATGATACATGTATATTACCATTGTATGATACATGTATATTACCATTGTATGATACATGTATATTACCATTGTATGATACATGTATATTACCATTGTAGGATACATGTATATTACCGTTGTATGATACATGTATGTTACCGTTGTGTGATACATGTATATTACCATTGTATGATACATGTATATTACCATTGTATGATACTTGTATATTACCATTGTATGATACATGTATATTACCATTGTATGATACATGTATATTACCATTGTATGATACAT
Source organism: Cherax quadricarinatus (assembly GCF_038502225.1). Lineage (NCBI taxonomy): Eukaryota > Metazoa > Arthropoda > Malacostraca > Decapoda > Parastacidae > Cherax > Cherax quadricarinatus. The sequence goes on along the minus strand of NC_091293.1, from coordinate 20,318,374 downwards.
GTATGTACCCTTCTGTTCTTTTAATAAAATATAAAATAAAAACTTACACCCTTCACCCCCCACTCACACCCTTCAGCCCCACTCACACCCTCCATCCCCACTCACACCCTTCAGCCCCACTCACACCCTTCATCCCCACTCACACCCTTCATCCCCACTCACACCCTTCATCCCCACTCACACCCTTCAGCCCCACTCACACCCTTCATCCCCACTCACACCCTTCATCCCCACTCACACCCCTCACCCCCACTCACACCCTTCAGCCCCACTCACACCCCTCATCCCCACTCATACTCTTCAGCCCCACTCACACCCTTCAGCCCCACTCACACCCCTCACCCCCACTTATACTCTTAAGCCCCACTCACACCCTTCCCCCCACTCACACCCTTCAGCCCCACTCACATCCTTCAGCCCCACTCACACCCTTCAGCCCCACTCACACCCCTCACCCCCACTCCCCCACTCACACCTTTCAGCCCCACTCACACCCTTCAGCCCCACTCACACCCTTCAGCCCCACTCACACCCTTCAGCCCCACTCACACCCTTCAGCCCCACTCACACCCTTCACCTCCACTCCCCCACTCACACCTTTCAGCCCCACTCACACCCTTCATCCCCACTCACACCCCTCACCCCCACTCACACCCTTCAGCCCCACTCATACCCTTCAGCCCCACTCACACCCTTCAGCCCAACTCACACCCCTCACCCCCACACACTCTTCAGCCCCACTCACACCCCTCACCCCCACTCACACCCTTCAGCCCCACTCACACCCTTCAGTCCCACTCACACCCTTCAGCCCCACTCACACCCCTCACCCCCACTCACACCCCTCACCCCCTCTCACACCCTTCAGCCCCACTCAGACCCTTCAGCCCCACTCACACCCCTCACCCCCACTCACACTCTTCACCCCCACTTACACCCTTCAGCCCCACTCACACCCCTCACCCCCACTCATACCCCTCACCCCCACTTACACCCTTCAGCCCCACTCACACCCCTCACCCAGACTCACACCCTTCCGCCTCACTCACACCCTTCTGCCCCACTCACACCTTTTACCCCCACTCACACCCTTCAGCCTCACTCATACCCCTCACCCCCATTTACACTCTTCAGCCCCACTCACACCCTTCAGCCCCACTCACACCCTTCAGCCCCACTCATACCCCTCACCCCCACTTACACCCTTCTGCCCCACTCACACTCTTCCGCCCCACTCACACCCTTCAGCCACATTCACACCCTTCAGCCCCACTCACACCCCTTACCCCTACTCACATCTTTCACCCCCACTCACACCCTTCACTCTCACTCAAACCCCTCACCCCGCTCACATCCTTCAAACCCACTCACACCCCTCACCCCTCACTTCACCTCACCTCACATCCTTCATCTCCACTCACACCACTCACCCCCACTCACACCCCTCACCCACACTCACACCCCTCACCCCCTCGCATCTTTCACCCCCACTCACACCCTTGACCCCACTCACATCGTACACCCCACTCACACTCCTCACCCCAATCACATCCTTCATCCTCACTCACACCCTTCACCCCACTCATTCCCCTCACCCCCATTCACACCTCTTATCCCCACTCACATCCTTCAACCCCACTCACCCCCTCACCCCTCACACCCCTCACCCCCACCCACACCTCTCAAACCCACTCACATCCTTCACCCCAACTCACACCCCTCACCCCCACTCACGCATCTCCCCCACTCACATCCTTCAAGCCCACTCACACCCCTCACCACCACTCACATCCTTCAAGCCCACTCACACCCCTCACCACCACTCACATCCTTCACCCCCACTCTCCCCCTCACTCCCACTCACCCCCCGCACGAGAATTTCCACTTTCACTAACTTTCTCTTCAACTTTCTCCAGCAGACTAAGTTGACTCTGGTGATGAAGTATACTGACGTAGCTACATACATGTATTAATACTGACGTAGCTACCTACATGTATTAATACTGACGTAGCTACATACATGTATTAATACTGACATAACTACATACATGTATTAATACTGACATAACTACATACATGTATTAATACTGACATAACTACATACATGTATTAATACTGACGTAGCTACATACATGTATTAATACTGACGTAGCTACATACATGTATTAATACTGACATAACTACATACATGTATTAATACTGACGTAGCTACATACATGTATTAATACTGACATAACTACATACATGTATTAATACTGACATAACTACATACATGTATTAATACTGACGTAGCTACCTACATGTATTAATAATGACGTAGCTACATACATGTATTAATAATGACGTAGCTACATACATGTATTAATAATGACGTAGCTACATACATGTATTAATACTGACGTAGCTACATACATGTATTAATACTGACGTAGCTACATACATGTATTAATACTGACGTAGCTACATACATGTATTAATACTGACGTAGCTACATACATGTATTAATACTGACGTAGCTACATACATGTATTAATACTGACGTAGCTACATACATGTATTAATACTGACGTAGCTACATACATGTATTAATACTGACGTAGCTACATACATGTATTAATACTGACGTAGCTACATACATGTATTAATACTGACGTAGCTACATACATGTATTAATACTGACGTAGCTACATACATGTATTAATACTGACGTAGCTACATACATGTATTAATACTGACGTAGCTACATACATGTATTAATACTGACGTAGCTACATACATGTATTAATACTGACATAACTACATACATGTATTAATACTGACATAACTACATACATGTATTAATACTGACGTAGCTACATACATGTATTAATACTGACATAACTACATACATGTATTAATACTGACGTAGCTACATACATGTATTAATAATGACGTATCTACATACATGTATTAATAATGACGTAGCTACATACATGTATTAATAATGACGTATCTACATACATGTATTAATAATGACGTATCTACATACATGTATTAATAATGACGTAGCTACATACATGTATTAATAATGACGTATCTACATACATGTATTAATACTGACGTAGCTACATACATGTATTAATACTGACGTAGCTACATACATGTACTAATAATGACGTAGCTACATACATGTATTAATACTGACGTAGCTACATACATGTACTAATAATGACGTAGCTACATACATGTACTAATAATGACGTAGCTACATACATGTATTAATACTGACGTAGCTACATACATGTACTAATAATGACGTAGCTACATACATGTACTAATAATGACGTAGCTACACACATGTATTAATATTGACGTAGCTACATACATGTATTAATAATGACGTAGCTACATACATGCATTAATATTGACGTAGCTACATACATGTATTAATACTGACGTAGCTACATACATGTATTAATAATGACGTAGCTACATACATGTATTAATACTGACGTAGCTACATACATGTACTAATAATGACGTAGCTACATACATGTATTAATACTGACGTAGCTACATACATGTACTAATAATGACGTAGCTACATACATGTATTAATATTGACGTAGCTACATACATGTATTAATAATGACGTAGCTACATACATGCATTAATATTGACGTAGCTACATACATGTATTAATATTGACGTAGCTACATACATGTATTAATAATGACGTAGCTACATACATGTATTAATATTGACGTAGCTACATACATGTATTAATAATGACGTAGCTACATACATGTATTAATATTGACGTAGCTACATACTTGTATTAATATTGACGTAGCTACATACATGTATTAATATTGACGTAGCTACATACATGTATTAATAATGACGTAGCTGACTCACGAAATCGTAATGACACGATTACAAACAAACCATACCCCGGCCGGGATTGAACCCGCGGTCAGAGAGTCTCAAAATATACCTAGTTGGACGAATTTTATTGTGGCTAGCTGGTCTAGTGGCTAACGCGACGGTCTGGAGTTTTGAGACTCTCTGACCGCGGGTTCAATCCCGGCCGGGGTATGGTCTGACGTAGCTACCTACATGTATTAACAATGACGTAGCTACATACATGTATTAATAATGACGTAGCTACAAACACGTATTAATACTGACGTAGCTACATACATGTATTAATATTGGCGTAGCTACATACACACAGAACAGCTGGAGGCCAAGGCAAGAGTATGATGAGAGTAATAGAACGATGGTTGATACACTGACTGAAGTGGCCAGAAGGGCTCATGCAAGCGGGGCAAAGCTTCAGAGAACCTGGAGCCACATGGGGGCCAAGAAACATGGAGAGCTAAGATGATGGAGGTGGTACTGGAAAACCTCGTGTACCAACAAGTAAGGGACACTACCACAGAGAGAGGAGAGGATGAACCAACAAGACTGGACCTAGTATTCACCCTGAGTAGTGCAGATATTGAGGACATCACTTATGAAAGACCCCTTGAAGCCGGTGATCACGTGGTTCTGAGCTTCGAACATGTAGTAAAGTTACAAGTGTAGAGCGAGGCAGGAAGGGCAGGACAAATGAAGCCAAACTACAAGACAGGGGATTACACAGGCATGAGGAATTTCCTGCACGAGATTCAGTGGGACAGAGAACTGGCAGGGAAGTCAGCAAACGAGAGGATGGAATATGTGACAATATGCAAGGAAGTTGAGGAGAGGTTTGTACCCAAGGGTAACAGAAATAACGAGAATGCCAGGACGAGCCCATTGTTCACCCTCAGGTGTAGAGAGGCCAATACCAAGTGTGCTAGAGAATGGAAGAAGTATAGAAGGTAAACTACACAGGAGAACAAGGAAAGTTGTAGACCAAGAAATGAATATGCACATGCAAGAAGGGAGGCCCAACGACAATACGAAAATGACATAACAGCGATAGCTAAATCTGACCCGAAGTTGTACAGCCACACCAGGAGGAAAACAACAGTCAAGGACCAGTTGCCGTTGTAATGAACAAGTTACAGTGGTAATGAACATGATACAGAGGTAATGAACAAGTCACAGTAGTAATCAACAAGTTACAGTAGTAATGAACAAGTTACAGTAATGATGAACAAGTTAGAGTAGTAATGAACAAGTTACAGCAGTAATGAACAAGTTACAGTAGTAATGAACAAGTTACAGTAGTAATGAACAAGTTACAGTAGTAATGAACAAGTTACAGTAGTAATGAACAAGTTACAGTGGTAATGAACAAGTTACAGTAGTAATGAACAAGTTACAGTAGTAATGAACAAGTTACAGTAGTAATGAACAAGTTACAGTAGTAATGAACAAGTTACAGTAGTAATGAACAAGTTACAGTAGTAATGAACAAGTTACAGTAGTAATGAACAAGTTACAGTAGTAATGAACAAGTTACAGTAGTAATGAACAAGCTACAGTGGTAATGAGCAAGTTACAGTGGTAATGAACAAGTTACAGTAGTAACGAACAAGTAACAGTAGTAATGAACAAGTTAGAGTGGTAATGAACAAGTTACAGTGGTAATGAACAAATTACAGTAGTAATGAACAAGTTACAGTAGTAATGAACAAGTTACAGTAGTAATGAACAAGTTACAGTGGTAATGAACAAGTTACAGTAGTAATGAACAAGTTACAGTAGTAACGAACAAGTTAGAGTGGTAATGAACAAGTTACAATGGTAAGGAACAAGTTACAGTAGTAATGAAAAAGTTACAGTAGTAATGAACAAGTTACAGTAGTAATGAACAAGTTACAGTAGTAATGAACAAGTTACAGTAGTAATGAACAAGTTACAGTAGTAATGAACAAGTTGCAGTGGTTATGAACAAGTTACAGTGGTTATGAACAAGTTACAGTGGTAATGAACAAGTTACAGTGGTAATGAACAAGTTACAGTGGTAATGAACAAGTTACAGTGGTAATGAACAAGTTACAGTGGTAATGAACAAGTTACAGTAGTAATGAACAAGTTACAGTGGTAACGAACAAGTTACAGTGGTAATGAATAAGTTACAGTGATAATGAACAAGTTACAGTAGTAATGAATAAGTTGCAGTAGTAATGAACAAGTTACAGCAGTAATGAACAAGTTACAGTAGTAATGAACAAGTTACAGTAGTAATGAACAAGTTACAGTGGTAATGAACAAGTTACAGTAGTAATGAACAAGTTACAGTGGTAATGAACAAGTTACAGTGGTAATGAACAAGTTACAGTGGTAATCAACAAGTTACAGTAGTAATGAACAAGTTACAGTGGTAATGAACAAGTTACAGTAGTAATGAACAAGTTACAGTAGTAGTGAACAAGTTACAGTAGTAATGAACAAGTTACAGTAGTAATGAAAAAGTTACAGTAGTAATGAACAAGCTACAGTGGTAATGAACAAGTTACAGTAGTAATGAACAAGTTACAGTGGTAATGAACAAGTTACCGTGGTAATGAAAAAGTTACAGTGGTAATGAACAAGTTACAGCAGTAATGAACAAGTTACAGTGGTAATGAGCAAGTTACAGTGGTAATGAACAAGTTACAGCAATAATGAACAAGTTACAGCAGTAATGAACAAGTTATAGTAGTAGTGAACAAGTTACAGTGGTAATGAACAAGTTACAATAGTAATGAACAAGCTACAGTGGTAATGAACAAATTACAGTAATAATGAACAAGTTACAGTAATAATGAACAAGTTACAGTAGTAATGAACAAGTTACAGTGGTAATGAACAAGTTACAGTAATAATGAACAAGTTACAGTAGTAATGAACAAGTTAAGGTAGTAATGAACAAGTTACAGCAGTAATGAACAAGTTACAGTAATAATGAACAAGTTACAGTAGTAATGAACAAGTTACAGTGGTAATGAACAAGTTACAGTAGTAATGAACAAGTTACAGTAATAATGAACAAGTTACAGTAGTAATTAAACAGTTACACTAGTAATGAACAAGTTACAGTAATAATGAACAAGTTACAGCAGTAATGAACAAGTTACAGTTATAATGAACACGTTACAGTGGTAATGAACAAGTTACAGTAGTAATGAACAAGTTACAGCAGTAATGAACAAGTTACAGAATTAATGAACAAGTTACAGTGGTAATGAACAAGTTACAGTAATAATGAACAAGTTACAGTAATAATGAACAAGTTACAGTAGTAATGAACATACACAGTAGCTACAGCAGTAATGAACATACACAGTAGCTACAGCAGTAATGAACATACACAGTAGCTACAGCAGTAATGAACATACACAGTAGCTACAGTAGTAATGAACAAATTACAGTAGTAATGAACAAGTTACAGTAGTAATGAACAAGTTACAGTAATAATGAACAAGTTACAGTAGTAATGAACAAGTTACAGTAGTAATGAACAAGTTACAGTAGTAATGAACAAGTTACAGTTGTAATGAACAAGTTATAGTAGTAATGAACAAATTACAGTAGTAATGAACAAGTTAGAGTAGTAATGAACAAGTTAGAGTAGTAATGAACAAGTTACAGTAGTAATGAACAAGTTACAGTAGTAATGAACAAGTTACAGTAATAATGAACAAGTTACAGTAGTAATGAACAAGTTACAGCAGTAATGAACAAGTTACAGTAGTAATGAACAAGTTACAGTTGTAATGAACAAGTTACAGTAGTAATGAACAAGTTACATCAGTAATGAACAAGTTACAGTGGTAATGAACAAGTTACAGTAGTAATGAACAAGTTACAGTAATAATGAACAAGTTACAGTAGTAATGAACAAGTTACAGTGGTAATGAACAAGTTACAGTAGTAATGAACAAGTTACAGTGGTAATGAACAAGTTACAGTAGTAATGAACAAGTTACAGTGGTAATGAACAAGTTACAGTAGTAATGAACAAGTTACAGTAGTAATGAACAAGTTACAGTAGTAATGAACAAGTTACAGTGGTAATGAACAAGTTACAGTGGAAATGAACAAGTTACAGTAGTAATGAACAAGTTACAGTAGTAATGAACAAGTTACAGTAGTAATGAACAAGTTACAGTAGTAATGAACAAGTTACCGTAGTTGTGAACAAATTACAGCAGTAATGAACAAGTTACAGTGTTAATGAACAAGTTACAGTAATAATGAACAAGTTACAGTAGTAATGAACAAGTTACAGTAATAATGAACAAGTTGCAGCAGTAATGAACAAGTTACAGTAATAATGAACAAGTTACAGTAGTAATGAACAAGTTACAGTAGTAATGAACAAGTTACAGTAGTAATGAACAAGTTACAGTAGTAATGAACAAGTTACAGTAGTAATGAACAAGTTACAGTGGTAATGAAGAAGTTACAGTGGTAATGAACAAGTTACAGTGGTAATGAACAAGTTACAGTAGTAATGAACAAGCAACAGTAGCAATGAACAAGTTACAGTGATAATGAACAAGTTACAGTAATAATAAACAAGTTACAGTAGTAATGAACAAGTTACAGTGGTAATGAACAAGTTACAGTAGTAATGAACAAGTTACAGTAGTAATGAACAAGTTACACTAGTAATGAACAAGTTACAGTAATAATGAACAAGTTACAGCAGTAATGAACAAGATACAGTAGTAATGAACAAGTTACAGTGGTAATGAACAAGTTATAGTAGTAATGAACAAGTTACAGCAGTAATGAACAAGTTACAGTAGTAATGAACAAGTTACTGTTGTAATGAACAAGTTACAGTAATAATAAACAAGTTACAGTAGTAATGAACAAGTTACAGTGGTAATGAAAAAGTTGCAGTAGTAATGAACAAGTTACAGCAGTAATGAACAAGTTACAGTAGTAATGAACAAGTTACAGCAGTAATGAACAAGTTACAGCAGTAATGAACAAGCTACAGTAGTAATGAACAAGTTACAGTAGTAATGAACAAGTTACAGTAATAATGAACAAGTTACAGTAGTAATGAACAAGTTACAATAATAATGAACAAGTTACAGTAGTAATGAACAAGTTACAGTAGTAATGAACAAGTTACAGTTGTAATGAACAAGTTACAGTGGTAATGAACAAGTTACAGCAGTAATGAAGAAATTACAGTGGTAATGAACAAGTTACAGTACTAATGAACAAGCAACAGTAGCAACGAACAAGTTATAGTGATAATGAACAAGTTACAGTAATAATAAACAAGTTACAGTAGTAATGAACAAGTTACAGTGGTAATGAACAAGTTACAGTAGTAATGAACAAGTTACAGTAATAATGAACAAGTTACAGTAGTAATGAACAAGTTACACTAGTAATGAACAAGTTACAGTAATAATGAACAAGTTACAGCAGTAATGAACAAGATACAGTAGTAATGAACAAGTTACAGTGGTAATGAACAAGTTACAGTAGTGATGAACAAGTTACAGCAGTAATGAACAAGTTACAGTAGTAATGAACAAGTTACAGTGGTAATGAACAAGTTACAGTAGTAATGAACAAGTTACAGTAATAATGAACAAGTTACAGTAGTAATGAACAAGTTACAGCAGTAATGAACAAGTTACAGAAGTAATGAACAAGTTACAGTAGTAATGAACAAGTTACAGCAGCAATGAACAAGTTACAGTAATAATGAACAAGTTACAGAAGTAATGAACAAGTTACAGCAGTAATGAACAAGTTACAGTAGTAATGAACAAGTTACAGTAGTAATGAACAAGTTACAGCAGTAATGAACAAGTTACAGTAGTAATGAACAAGTTACAGTAGTAATAAACAAGTTACAGCAGTAATGAACAATTTACAGTGGTAATTAACAAGTTACAGTAGTAATGAACAAGTTACACTAGTAATGAACAAGTTACACTAGTAATGAACAAGTTACAGTTGCAATGAACAAGTTACAGTAGTAATGAACAAGTTACAGTTGTAATGAACAAGTTACAGCAGTAATGAACAAGTTACAGTAATAATGAACAAGTTACAGTAGTAATGAACAAGTTACAGCAGTAATGAACAAGTTACAGTAGTAATGAACAAGTTACAGCAGTAATGAACAAGTTACAGTTGTAATGAACAAGTTATAGTAGTAATGAACAAGTTACAGTAATAATGAAAGAGTTACAGTGGTAATGAACAAGTTACAGTAGTAATGAACAAGTTACAGTTGTAATGAACAAGTTACAGCAGTAATGAACAAGTTACAGTAGTAATGAACAAGTTACAGTTGTAATGAACAAGTTACAGTAGTAATGAGCAAGTTACAGTGGTAATGAACAAGTTACAGTGGTAATGAACAAGTTACAGCAGTAATAAACAAGTTACAGTAGTAATGAACAAGTTACAGTAGCAATGAACAAGTTGCAGCAGTAATGAACAAGTTACAGCAGTAATGAACAAGTTACAGCGGTAATGAACAAGTTACAGTGGTAACGAACAATTTACAGTGGTAATGAACAAGTTACAGTTGTAATGAACAAGTTACAGTAGTAATGAATAAGTTACAGTAGTAATGAACAAGTTACAGTGGTAAAGAACAAGTTACAGTAGTAAAGAACAAGTTACAGTTGTAATGAACAAGTTACAGTTGTAATGAACAAGTTACAGTTGTAATGAACAAGTTACAGTAATAATGAACAAGTTACAGTAATATTGAACAAGTTACAGTAGTAATGAATAAGTTACAGCAGTAATGAGCAAGCTACAGTGGTGATGAACAAGTTGCAGTAGTAATGAACAAGTTGCAGTGGTAATGAACAAGTTACAGCAGTAATGAGCAAGTTAGAGTGGTGATGAACAAGTTACAGTAGTAATGAACAAGTTGCAGTGGTAATGAACATGTTACAGTAGTAATGAACAAGTTACAGTAGTAATGAACAAGTTACAGTAGTAATGAACAAGTTACAGTGGTAATGAACAAGTTACAGTGGTGATGAACAAGTTACAGCAGTAATGAACAAGTTACAGTAGTAATGAACAAGTTACAGTAGTAATTAACAAGTTACAGTAGTAATTAACAAGTTACAGTAGTAATGAACAAGTTACAGTAGTAATGAACAAGTTACAGTAGTAATGAACAAGTTACAGTGGTAATGAACAAGTTACAGTGGTAATGAACAAGTTACAGTGCTAATGAACAAGTTACAGTGGTAATGAGCAAGTTACAGTAGTAATGAACAAGTTACAGCAGTAATGAACAAGTTACAGTAGTAATGAACAAGCTACAGTGGTAATGAGCAAGTTACAGTGGTAATGAACAAGTTACAGTGGTAATGAACAAGTTACAGTGGTAATGAACAAGTTACAGTTGTAATGAACAAGTTACAGCAGTAATGAACAAGTTACAGAAGTAATGAACAAGTTACAGCAGTAATGAACAAGTTACAGTTGTAATGAACAAGTTACAGTAGTAATGAACAAGTTACAGTAGTAATGAACAAGTTTCAGTTGTAATGAACAAGTTACAGCAGTAATGAACAAGTTACAGTAGTAATGAACAAGTTTCAGTTGTAATGAACAAGTTACAGAAGTAATGAACAAGTTACAGTAGTAATGAAAAAGTTACAGTAATAATGAACAAGTTACAGTAGTAATGAACAAGTTACAGCAGTAATGACCAAGTTACAGCAGTAATGAACAAGTTACAGTATAAATGAACAAGTTACAGTAATAATGAACAAGTTACAGTAGTAATGAACAAGTTACAGCAGTAATGAACAAGTTATAGTAGTAATGAACAAGTTACAGTAATAATGAATAAGTTACAGTAGTAATGAACAAGTTACAGTGGTAATGAACAAGTTACAGTAGTAATAAACAAGTTACAGTGGAAATGAACAAGTTACAGTAGTAATGAACAAGATACCGTAGTAATGAACAAGTTACAGCAGTAATGAACAAGTTACAGTTGTAATGAACAAGTTACAGTAATAATGAGCAAGTTACAGTAGTAATAAACAAGTTACAGTAATAATGAACAAGTTACAGTTGTAATGAACAAGTTACAGTTGTAATGAACAAGTTACAGTAATAATGAGAAAGTTACAGTAGTAATAAACAAGTTACAGTAATAATGAACAAGTTACAGTTGTAATGAACAAGTTACAGTGGTAATGAACAAGTTAGAGTAGTAATGAACTAGTTACGGTAGTAATGAACAAGTTACAGTGGTAATGAACAAGTTACAGTAGTAATAAACAAGTTACAGTAACAATGAACAAGTTACAGTAGTAATGAACAAGTTACAGCAGTAATGAACAAGTTACAGTGGTAATGAACAAGTTACAGTAATAATGAACAAGTTACAGTAATAATGAGCAAGTTACAGTAGTAATAAACAAGTTACAGTAATAATGAACAAGTTACAGCAATAATGAACAAGTTACAGCAGTAATGAACAAGTTACAGTGGTAATGAACAAGTTACAGCAGTAATGAACAAGTTACAGTAGTAATAAACAAGTTACAGTAATAATGAACAAGTTACAGCAGTAATGAACAAGTTACAGCAGTAATGAACAAGTTACAGTGGTAATGAACAAGTTCAGTAGTAATGAACAAGTTACAGTAGTAATGAAGAAGTTACAGTGGTAATGAAGAAGTTACAGTAGTAATGAACAAGTTACAGCAGTAATGAAGAAGTTACAGTGGTAATGAAGAAGTTACAGTAGTAATGAACAAGTTACAGTAGTAATGAACAAGTTAGAGTGGTAATGAACACGTTGCAGTAGTAATGAACAAGTTAGAGTGGTAATGAACAAGTTACAGTATTAATGAACAAGTTACAGCAGTAATGAACAAGTTACAGTGGTAATGAACAAGTTACAGTAGTAATGAACAAGTTAGAGTGGTAATGAACAAGTTACAGTATTAATGAACAAGTTACAGCAGTAATGAACAAGTTACAGCAGTAATGAACAAGTTGCAGTAGTAATGAACAAGTTACAGTAGAAATGAACAAGTTACAGTAATAATGAACAAGTTACGGTAGTAATGAACAAGTTACAGCAGTAATGAACTAGTTACAGCAGTAATGTACTAGTTACAGCAGTAATGTACTAGTTACAGCAGTAATGTACTAGTTACAGCAGTAATGTACTAGTTACAGCAGTAATGTACTAGTTACAGCAGTAATGTACTAGTTACAGCAGTAATGTACTAGTTACAGTGGGAGTGAACAAGTTACAGTGGTAATGAAAAAGTTACAGTAGTAATGAACAAGTTACAGCAGTAATGAACAAGTTACAGTAGTAATGAACAAGTTACAGTAGAAATGAACAAGTTACAGTAATAATGAACAATTTACAGTAGTAATGAACAAGTTACAGCAGTAATGAACAAGTTACAGTAGTAATGAACAAGTTACAGTAATAATGAACAAGTTACAGTAGTAATGAACAAGTTACAGTGGTAATGAACAAGTTACAGTAGTAATGAACAAGTTACAGTGGTAATAAACAAGTTACAGTAGTTATGAACAAGTTACCGTAGTAATGAACAAGTTACAGCAGTAATGAACAAGTTACAGTGGTAATGAACAAGTTACAGTAATAATGAACAAGGTACAGTAGTAATCAACAAGTTACAGTAATAATGAACAAGTTACAGCAGTAATGAACAAGCTACAGTGGTAATGAGGAAGTTACAGTAGCAATGAACAAGGTGCAGCGGTAACGAACAAGTTACAGCAGTAATGAACAAGTTACAGTGGTAATGAACAAGTTACAGTGGTAACGAACAATTTACAGTGGTAATGAACAAGTTACAGTTGTAATGAACAAGTTACAGTAGTAATGAACAAGTTACAGTAGTAATGAACAAGTTACAGTGGTAAAGAACAAGTTACAGTAGTAAAGAACAAGTTACAGTTGTAATGAACAAGTTACAGTTGTAATGAACAAGTTACAGTTGTAATGAACAAGTTACAGTAATAATGAACAAGTTACAGTAATATTGAACAAGTTACAGTAGTAATGAATAAGTCACAGCAGTAATGAGCAAGTTACAGTGGTGATGAACAAGTTACAGTAGTAATGAACACGTTACAGTGGTAATGAACAAGTTACAGCAGTAATGAGCAAGTTACAGTGGTGATGAACAAGTTACAGTAGTAATGAACAAGTTACAGTGGTAATGAACAAGTTACAGTAGTAATGAACAAGTTACAGTAGTAATGAACAAGTTACAGTAGTAATGAACAAGTTACAGTGGTAATGAACAAGTTACAGTGGTGATGAACAAGTTACAGCAGTAATGAACAAGTTACAGCAGTAATGACCAAGTTACAGTAGTAATGCACAAGTTACAGTAGTAATGAACAAGTTACAGTGGTAATGAACAAGTTACAGTAGTAATGAACAAGTTACAGTAGTAATGAACAAGTTACAGTAGTAATGAACAAGTTACAGTGGTAATGAACAAGTTACAGAGGTAATGAACAAGTTACTGTGGTAATGAACAAGTTACAGTGGTAATGAACAAGTTACAGTGGTAATGAACAAGTTACAGTGCTAATGAACAAGTTACAGTGGTAATGAGCAAGTTACAGTAGTAATGAACAAGTTACAGCAGTAATGAACAAGTTACAGCAGTAATGAACAAGTTACAGCAGTAATGAACAAGTTACAGTGGTAATGAACAAGTTACAGTGGTAATGAGTAAGTTACAGTGGTAATGAACAAGTTACAGTAGTAATGAACAAGTTACAGTGGTAATGAACAAGTTACAGTTGTAATGAATAAGTTACAGTAATAATGAACAAGTTACAGTAGTAATGAACAAGTTACAGTCGTAATGAACAAGATACAGTAGTAATGAACAAGTTACAGCAGTAATGAACAAGTTACAGCAGTAATGAGCAAGTTACAGTGGTGATGAACAAGTTACAGTGGTAATGAGCAAGTTACAGAAGTAATGAACAAGTTACAATAGTAATAAACAAGTTACAGTAGTAATGAACAAGTTACAGTAATAATGAACAAGTTACAGTAGTAATGAACAAGTTACAGTGGTAATGAACAAGTTACAGTTGTAATGAATAAGTTACAGTAATAATGAACAAGTTACAGTAGTAATGAACAAGTTACAGTAGTAATGAACAAGTTACAGTGGTAAAGAACAAGTTACAGTAGTAAAGAACAAGTTACAGTTGTAATGAACAAGTTACAGTTGTAATGAACAAGTTACAGTTGTAATGAACAAGTTACAGTAATAATGAACAAGTTACAGTAATATTGAACAAGTTACAGTAGTAATGAATAAGTTACAGCAGTAATGAGCAAGTTACAGTGGTGATGAACAAGTTACAGTAGTAATGAACACGTTACAGTGGTAATGAACAAGTTACAGCAGTAATGAGCAAGTTACAGTGGTGATGAACAAGTTACAGTAGTAATGAACAAGTTACAGTGGTAATGAACAAGTTACAGTAGTAATGAACAAGTTACAGTAGTAATGAACAAGTTACAGTAGTAATGAACAAGTTACAGTGGTAATGAACAAGTTACAGTGGTGATGAACAAGTTACAGCAGTAATGAACAAGTTACAGCAGTAATGACCAAGTTACAGTAGTAATGCACAAGTTACAGTAGTAATGAACAAGTTACAGTGGTAATGAACAAGTTACAGTAGTAATGAACAAGTTACAGTGGTAATGAACAAGTTACAGTGGTAATGAACAAGTTACAGTGGTAATGAACAAGTTACAGAGGTAATGAACAAGTTACAGTGGTAATGAACAAGTTACAGTGGTAATGAACAAGTTACAGTGGTAATGAACAAGTTACAGTGCTAATGAACAAGTTACAGTGGTAATCAGCAAGTTACAGTAGTAATGAACAAGTTACAGCAGTAATGAACAAGTTACAGTAGTAATGAACAAGTTACAGTGGTAATGAGCAAGTTACAGTGGTAATGAACAAGTTACAGTAGTAATGAACAAGTTACAGTGGTAATGAACAAGTTACAGTTGTAATGAACAAGTTACAGCAGTAATGAACAAGTTACAGCAGTAATGAACAAGTTACAGCAGTAATGAACAAGTTACAGTGGTAATGAACAAGTTACAGTGGTAATGAGTAAGTTACAGTGGTAATGAACAAGTTACAGTAGTAATACAGTTACAGTAATGAACAAGTTACAGTTGTAATGAATAAGTTACAGTAATGAACAGTATAATGAACAAGTAATGTAAAAAAGATACAGTAGTAATGAACAAGTTACAGCAGTAATGAACAAGTTACAGCAGTAATGAGCAAGTTACAGTGGTGATGAACAAGTTACAGTGGTAATGAGCAAGTTACAGAAGTAATGAACAAGTTACAATAGTAATAAACAAGTTACAGTAGTAATGAACAAGTTACAGTAATAATGAACAAGTTACAGTAGTAATGAACAAGTTACAGCAGTAATGAACATGTTACAGTAGTAATGAACAAGTTACAGTAGAAATGAACAAGTTACAGCAGTAATGAACAAGTTACAGTAGTAATGAACAAGTTACAGTAATAATGAGCAAGTTACAGTGGTAATGAACAAGTTACAGTAGTAATGAACAAGTTACAGTAATAATGAACAAGTTACAGCAGTAATGAACAAGTTACAGTGGTAATGAACAAGTTACAGTGGTAATGAACAAGTTACAGTAGTAATGAACAAGTTACAGTAGTAATGAACAAGTTACAGTAATAATGAACAAGTTACAGTGGTAATGAACAAGTTACAGTGGTAATGAACAAGTTACAGTAGTAATGAACAAGTTACAGTGGTAATGAACAAGTTACAGTGGTAATGAACAAGTTACAGTGGTAATGAACAAGTTACAGCAGTAATGAACAAGTTACAGTTGTAATGAACAAGTTACAGTGGTAATGAACAAGTTACCGTAGTAATGAACAAGTTACAGCAGTAATGAACAAGTTACAGTTGTAATGAACAAGTTACAGTAATAATGAGCAAGTTACAGTAGTAATGAACAAGTTACAGTAGTAATGAACAAGTTACAGTAGTAATGAACAAGTTACAGAAGTAATGAACAAGTTACAGTAGTAATGAACAAGATACAGTAATAATGAACAAGTTACAGTAGTAATGAACAAGTTACAGTAATAAAGAACAAGTTACAGTAATAATGAACAAGTTACAGTAATAATGAGCAAGTTACAGTAGTAATGAACAAGTTACAGTAATAATGAACAAGTTACAGTAGTAATGAACAAGTTACAGCAGCAATGAACAAGTTACAGTAGTAATGAACAAGTTACAGTAGTAATGAACAAGTTACAGTAGTAATGAACAAGTTACAGTGGTAATGAGCAAGTTACAGTGGTAATGAAGAAGTTACAGTAATAATGAACAAGTTACAGTAGTAATGAACAAGTTAGAGTGGTAATGAACAAGTTACAGTAGTAATGAACAAGTTAGAGTGGTAATGAACAAGTTACAGTATTAATGAACAAGTTACAGCAGTAATGAACAAGTTACATTGGTAATGAACAAGTTACAGTAGTAATGAACAAGTTAGAGTGGTAATGAACAAGTTACAGTATTAATGAACAAGTTACAGCAGTTATGAACAAGTTACAACAGTAATGAACAAGTTACAGTAGTAATGAACAAGTTACAGTAGAAATGAACAAGTTACAGTAACAATGAACAAGTTACAGTAGTAATGAACAAGTTACAGCAGTAATGAACAAGTTACAGTGGTAATGAACAAGTTACAGTGGTAATGAACAAGTTACAGCAGTAATGAACACGTTACAGCAGTAATGAACAAGTTACAGCAGTAATGAACAAGTTACAGTAGCAATGAACAAGTTACAGCAGTAATGAACAAGTTACAGTGGTAATGAACAAGTTACAGTGGTAATGAACAAGTTACAGTAGTAATGAACAAGTTACAGAAGTAATGAACAAGTTACAGTAGTAATGAACAAGTTACAGTGGAAATGAACAAGTTACAGTAATAATGAACAATTTACAGTAGTAATGAACAAGTTACAGCAGTAATGAACAAGTTACAGTAGTAATGAACAAGTTACAGTGGTAATGAACAAGTTACAGTAGTAATGAACAAGTTAGAGTGGTAATGAACAAGTTACAGTATTAATGAACAAGTTACAGCAGTTATGAACAAGTTACAACAGTAATGAACAAGTTACAGTAGTAATGAACAAGTTACAGTAGAAATGAACAAGTTACAGTAATAATGAACAAGTTACAGTAGTAATGAACAAGTTACAGCAGTAATGAACAAGTTACAGTGGTAATGAACAAGTTACAGTGGTAATGAACAAGTTACAGCAGTAATGAACACGTTACAGCAGTAATGAACAAGTTACAGCAGTAATGAACAAGTTACAATAGCAATGAACAAGTTACAGCAGTAATGAACAAGTTACAGTGGTAATGAACAAGTTACAGTGGTAATGAACAAGTTACAGTAGTAATGAACAAGTTACAGCAGTAATGAACAAGTTACAGTAGTAATGAACAAGTTACAGTGGAAATGAACAAGTTACAGTAATAATGAACAATTTACAGTAGTAATGAACAAGTTACAGCAGTAATGAACAAGTTACAGTACTAATGAACAAGTTACAGTAATAATGAACAAGTTACAGTAGTAATGGACAAGTTACAGTGGTAATGAACAAGTTACAGTAGTAATGAACAAGTTACAGTGGTAATGAACAAGTTACAGTAGTTATGAACAAGTTACCGTAGTAATGAACAAGTTACAGCAGTAATGAAAATGTACAGTGGTAATGAACAAGTTACAGTAATAATGAACAAGTTACCGTAGTAATGAACAAGTTACAGCAGTAATGAGCAAGTTACAGTGGTAATGAACAAGTTACAGCAGTAATGAACAAGTTACCGTAGTAATGAACAAGTTACAGCAGTAATGAACAAGTTACAGTTGTAATGAACAAGTTACAGTAGTAATGAAGAAGTTACAGTAATAATGAACAAGTTACAGCAGTAATGAACAAGTTACAGTGGTAATGAGTAAGTTACAGTAGAAATGAACAAGTTACAGTAGTAATGAACAAGTTACAGTAAAAATGAACAAGTTACAGTAGTAATGAACAAGTTACAGTAGTAATGAACAAGTTACAGTAGTAATGAACAAGTTACAGTGGTAATGAACAAGTTACAGCAGTAATGAACAAGTTACAGTAATAATGAACAAGTTACAGTAGTAATGAACAAGTTACAGCAGTAATGAACAAGTTACAGCAGTACTGAACAAGTTTCAGTAGTAATGAACAAGTTACAGCAGTAATGAACAAGTTACAGCAGTAATGAACAAGTTACAGTAGTAATGAACAAGTTACAGTAGTAATGAACAAGTTACAGTAGTAATGAACAAGTTACAGTAGTAATGAACAAGTTACAGTAGTAATGAACAAGTTGCAGTGGTAATGAACAAGTTACAGTAGTAATGAACAAGTTACAGTAGTAATGAACAAGTTACAGTAGTAATGAACAAGTTACAGTAGTAATGAACAAGTTGCAGTGGTAATGAACAAGTTACAGTAGTAATGAACAAGTTACAGTAGTAATGAACAAGTTACAGTAGTAATGAACAAGTTACAGTAGTAATGAACAAGTTACAGAAGTAATGAACAAGCTACAGTGGTAATGAACAAGTTACAGTAGTAATGAACAAGTTACAGTGGTAATGAACAAGTTATTGTGGTAATGAACAAGTTACAGTAGTAATGAACAAGTTACAGTAGTAATGAACAAGTTAAAGCAGTAATGAACAAGTTACAGTGGTAATGAACAAGTTACAGTAATAATGAACAAGTTACAGCAGTAATGAACAAGTTACAGCAGTAATGAACAAGTTACAGTGGTAATGAACAAGTTACAGTAGTAATTAACAAGTTACAGTAGTAATGAACAAGTTACACTAGTAATGAACAAGTTACAGTTGTAATGAACAAGTTACAGTAGTAATGAACAAGTTACAGCAGTAATGAACAAGTTACAGTTGTAATGAACAAGTTACAGCAGTATTGAACAAGTTTCAGTAATAATGAACAAATTACAGTAGTAATCAACAAGTTACAGCAGTAATGAACAAGTTACAGTAGTAATGAGCAAGTTACAGTGGTAATGAACAAGTTACAGTGGTAATGAACAAGTTAGAGCAGTAATGAACAAGTTACAATTGTAATGAACAAGTTACAGTGGTAATGAAGAAGTTACAGCAGTAATGAGGAAGTTACAGTGGTGATTAACAAGTTACAGTGGTAATGAACAAGTTACAGTAGTAATGAACAAGTTTCAGTGGTGATGAACAAGTTACAGCAGTAATGAACAAGTTACAGTGGTAATGAACAAGTTACAATAGTAATAAACAAGTTACAGTAGTAATGAACAAGTTACAGTAATAATGAACAAGTTACAGTAGTAATGAACAAGTTACAGCAGTAATGAACAATTTACAGTAGTAATGAACAGGCTACAGTAATAATGAACAAGTTACAGTAGTAATGAACAAGTTACAGTAGTAATGAACAAGTTAGAGTGGTAATGAACAAGTTACAGTACTAATGAACAAGTTAGAGTGGTAATGAACAAGTTACAGTATTAATGAACAAGCTACAGCAGTAATGAACAAGTTACAGTGGTAATGAACAAGTTACAGTAGTAATGAACAAGTTAGAGTGGTAATGAACAAGTTACAGTAATAATGAACAAGTTACAGTAGTAATGAACAAGTTACAGCAGTAATGAACAATTTACAGTAGTAATGAACAGGCTACAGTAATAATGAACAAGTTACAGTAGTAATGAACAAGTTACAGTAGTAATGAACAAGTTAGAGTGGTAATGAACAAGTTACAGTACTAATGAACAAGTTAGAGTGGTAATGAACAAGTTACAGTATTAATGAACAAGTTACAGCAGTAATGAACAAGTTACAGTGGTAATGAACAAGTTACAGTAGTAATGAACAAGTTAGAGTGGTAATGAACAAGTTACAGTATTAATGAACTAGTTACAGCAGTAATGAACAAGTTAGAGTGGTAACGAACAAGTTGCAGTAGTAATGAACAAGTTAGAGTGGTAATGAACAAGTTACAGTAGTAATGAACAAGTTACAGTAGTAATAAACAAGTTACAGTAGTAATGAAGAAGTTACAGTAGTAATGAACAAGTTACAGTGGTAATGAACAAGTTACAGTTGTAATGAACAAGTTACAGCAGTAATGAACAAGTTACAGCAGTAATGAACAAGTTACAGCAGTAATGAACAAGTTACAGTGGTAATGAACAACTTACAGTGGTAATGAGTAAGTTACAGTGGTAATGAACAAGTTACAGTAGTAATGAACAAGTTACAGTGGTAATGAACAAGTTACAGTTGTAATGAACAAGTTACAGTAATAATGAACAAGTTACAGTAGTAATGAACAAGTTACAGTCGTAATGAACAAGTTACAGTAGTAATGAACAATTTACAGCAGTAATGAACAAGTTACAGAAGTAATGAGCAAGTTACAGTGGTGATGAACAAGTTACAGTGGTAATGAGCAAGTTACAGAAGTAATGAACAAGTTACAATAGTAATAAACAAGTTACAGTCGTAATGAACAAGTTACAGTGGTAATGAACAAGTTACAGTGGTAATGAGTAAGTTACAGTGGTAATGAACAAGTTACAGTATAAATGAACAAGTTACAGTAATAATGAACAAGTTACAGTAGTAATGAACAAGTTACAGCAGTAATGAACAAGTTATAGTAGTAATGAACAAGTTACAGTAATAATAAACAAGTTACAGTAGTAATGAACAAGTTACAATGGTAATGAACAAGTTACAGTAGTAATGAACAAGTTACAGTGGTAATGAACAAGTTACAGTAGTAATGAACAAGATACCGTAGTAATGAACAAGTTACAGCAGTAATGAACAAGTTACAGTTGTAATGAACAAGTTACAGAAATAATGAGCAAGTTACAGTAGTAATAAACAAGTTACAGTAATAATGAACAAGTTACAGTAGTAATAAACAAGTTACAGTAATAATGAGCAAGTTACAGTAGTAATGAACAAGTTACAGTGGTAATGAACAAGTTACAGTGGTAATGAACAAGTTACAGTGGTAATGAACAAGTTACAGTAGTAATAAACAAGTTACAGTAATAATGAACAAGTTACAGCAGTAATGAACAAGTTACAGTAGTAATGAACAAGTTACAGTGGTAATGAACAAGTTACAGTGGTAATGAACAAGTTACAGTGGTAATGAACAAATTCAGTAGTAATGAACAAGTTACACTAGTAATGAACAAGTTACAACAGTAATGAACAAGTTACAGTGGAAATGAACAAGTTCAGTATTAATGAACAAGTTACAGTAGTAATGAACAAGTTACAGTAGTAATGAGCAAGTTACAGTGGTAATGAAGAAGTTACAGTAGTAATGAACAAGTTACAGTAGTAATGAACAAGTTAGAGTGGTAATGAACAAGTTAGAGTGGTAATGAACAAGTTACAGTAGTAATGAACAAGTTAGAGTGGTAATGAACAAGTTACAGTATTAATGAACAAGTTACAGCAGTAATGAACAAGTTACAGTGGTAATGAACAAGTTACAGTAGTAATGAACAAGTTACAGCAGTAATGAACAAGTTACAGCAGTAATGAACAAGTTACAGTAGTAATGAACAAGTTACAGTAGAAATGAACAAGTTACAGTAATAATGAACAAGTTACGGTAGTAATGAACAAGTTACAGCAGTAATGAACAAGTTACAGTGGTAATGAACAAGTTACAGTGGTAATGAACAAGTTACAGCAGTAATGAACAAGTTACAGCAGTAATGAACAAGTTACAGCAGTAATGAACAAGTTACAGTAGTAATGAACAAGTTACAGCAGTAATGAACAAGTTACAGTGGGAGTGAACAAGTTACAGTGGTAATGAACAAGTTACAGTAGTAATGAACAAGTTACAGTAGTAATGAACAAGTTACAGTAGTAATGAACAAGTTACAGTAGAAATGAACAAGTTACAGTAATAATGAACAATTTACAGTAGTAATGAACAAGTTACAGCAGTAATGAACAAGTTACAGTAGTAATGAACAAGTTACAGTAATAATGAACAAGTTACAGTAGTAATGAACAAGTTACAGTGGTAATGAACAAGTTACAGTAGTAATGAACAGGTTACAGTGGTAATGAACAAGTTGCAGTAGTTATGAACAAGTTACCGTAGTAATGAACAAGTTACAGCAGTAATGAACAAGTTACAGTGGTAATGAACAAGTTACAGTAATAATGAACAAGGTACAGTAGTAATGAACAAGTTACAGTAATAATGAACAAGTTACAGTAGTAATGAACAAGTTACAGTGGAAATGAACAAGTTACAGTGGTAACGAACAATTTACAGTGGTAATGAACAAGTTACAGTTGTAATGAACAAGTTACAGTAGTAATGAACAAGTTACAGTAGTAATGAACAAGTTACAGTGGTAAAGAACAAGTTACAGTAGTAAAGAACAAGTTACAGTTGTAATGAACAAGTTACAGTTGTAATGAACAAGTTACAGTTGTAATGAACAAGTTACAGTAATAATGAACAAGTTACAGTAATATTGAACAAGTTACAGTAGTAATGAATAAGTTACAGCAGTAATGAGCAAGTTACAGTGGTGATGAACAAGTTACAGTAGTAATGAACACGTTACAGTGGTAATGAACAAGTTACAGCAGTAATGAGCAAGTTACAGTGGTGATGAACAAGTTACAGTAGTAATGAACAAGTTACAGTGGTAATGAACAAGTTACAGTACTAATGAACAAGTTACAGTAGTAATGAACAAGTTACAGTAGTAATGAACAAGTTACAGTGGTAATAAATAAGTTACAGTGGTGATGAACAAGTTACAGCAGTAATGAACAAGTTACAGCAGTAATGACCAAGTTACAGTAGTAATGCACAAGTTACAGTAGTAATGAACAAGTTACAGTGGTAATGAACAAGTTACAGTAGTAATGAACAAGTTACAGTAGTAATGAACAAGTTACAGTAGTAATGAACAAGTTACAGTGGTAATGAACAAGTTACAGTGGTAATGAAGAAGTTACAGTGGTAATGAACAAGTTACAGTGGTAATGAACAAGTTACAGTGGTAATGAACAAGTTACAGTGCTAATGAACAAGTTACAGTGGTAATGAGCAAGTTACAGTAGTAATGAACAAGTTACAGCAGTAATGAACAAGTTACAGTAGTAATGAACAAGTTACAGTGGTAATGAGCAAGTTACAGTGGTAATGAACAACTTGCAGTAGTAATGAACAAGTTACAGTGGTACTGAACAAGTTACAGTTGTAATGAACAAGTTACAGCAGTAATGAAGAAGTTACAGCAGTAATGAACAAGTTACAGTGGTAATGAACAAGTTACAGTGGTAATGAGTAAGTTACAGTGGTAATGAACTAGTTACAGTAGTAATGAACAAGTTACAGTGGTAATGAACAAGTTACAGTTGTAATGAATAAGTTACAGAAATAATGAACAAGTTACAGTCGTAATGAACAAGATACAGTAGTAATGAACAAGTTACAGCAGTAATGAACAAGTTACAGCAGTAATGAGGAAGTTACAGTGGTAATGAACAAGTTACAGTGGTAATGAGCAAGTTACAGAAGTAATGAACAAGTTACAATAGTAATAAACAAGTTACAGCAGTAATGAACAAGTTACAGCAGTAATGAACAAGTTACAGTAATAATGAACAAGTTACAGTAGTAATGAACAAGTTACAGCAGTAATGAACAAGTTACAGTAGTAATGAACAAGTTACAGTAGAAATGAACAAGTTACAGTAATAATGAACAAGTTACAGTAGTAATGAACAAGTTACAGTAATAATGAACAAGTTACAGTAATAATGAACAAGTTACAGTGGAAATGAACAAGTTACAGTGGTAACGAACAATTTACAGTGGTAATGAACAAGTTACAGTTGTAATGAACAAGTTACAGTAGTAATGAACAAGTTACAGTAGTAATGAACAAGTTACAGTGGTAAAGAACAAGTTACAGTAGTAAAGAACAAGTTACAGTTGTAATGAACAAGTTACAGTTGTAATGAACAAGTTACAGTTGTAATGAACAAGTTACAGTAATAATGAACAAGTTACAGTAATATTGAACAAGTTACAGTAGTAATGAATAAGTTACAGCAGTAATGAGCAAGTTACAGTGGTGATGAACAAGTTACAGTAGTAATGAACACGTTACAGTGGTAATGAACAAGTTACAGCAGTAATGAGCAAGTTACAGTGGTGATGAACAAGTTACAGTAGTAATGAACAAGTTACAGTGGTAATGAACAAGTTACAGTACTAATGAACAAGTTACAGTAGTAATGAACAAGTTACAGTAGTAATGAACAAGTTACAGTGGTAATAAATAAGTTACAGTGGTGATGAACAAGTTACAGCAGTAATGAACAAGTTACAGCAGTAATAACCAAGTTACAGTAGTAATGCACAAGTTACAGTAGTAATGAACAAGTTACAGGGGTAATGAATAAGTTACAGTAGTAATGAACAAGTTACAGTAGTAATGAACAAGTTACAGTAGTAATGAACAAGTTACAGTGGTAATGAACAAGTTACAGTGGTAATGAAGAAGTTACAGTGGTAATGAACAAGTTACAGTGGTAATGAACAAGTTACAGTGGTAATGAACAAGTTACAGTGCTAATGAACAAGTTACAGTGGTAATGAGCAAGTTACAGTAGTAATGAACAAGTTACAGCAGTAATGAACAAGTTACAGTAGTAATGAACAAGTTACAGTGGTAATGAGCAAGTTACAGTGGTAATGAACAACTTGCAGTAGTAATGAACAAGTTACAGTGGTACTGAACAAGTTACAGTTGTAATGAACAAGTTACAGCAGTAATGAAGAAGTTACAGCAGTAATGAACAAGTTACAGTGGTAATGAACAAGTTACTGTGGTAATGAGTAAGTTACAGTGGTAATGAACTAGTTACAGTAGTAATGAACAAGTTACAGTGGTAATGAACAAGTTACAGTTGTAATGAATAAGTTACAGAAATAATGAACAAGTTACAGTCGTAATGAACAAGATACAGTAGTAATGAACAAGTTACAGCAGTAATGAACAAGTTACAGCAGTAATGAGGAAGTTACAGTGGTAATGAACAAGTTACAGTGGTAATGAGCAAGTTACAGAAGTAATGAACAAGTTACAATAGTAATAAACAAGTTACAGCAGTAATGAACAAGTTACAGCAGTAATGAACAAGTTACAGTAATAATGAACAAGTTACAGTAGTAATGAACAAGTTACAGCAGTAATGAACAAGTTACAGTAGTAATGAACAAGTTACAGTAGAAATGAACAAGTTACAGTAATAATGAACAAGTTACAGTAGTAATGAACAAGTTACAGCAGTAATGAACAAGTTATAGTAGTAATGAACAAGTTACAGTAATAATGAATAAGTTACAGTAGTAATGAACAAGTTACAGTGGTAATGAACAAGTTACAGTAGTAATGAACAAGTTACAGTGGTAATGAACAAGTTACAGTAGTAATGAACAAGTTACCGTAGTAATGAACAAGTTACAGCAGTAATGAACAAGTTACAGTTGTAATGAACAAGTTACAGTAATAATGAGCAAGCTACAGTAGTAATGAACAAGTTACAGTAATAATGAACAAGTTACAGCAGTAATGAACAAGTTACAGTGGTAATGAACAAGTTACAGTAGTAATGAACAAGTTACAGTAGTAATGAACAAGTTACAGTAATAATGAACAAGTTACAGTGGTAATGAACAAGTTACAGTAGTAATGAACAAGTTAGAGTGGTAATGAACAAGTTACAGTGGTAATGAACAGGTTACAGTAGTAATGAACAAGTTACCGTAGTAATGAACAAGTTACAGCAGTAATGAACAAGTTACAGTTGTAATGAACAAGTTACAGTAATAATGAGCAAGTTACAGTAGTAATGAACAAGTTACAGTAGTAATGAACAAGTTACAGTAGTAATGAACAATTTACCGTAGTAATGAACAAGTTACAGCAGTAATGAACAAGTTACAGTTGTAATGAACAAGTAACAGTAATAATGAGCAAGTTACAGTAGTAATGAACAAGTTACAGTAGTAATGAACAAGTTACAGTAGTAATGAACAAGTTACAGTAGTAATGAACAAGTTACAGTAGTAATGAACAAGTTACAGTAGTAATGAGCAAGTTACAGTGGTAATGAAGAAGTTACAGTAGTAATGAACAAGTTACAGTAGTAATGAACAAGTTAGAGTGGTAATGAACAAGTTACAGTAGTAATGAACAAGTTAGAGTGGTAATGAACAAGATACAGTATTAATGAACAAGTTACAGCAGTAATGAACAAGTTAGAGTGGTAATGAACAAGTTACAGTAGTAATGAACAAGTTAGAGTGGTAATGAACAAGTTACAGTATTAATGAACAAGTTACAGCAGTTATGAACAAGTTACAGCAGTAATGAACAAGTTACAGTAGTAATGAACAAGTTACAGTAGAAATGAACAAGTTACAGTAATAATGAACTAGTTACAGTAATAATGAAAAAGTTACAACAGTAATGAACAAGTTACAGTGGTAATGAACAAGTTACAGTGGTAATGAAGAAGTTACAGCTGTAATGAACAAGTTACAGCAGTAATGAACAAGTTACAGCAGTAATGAACAAGTTACAGTAGTAATGAACAAGTTACAGCAGTAATGAACAAGTTACAGTGGTAATGAACAAGTTACAGTGGTAATGAACAAGTTACAGTATTAATGAACAAGTTACAGCAGTAATGAACAAGTTACAGTAGTAATGAACAAATTACAGTAGAAATGGACAAGTTACAGTAATGATGAACAATTTACAGTAGTAATGAACAAGTTACAGCAGTAATGAACAAGTTACAGTAGTAATGAACAAGTTACAGTAATAATGAACAAGTTACAGTAGTAATGAACAAGTTACAGTGGTAATGAACAAGTTACAGTAGTAATGAACAAGTTACAGTAGTAATGAACAAGTTACAGTAATAATGAACAAGGTACAGTAGTAATGAACAAGTTACAGTAATAATGAACAAGTTACAGCAGTAATGAACAAGTTACAGTGGTAATGAGTAAGTTACAG
Source organism: Cherax quadricarinatus (assembly GCF_038502225.1). Classification (NCBI taxonomy): domain Eukaryota; kingdom Metazoa; phylum Arthropoda; class Malacostraca; order Decapoda; family Parastacidae; genus Cherax; species Cherax quadricarinatus. The sequence goes on along the minus strand of NC_091293.1, from coordinate 20,290,174 downwards.
TAGTAATGAACAAGTTACAGTAGTAATGAACAAGTTACAGTAAAAATGAACAAGTTACAGTAGTAATGAACAAGTTACAGTAGTAATGAACAAGTTACAGTAGTAATGAACAAGTTACAGTGGTAATGAACAAGTTACAGCAGTAATGAACAAGTTACAGTGGTAATGAACAAGTTACAGTAGTAATGAACAAGCAACAGTAGTAATGAACAAGTTACAGCAGTAATGAACAAGTTACAGTAGCAATGAACAAGTTACAGTAGTAATGAACAAGTTACAGTGGTAATGAACAAGTTACAGTAGTAATGAACAAGTTACAGTAATAATGAACAAGTTACAGTAGTAATGAACAAGTTACACTAGTAATGAACAAGTTACAGTAATAATGAACAAGTTACAGCAGTAATGAACAAGCCACAGTAGTAATGAACAAGTTACAGTGGTAATGAACAAGTTACAGTAGTAATGAACAAGTTACAGCAGTAATGAACAAGTTACATTAGTAATGAACAAGTTACAGTGGTAATGAACAAGTTACAGTAGTAATGAACAAGTTACAGCAGTAATGAACAAGTTACAGCAGTAATGAACAAGTTACAGTAGTAATGAACAAGTTACAGCAGTAATGAACAAGTTACAGCAGTAATGAACAAGTTACAGCAGTAATGAACAAGTTACAGTAGTAATGAACAAGTTACAGCAGTAATGAACAAGTTACAGCAGTAATGAACAAGTTACAGTAGTAATGAACAAGTTACAGTAGTAATGAACAAGTTACAGTAGTAATGAACAAGTTACAGTAGTAATGAACAAGTTACAGTAGTAATGAACAAGTTGCAGTGGTAATGAACAAGTTACAGTAGTAATGAACAAGTTACAGTAGTAATGAACAAGTTACAGTAGTAATGAACAAGTTACAGTAGTAATGAACAAGTTACAGTAGTAATGAACAAGTTACAGAAGTAATGAACAAGCTAGAGTGGTAATGAACAAGTTACAGTAGTAATGAACAAGTTACAGTGGTAATGAACAAGTTACAGTAGTAATGAACAAGTTGCAGTAGTAATGAACAAGTTACAGTGGTAATAAATAAGTTACAGTGGTGATGAACAAGTTACAGCAGTAATGAACAAGTTACAGAAGTAATGACCAAGTTACAGTAGTAATGAACAAGTTACAGAAGTAATGAACAAGCTACAGTGGTAATGAACAAGTTAATATAGTAATGAACAAGTTACAGTGTTAATGAACAAGTTATTGTGGTAATGAACAAGTTACAGTAGTAATGAACAAGTTACAGTAGTAATGAACAAGTTAAAGCAGTAATGAACAAGTTACAGTGGTAATGAACAAGTTACAGTAATAATGAACAAGTTACAGCAGAAATGAACAAGTTACAGCAGTAATGAACAAGTTACAGTGGTAATGAACAAGTTACAGTAGTAATTAACAAGTTACAGTAGTAATGAACAAGTTACACTAGTAATGAACAAGTTACAGTTGTAATGAACAAGTTACAGTAGTATTGAACAAGTTACAGCAGTAATGAACAAGTTACAGTTGTAATGAACAAGTTACAGCAGTATTGAACAAGTTACAGTAATAATGAACAAATTACAGTACTAATCACCAAGTTACAGCAGTAATGAACAAGTTACAGAAGTAATGAACAAGTTACAGTTGTAATGAACAAGTTACCGTAGTAATGAACAAGTTACAGCAGTAATGAACAAGTTACAGTAGTAATGAGCAAGTTACAGTGGTAATGAACAAGTTACAGTGGTAATGAACAAGTTAGAGCAGTAATGAACAAGTTACAATTGTAATGAACAAGTTACAGTGGTAATGAAGAAGTTACAGCAGTAATGAGCAAGTTACAGTGGTGATGAACAAGTTACAGTGGTAATGAACAAGTTACAGTAGTAATGAACAAGTTTCAGTGGTGATGAACAAGTTACAGTAGTAATGAACAAGTTACAGTGGTAATGAACAAGTTACAGTAGTAATGAACAAGTTACAGTAATAATGAACAAGTTACAGTAGTAATGAACAAGTTACACTAGTAATGAACAAGTTACAGTAATAATGAACAAGTTACAGCAGTAATGAACAAGCTACAGTAGTAATGAACAAGTTACAGTGGTAATGAACAAGTTACAGTAGTAATGAACAAGTTACAGCAGTAATGAACAAGTTACATTAGTAATGAACAAGTTACAGTGGTAATGAACAAGTTACAGTAGTAATAAACAAGTTACGGTAATAATGAACAAGTTACAGTAGTAATGAACAAGTTACAGCAGTAATGAACAAGTTACAGCAGTAATGAACAAGTTACAGTAGTAATGAACAAGTTACAGCAGTAATGAACAAGTTACAGCAGTAATGAACAAGTTACAGTAGTAATGAACAAGTTACAGTAGTAATGAACAAGTTACAGTAGTAATGAACAAGTTACAGTAGTAATGAACAAGTTACAGTAGTAATGAACAAGTTGCAGTGGTAATGAACAAGTTACAGTAGTAATGAACAAGTTACAGTAGTAATGAACAAGTTACAGTAGTAATGAACAAGTTACAGTAGTAATGAACAAGTTACAGAAGTAATGAACAAGCTACAGTGGTAATGAACAAGTTACAGTAGTAATGAACAAGTTACAGTGGTAATGAACAAGTTATTGTGGTAATGAACAAGTTACAGCAGTAATGAACAAGTTACAGTAGTAATGAACAAGTTAAAGCAGCAATGAACAAGTTACAGTGGTAATGAACAAGTTACAGTAATAATGAACAAGTTACAGCAGTAATGAACAAGTTGCAGCAGTAATGAACAAGTTACAGTGGTAATGAACAAGTTACAATAGTAATTAACAAGTTACAGTAGTAATGAACAAGTTACACTAGTAATGAACAAGGTACAGTTGTAATGAACAAGTTACAGTAGTAATGAACAAGTTACAGCAGTAATGAACAAGTTACAGTTGTAATGAACAAGTTGCAGCAGTATTGAACAAGTTACAGTAATAATGAACAAATTACAGTTGTAATCAACAAGTTACAGCAGTAATGAACAAGTTACAGCAGTAATGAACAAGTTACAGTTGTAATGAACAAGTTACAGTAGTAATGAACAAGTTACAGCAGTAATGAACAAGATACAGTAGTAATGAGCAAGTTACAGTGGTAATGAACAAGTTACAGTGGTAATGAACAAGTTAGAGCAGTAATGAACAAGTTACAATTGTAATGAACAAGTTACAGTGGTTATGAACAAGTTACAGCAGTAATGAACAAGTTAAAGTGGTAATGAACAAGTTACAATAGTAATAAACAAGTTACAGTAGTAATGAACAAGTTACAGTAATAGTAAACAAGTTACAGTAGTAATGAACAAGTTACAGCAGTAATGAACAAGTTACAGTAGTAATGAACAAGTTACAGTAGAAATGAACAAGTTACAGTAATAATGAACAAGTTACAGTAGTAATGAACAAGTTACAGCAGTAATGAACAATTTACAGTAGTAATGAACAAGTTAGAGTGGTAATGAACAAGTTACAGTATAAATGAACTAGTTAAAGCAGTAATGAACAAGTTAGAGTGGTAACGAACAAGTTGCAGTAGTAATGAACAAGTTAGAGTGGTAATGAACAAGTTACAGTAGTAATGAACAAGTTACAGTAGTAATAAACAAGTTACAGTAGTAATGAACAAGTTACAGTAGTAATGAACAAGTTACAGTGGTAATGAACAAGTTACAGTGGTTATGAACAAGTTACAGTGGTAATGAACAAGTTACAGTGGTAATGAACAAGTTACAGTGGTAATGAACAAGTTACAGTGGTAATGAACAAGTTACAGTGGTAATGAACAAGTTACAGTGGTAATGAAAAAGTTACAGTAGTAATGAACAAGTTACAGTAGTAATGAACAAGTTACAGTAGTAATGAACAAGTTACAGTAGTAATGAACAAGTTACAGTAGTAATGAACAAGTTACAGTGGTAATGAAAAAGTTACAGTAGTAATGAACAAGTTACAGTGGTAATGAACAAGTTACGGTAGTAATGAAGAAGTTACAGTGGTAATGAACAACTTACAGTGGTAATGAACAAGTTATAGTAGTAATGAACAAGTTACAGTAGTAATGAACAAGTTACAGTAGTAATGAACAAGTTACAGTAGTAATGAACAAGTTACAGTAGTAATGAACTAGTTACAGTAGTAATGAACAAGTTACAGTAGTAATGAACAAGTTACAGTGGTAATGAACAAGTTACAGTAGTAATGAACAAGTTACAGTGGTAATGAACAAGTTACAGTGGTAATGAACAAGTTACAGTGGTAATGAACAAGTTGCAGCAGTAATGAACAAGTTACAGCAGCAATGAACAAGTTACAGTGGTAATGAACAAGTTACAGTGGTAATGAACAAGTTACAGCAGTAATGAACAAGTTACAGTAGTAATGAACAAGTTACAGTTGTAATGAACAAGTTACAGCAGTAATGGACAAGTTACAGCAGTAATGAACAAGTTGCAGTAGTAATGAACAAGTTACAGTTTTAATGAACAAGTTACAGTAGAGTAGTAATGAACAAGTTACAGTTGTAATGAACAAGTTACAGCAGTAATGAACAAGTAATTACAGTAGTAATGAACAAGTTACAGTTGTAATGAACAAGTAATGAACAAGTTAGTAATGAACAAGTTACAGTGGTAATGAACAAGTTCCAGTGGTAATGAACAAGTTACAGTAGTAATGAACAAGTTACAGTAGTAATGAACTAGTTACAGTAGTAATGAACAAGTTACAGTAATGAACAAGTTACAGCAGTAATGAACAAGTTTACAGTAGTAATGAACAAGTTACAGCAGTAATGAACAAGTTACAGTGTAATGAACAAGTTACAGCGGTAATGAACAAGTTACAGTGGTAACGAACAATTTACAGTGGTAATGAACAAGTTACAGTTGTAATGAACAAGTTATAGTAGTAATGAACAAGTTACAGTAATAATGAAAGAGTTACAGTGGTAATGAACAAGTTACAGTAGTAATGAACAAGTTACAGTTGTAATGAACAAGTTACAGTTGTAATGAACAAGTTACAGTTGTAATGAACAAGTTACAGTAGTAATGAACAAGTTACAGTAGTAATGAACAAGTTACAGTAGTAATGAACAAGTTACAGTGGTAATGAACAAGTTACAGTGGTAATGAACAAGTTACAGTGGTAATGAACAAGTTACAGTGGTAATGAACAAGTTACAGACGTAATGAACAAGTTACAGTGGTAATGAACAAGTTACAGTCGTAATGAACAAGTTACAGTGGTAATGAACAAGTTACTGTGGTAATGAACAAGTTACAGTAGTAATGAACAAGTTACAGTAGTAATGAACAAGTTACAGTGGTAATGAACAAGTTACAGTGGTAATGAACAAGTTACAGCTGTAATGAACAAGTTACAGTAGTAATGAACAAGTTACAGTAGTAATTAACAAGTTACAGTAGTAATTAACAAGTTACAGTAGTAATGAACAAGTTACAGTAGTAATGAACAAGTTACAGTAGTAATGAACAAGTTACAGTGGTAATGAACAAGTTACAGTGGTAATGAACAAGTTACAGTGGTATTGAACAAGTTACAGTCCCAATGAACAAGTTACAGTAGTAATGAACAAGTTACAGTAGTAATGAACAAGTTAAAGTAGTAATGAACAAGTTACAGTGGTAATGAATAAGTTACAGTGGTAATGAACAAGTTACAGTAGTAATGAACAAGTTACAGTGGTAATGAACAAGTTACAGTAGTAATGAACAAGTTACAGTAATAATGAACAAGTTACAGTAGTAATGAACAAGTTACAGTGGTAATGAACAAGTTACAGCAGTAATGAACAAGTTACAGCAGTAATGAACAAGTTACAGTAGTAATGAACAAGTTACAGTAGTAATGAACAAGTTACAGCAGTAATGAACAAGTTACAGCAGTAATGAACAAGTTACAGTAGTAATGAACAAGTTACAGTAGTAATGAACAAGTTACAGTCGTAATGAACAAGTTACAGTAGTAATGAACAAGTTACAGCAGTAATGAACAAGTTACAGCAGTAATGAACAAGTTACAGTAGAAATGAACAAAATACAGTTGTAATGAACAAGTTACAGCAGTAATGAACAAGTTACAGTAGTAATGAACAAGTTACAGTGGTAATGAACAAGGTACAGTAGTAATGAACAAGTTACAGTAGTAATGAACAAGTTACAGTTGTAATGAACAAGTTACAGCAGTAATGAACAAGTTACAGTGGTAATGAACAAGTTACAGTAGCAATGAACAAGTTACAGTGGTAATGAACAAGTTACAGTGGTAACGAACAAGTTACAGTGGTAATGAACAAGTTACAGTTGTAATGAACAAGTTACAGTAGTAATGAACAAGTTACAGTAGTAATGAACAAGTTACAGTGGTAAAGAAAAAGTTACAGTTGTAATGAACAAGTTACAGTTGTAATGAACAAGTTACAGTAGAAATGAACAAGTTACAGTTGTAATGAACAAGTTACAGTTGTAATGAACAAGTTACAGTAATAATGAACAAGTTACAGTAATAATGAACAAGTTACAGTAGTAATGAACAAGTTACAGCAGTAATGAGCAAGTTACGGTGGTGATGAGCAAGTTACAGTAGTAATGGACAAGTTACAGTGGTAATGAACAAGTTACAGCAGTAATGAGCAAGTTACAGTGGTGATGAACAAGTTACAGTAGTAATGAACAAGTTACAGTAGTAATGAACAAGTTACAGTGGTAATGAACAAGTTACAGTGGTAATGAACAAGTTTCTGTAGTAATGAACAAGTTACAGTAGTAATGAACAAGTTACAGCATTAATGAACAAGTTACAGTAGTAATGAACAAGTTACAGTAGTAATGAACATGTTACGGTGGTAATGAACAAGTTACCGTAGTAATGAACAAGTTACAGTAGTAATGAACAAGTTACAGTAGTAATGAACAAGTTACAGTAGTAATGAACAAGTTACAGTAGTAATGAACAAGTTACAGTGGTAATGAACAAGTTACAGTGGTGATGAACAAGTTACAGCAGTAATGAACAAGTTACAGCAGTAATGAACAAGTTACAGTAGTAATGAACAAGTTACAGTAGTAATGAACAAGTTACAGTGGTAATGAGCAAGTTACAGTAGTAATGAACAAGTTACAGTAGTAATGAACAATTTACAGCAGTAATGAACAAGTTACAGTGGTGATGAACAAGTTATCTCAGTAATGAACATGTTTCAGTGGTGATGAACAAGTTACAGCAGTAATGAACAAGTTACAGTAGTAATGAACAAGTTACAGTAGTAATGGACAAGTTACAGCAGTAATGAACAAGTTGCAGTAGTAATGAACAAGTTACAGTTTTAATGAACAAGTTACAGTAGTAATGAACAAGCAACAGTAATAATGAACAAGTTAGAGTAGTAATGAACAAGTTACAGTGGTAATGAACAAGTTACAGCAGTAATGAACAAGTTACAGTAGTAATGAACAAGCTACAGTGGTAATGAACAAGTTACAGTGGTAATGAACAAGTTACAGTAGTAATGAACAAGTTACAGCAGTAATGAACAAGTTACAGTAGTAATGAACAAGTTACAGTGGTAATGAACAAGTTTCAGTAGTAATGAACAAGTTACAGTAATAATGAACAAGTTACAGTAGTAATGAACAAGTTACAGTGGTAATGAACAAGTTACAGCAGTAATGAACAAGTTTACAGTAGTAATGAACAAGTTACAGCAGTAATGAACAAGTTACAGTGGTAATGAACAAGTTACAGTAGTAATGAACAAGTTACAGTAATAATGAACAAGTTACAGTAGTAATGAACAAGTTACAGTGGTAATGAACAAGTTACAGCAGTAATGAACAAGTTACAGCAGTAATGAACAAGTTACAGTAGTAATGAACAAGTTACAGTAGTAATGAACAAGTTACAGCAGTAATGAACAAGTTACAGCAGTAATGAACAAGTTACAGTAGTAATGAACAAGTTACAGTAGTAATGAACAAGTTACAGTAGTAATGAACAAGTTACAGTAGTAATGAACAAGTTACAGCAGTAATGAACAAGTTACAGCAGTAATGAACAAGTTACAGTAGAAATGAACAAAATACAGTTGTAATGAACAAGTTACAGCAGTAATGAACAAGTTACAGTAGTAATGAACAAGTTACAGTGGTAATGAACAAGGTACAGTAGTAATGAACAAGTTACAGTAGTAATAAACAAGTTACAGTTGTAATGAACAAGTTACAGCAGTAATGAACAAGTTACAGTGGTAATGAACAAGTTACAGTAGCAATGAACAAGTTACAGTGGTAATGAACAAGTTACAGTGGTAACGAACAAGTTACAGTGGTAATGAACAAGTTACAGTTGTAATGAACAAGTTACAGTAGTAATGAACAAGTTACAGTAGTAATGAACAAGTTACAGTGGTAAAGAAAAAGTTACAGTTGTAATGAACAAGTTACAGTTGTAATGAACAAGTTACAGTAGAAATGAACAAGTTACAGTTGTAATGAACAAGTTACAGTTGTAATGAACAAGTTACAGTAATAATGAACAAGTTACAGTAATAATGAACAAGTTACAGTAGTAATGAACAAGTTACAGCTGTAATGAGCAAGTTACGGTGGTGATGAGCAAGTTACAGTAGTAATGAACAAGTTACAGTGGTAATGAACAAGTTACAGCAGTAATGAGCAAGTTACAGTGGTGATGAACAAGTTACAGTAGTAATGAACAAGTTACAGTAGTAATGAACAAGTTACAGTGGTAATGAACAAGTTACAGTGGTAATGAACAAGTTTCTGTAGTAATGAACAAGTTACAGTAGTAATGAACAAGTTACAGCATTAATGAACAAGTTACAGTAGTAATGAACAAGTTACAGTAGTAATGAACAAGTTACGGTGGTAATGAACAAGTTACCGTAGTAATGAACAAGTTACAGTAGTAATGAACAAGTTACAGTAGTAATGAACAAGTTACGGTGGTAATGAACAAGTTACCGTAGTAATGAACAAGGTACAGTAGTAATGAACAAGTTACAGTAGTAATGAACAAGTTACAATTGTAATGAACAAGTTACAGCAGTAATGAACAAGTTACAGTGGTAATGAACAAGTTACAGTAGCAATGAACAAGTTACAGTGGTAATGAACAAGTTACAGTGGTAACGAACAAGTTACAGTGGTAATGAACAAGTTACAGTAGTAATGAACAAGTTACAGTGGTAATGAGCAAGTTACAGTAGTAATGAACAAGTTACAGTAGTAATGAACAATTTACAGCAGTAATGAAAAAGTTACAGTGGTGATGAACAAGTTACCTCAGTAATGAACATGTTTCAGTGGTGTTGAACAAGTTACAGCAGTAATGAACAAGTTACAGTAGTAATGAACAAGTTACAGTAGTAATGAACAAGTTAAAGCAGTAATGAACAAGTTACAGTAGTAATGAACAAGTTGCAGTAGTAATGAACAAGTCACAGTTTTAATGAACAAGTTACAGTAGTAATGAACAAGCAACAGTAATAATGAACAAGTTAGAGTAGTAATGAACAAGATACAGTGGTAATGAACAAGTTACAGCAGTAATGAACAAGTTACAGTAGTAATGAACAAGCTACAGTGGTAATGAACAAGTTACAGTAGTAATGAACAAGTTACAGTGGTAATGAACAAGTTACAGCAGTAATGAACAAGTTTACAGTAGTAATGAACAAGTTACAGCAGTAATGAACAAGTTACAGTGGTAATGAACAAGTTACAGTAGCAATGAACAAGTTACAGTAATAATGAACAAGTTACAGTAGTAATGAACAAGTTACAGTGGTAATGAACAAGTTACAGCAGTAATGAACAAGTTACAGCAGTAATGAACAAGTTACAGTAGTAATGAACAAGTTACAGTAGTAATGAACAAGTTACAGCAGTAATGAACAAGTTACAGCAGTAATGAACAAGTTACAGTAGTAATGAACAAGTTACAGTAGTAATGAACAAGTTACAGTTGTAATGAACAAGTTACAGCAGTAATGAACAAGTTACAGTGGTAATGAACAAGTTACAGTAGCAATGAACAAGTTACAGTGGTAATGAACAAGTTACAGTGGTAACGAACAAGTTACAGTGGTAATGAACAAGTTACAGTTGTAATGAACAAGTTACAGTAGTAATGAACAAGTTACAGTAGTAATGAACAAGTTACAGTGGTAAAGAAAAAGTTACAGTTGTAATGAACAAGTTACAGTTGTAATGAACAAGTTACAGTAGAAATGAACAAGTTACAGTTGTAATGAACAAGTTACAGTTGTAATGAACAAGTTACAGTAATAATGAACAAGTTACAGTAATAATGAACAAGTTACAGTAGTAATGAACAAGTTACAGCAGTAATGAGCAAGTTACGGTGGTGATGAGCAAGTTACAGTAGTAATGAACAAGTTACAGTGGTAATGAACAAGTTACAGCAGTAATGAGCAAGTTACAGTGGTGATGAACAAGTTACAGTAGTAATGAACAAGTTACAGTAGTAATGAACAAGTTACAGTGGTAATGAACAAGTTACAGTGGTAATGAACAAGTTTCTGTAGTAATGAACAAGTTACAGTAGTAATGAACAAGTTACAGCATTAATGAACAAGTTACAGTAGTAATGAACAAGTTACAGTAGTAATGAACAAGTTACGGTGGTAATGAACAAGTTACCGTAGTAATGAACAAGTTACAGTAGTAATGAACAAGTTACAGTAGTAATGAACAAGTTACAGTAGTAATGAACAAGTTACAGTAGTAATGAACAAGTTACAGTGGTAATGAACAAGTTACAGTGGTGATGAACAAGTTACAGCAGTAATGAACAAGTTACAGCAGTAATGAACAAGTTACAGTAGTAATGAACAAGTTACAGTAGTAATGAACAAGTTACAGTGGTAATGAGCAAGTTACAGTAGTAATGAACAAGTTACAGTAGTAATGAACAATTTACAGCAGTAATGAACAAGTTACAGTGGTGATGAACAAGTTACCTCAGTAATGAACATGTTTCAGTGGTGATGAACAAGTTACAGCAGTAATGAACAAGTTACAGTAGTAATGAACAAGTTACAGTAGTAATGGACAAGTTACAGCAGTAATGAACAAGTTGCAGTAGTAATGAACAAGTTACAGTTTTAATGAACATGTTACAGTAGTAATGAACAAGCAACAGTAATAATGAACAAGTTAGAGTAGTAATGAACAAGTTACAGTGGTAATGAACAAGTTACAGCAGTAATGAACAAGTTACAGTAGTAATGAACAAGCTACAGTGGTAATGAACAAGTTACAGTGGTAATGAACAAGTTACAGTAGTAATGAACAAGTTACAGCAGTAATGAACAAGTTACAGTAGTAATGAACAAGTTACAGTGGTAATGAACAAGTTTCAGTAGTAATGAACAAGTTACAGTAATAATGAACAAGTTACAGTAGTAATGAACAAGTTACAGTGGTAATGAACAAGTTACAGCAGTAATGAACAAGTTTACAGTAGTAATGAACAAGTTACAGCAGTAATGAACAAGTTACAGTGGTAATGAACAAGTTACAGTAGTAATGAACAAGTTACAGTAATAATGAACAAGTTACAGTAGTAATGAACAAGTCACAGTGGTAATTAACAAGTTACAGCAGTAATGAACAAGTTACAGCAGTAATGAACAAGTTACAGTAGTAATGAACAAGTTACAGTAGTAATGAACAAGTTACAGCAGTAATGAACAAGTTACAGCAGTAATGAACAAGTTACAGTAGTAATGAACAAGTTACAGTAGTAATGAACAAGTTACAGTCGTAATGAACAAGTTACAGTAGTAATGAACAAGTTACAGCAGTAATGAACAAGTTACAGCAGTAATGAACAAGTTACAGTAGAAATGAACAAAATACAGTTGTAATGAACAAGTTACAGCAGTAATGAACAAGTTACAGTAGTAATGAACAAGTTACAGTGGTAATGAACAAGGTACAGTAGTAATGAACAAGTTACAGTAGTAATAAACAAGTTACAGTTGTAATGAACAAGTTACAGCAGTAATGAACAAGTTACAGTGGTAATGAACAAGTTACAGTAGCAATGAACAAGTTACAGTGGTAATGAACAAGTTACAGTGGTAACGAACAAGTTACAGTGGTAATGAACAAGTTACAGTTGTAATGAACAAGTTACAGTAGTAATGAACAAGTTACAGTAGTAATGAACAAGTTACAGTGGTAAAGAAAAAGTTACAGTTGTAATGAACAAGTTACAGTTGTAATGAACAAGTTACAGTAGAAATGAACAAGTTACAGTTGTAATGAACAAGTTACAGTTGTAATGAACAAGTTACAGTAATAATGAACAAGTTACAGTAATAATGAACAAGTTACAGTAGTAATGAACAAGTTACAGCTGTAATGAGCAAGTTACGGTGGTGATGAGCAAGTTACAGTAGTAATGAACAAGTTACAGTGGTAATGAACAAGTTACAGCAGTAATGAGCAAGTTACAGTGGTGATGAACAAGTTACAGTAGTAATGAACAAGTTACAGTAGTAATGAACAAGTTACAGTGGTAATGAACAAGTTACAGTGGTAATGAACAAGTTTCTGTAGTAATGAACAAGTTACAGTAGTAATGAACAAGTTACAGCATTAATGAACAAGTTACAGTAGTAATGAACAAGTTACAGTAGTAATGAACAAGTTACGGTGGTAATGAACAAGTTACCGTAGTAATGAACAAGTTACAGTAGTAATGAACAAGTTACAGTAGTAATGAACAAGTTACGGTGGTAATGAACAAGTTACCGTAGTAATGAACAAGGTACAGTAGTAATGAACAAGTTACAGTAGTAATGAACAAGTTACAGTTGTAATGAACAAGTTACAGCAGTAATGAACAAGTTACAGTGGTAATGAACAAGTTACAGTAGCAATGAACAAGTTACAGTGGTAATGAACAAGTTACAGTGGTAACGAACAAGTTACAGTGGTAATGAACAAGTTACAGTAGTAATGAACAAGTTACAGTGGTAATGAGCAAGTTACAGTAGTAATGAACAAGTTACAGTAGTAATGAACAATTTACAGCAGTAATGAAAAAGTTACAGTGGTGATGAACAAGTTACCTCAGTAATGAACATGTTTCAGTGGTGTTGAACAAGTTACAGCAGTAATGAACAAGTTACAGTAGTAATGAACAAGTTACAGTAGTAATGAACAAGTTAAAGCAGTAATGAACAAGTTACAGTAGTAATGAACAAGTTGCAGTAGTAATGAACAAGTCACAGTTTTAATGAACAAGTTACAGTAGTAATGAACAAGCAACAGTAATAATGAACAAGTTAGAGTAGTAATGAACAAGTTACAGTGGTAATGAACAAGTTACAGCAGTAATGAACAAGTTACAGTAGTAATGAACAAGCTACAGTGGTAATGAACAAGTTACAGTGGTAATGAACAAGTTACAACAAGTAATGAACAAGTTACAGTAGTGGTAATGAACAAGTTTCAGTAGTAATGAACAAGTTACAGTAATAATGAACAAGTTACAGTAGTAATGAACAAGTTACAGTGGTAATGAACAAGTTACAGCAGTAATGAACAAGTTTACAGTAGTAATGAACAAGTTACAGCAGTAATGAACAAGTTACAGTGGTAATGAACAAGTTACAGTAGCAATGAACAAGTTACAGTAATAATGAACAAGTTACAGTAGTAATGAACAAGTTACAGTGGTAATGAACAAGTTACAGCAGTAATGAACAAGTTACAGCAGTAATGAACAAGTTACAGTAGTAATGAACAAGTTACAGTAGTAATGAACAAGTACAGCAGTAATGAACAAGTTACAGCAGTAATGAACAAGTTACAGTAGTAATGAACAAGTTACAGTAGTAATGAACAAGTTACAGTCGTAATGAACAAGTTACAGTAGTAATGAACAAGTTACAGCAGTAATGAACAAGTTACAGCAGTAATGAACAAGTTACAGTAGTAATGAACAAGTTACAGCAGTAATGAACAAGTTACAGTAGTAATGAACAAGTTACAGTAATGAACAAGTACAGTAGTAATGAACAAGTTACAGTAGTAATGAACAAGTTACAGTTGTAATGAACAAGTTACAGCAGTAATGAACAAGTTACAGTGGTAATGAACAAGTTACAGTAGCAATGAACAAGTTACAGTGGTAATGAACAAGTTACAGTGGTAACGAACAAGTTACAGTGGTAATGAACAAGTTACAGTTGTAATGAACAAGTTACAGTAGTAATGAACAAGTTACAGTAGTAATGAACAAGTTACAGTGGTAAAGAAAAAGTTACAGTTGTAATGAACAAGTTACAGTTGTAATGAACAAGTTACAGTAGAAATGAACAAGTTACAGTTGTAATGAACAAGTTACAGTTGTAATGAACAAGTTACAGTAATAATGAACAAGTTACAGTAATAATGAACAAGTTACAGTAGTAATGAACAAGTTACAGCAGTAATGAGCAAGTTACGGTGGTGATGAGCAAGTTACAGTAGTAATGAACAAGTTACAGTGGTAATGAACAAGTTACAGCAGTAATGAGCAAGTTACAGTGGTGATGAACAAGTTACAGTAGTAATGAACAAGTTACAGTAGTATTGAACAAGTTACAGTGGTAATGAACAAGTTACAGTGGTAATGAACAAGTTACTGTAGTAATGAACAAGTTACAGTAGTAATGAACAAGTTACAGCATTAATGAACAAGTTACAGTAGTAATGAACAAGTTACAGTAGTAATGAACAAGTTACGGTGGTAATGAACAAGTTACCGTAGTAATGAACAAGTTACAGTAGTAATGAACAAGTTACAGTAGTAATGAACAAGTTATAGTAGTAATGAACAAGTTACAGTAGTAATGAACAAGTTACAGTGGTAATGAACAAGTTACAGTGGTGATGAACAAGTTACAGCAGTAATGAACAAGTTACAGCAGTAATGAACAAGTTACAGTAGTAATGAACAAGTTACAGTAGTAATGAACAAGTTACAGTGGTAATGAGCAAGTTACAGTAGTAATGAACAAGTTACAGTAGTAATGAACAATTTACAGCAGTAATGAACAAGTTACAGTGGTGATGAACAAGTTACCTCAGTAATGAACATGTTTCAGTGGTGATGAACAAGTTACAGCAGTAATGAACAAGTTACAGTAGTAATGAACAAGTTACAGTAGTAATGAACAAGTTAAAGCAGTAATGAACAAGTTACAGTAGTAATGAACAAGTTACAGCAGTAATGAACAAGTTACAGTAATAATGAACAAGTTATAGCAGTAATGAACAAGTTACAGTGGTGATAAACAAGTTACAGCAGTAATGAACAAGTTACAGTAGTAATGAACAAGTTACAGCAGTAATGAACAAGTTACAGTGGTGATGAACAAGTTATAGCAGTAATGAACAAGTTACAGTGGTGATGAACAAGTTACAGCAGTAATGAACAAGTTACAGTAGAAATGAACAAGTTACAGTAGTAATGAACAAGTTACAGCAGTAATGAACAAGTTACAGTGGTAATGAACAAGTTACAGTAGTAATGAACAAGTTACAGTAGTAATGAACAAGTTACAGTGGTAATGAACAAGTTACAGCAGTAATGAACAAGTTACAGTAGTAATGAACAAGTTACAGTGGTAATGAACAAGTTACAGCAGTAATGAACAAGTTACAGTAGAAATGAACAAGTTACAGTAGTAATGAACAAGTTACAGTAATAATGAACAAGTTACAGTAGTAATGAACAAGTTACAGTGGTAATGAACAAGTTACAGCAGTAATGAACAAGTTACAGCAGTAATGAACAAGTTACAGTAGTAATGAACAAGTTACAGTAGTAATGAACAAGTTACAGCAGTAATGAACAAGTTACAGCAGTAATGAACAAGTTACAGTAGTAATGAACAAGTTACAGTAGTAATGAACAAGTTACAGTCGTAATGAACAAGTTACAGTAGTAATGAACAAGTTACAGCAGTAATGAACAAGTTACAGCAGTAATGAACAAGTTACAGTAGAAATGAACAAAATACAGTTGTAATGAACAAGTTACAGCAGTAATGAACAAGTTACAGTAGTAATGAACAAGTTACAGTGGTAATGAACAAGGTACAGTAGTAATGAACAAGTTACAGTAGTAATGAACAAGTTACAGTTGTAATGAACAAGTTACAGCAGTAATGAACAAGTTACAGTGGTAATGAACAAGTTACAGTAGCAATGAACAAGTTACAGTGGTAATGAACAAGTTACAGTGGTAACGAACAAGTTACAGTGGTAATGAACAAGTTACAGTTGTAATGAACAAGTTACAGTAGTAATGAACAAGTTACAGTAGTAATGAACAAGTTACAGTGGTAAAGAAAAAGTTACAGTTGTAATGAACAAGTTACAGTTGTAATGAACAAGTTACAGTAGAAATGAACAAGTTACAGTTGTAATGAACAAGTTACAGTTGTAATGAACAAGTTACAGTAATAATGAACAAGTTACAGTAATAATGAACAAGTTACAGTAGTAATGAACAAGTTACAGCAGTAATGAGCAAGTTACGGTGGTGATGAGCAAGTTACAGTAGTAATGAACAAGTTACAGTGGTAATGAACAAGTTACAGCAGTAATGAGCAAGTTACAGTGGTGATGAACAAGTTACTGTAGTAATGAACAAGTTACAGTAGTATTGAACAAGTTACAGTGGTAATGAACAAGTTACAGTGGTAATGAACAAGTTACTGTAGTAATGAACAAGTTACAGTAGTAATGAACAAGTTACAGCATTAATGAACAAGTTACAGTAGTAATGAACAAGTTACAGTAGTAATGAACAAGTTACGGTGGTAATGAACAAGTTACCGTAGTAATGAACAAGTTACAGTAGTAATGAACAAGTTACAGTAGTAATGAACAAGTTATAGTAGTAATGAACAAGTTACAGTAGTAATGAACAAGTTACAGTGGTAATGAACAAGTTAGAGTGGTGATGAACAAGTTACAGCAGTAATGAACAAGTTACAGCAGTAATGAACAAGTTACAGTAGTAATGAACAAGTTACAGTAGTAATGAACAAGTTACAGTGGTAATGAGCAAGTTACAGTAGTAATGAACAAGTTACAGTAGTAATGAACAATTTACAGCAGTAATGAACAAGTTACAGTGGTGATGAACAAGTTACCTCAGTAATGAACATGTTTCAGTGGTGATGAACAAGTTACAGCAGTAATGAACAAGTTACAGTAGTAATGAACAAGTTACAGTAGTAATGAACAAGTTACAGTGGTAATGAACAAGTTAGAGTGGTGATGAACAAGTTACAGCAGTAATGAACAAGTTACAGCAGTAATGAACAAGTTACAGTAGTAATGAACAAGTTACAGTAGTAATGAACAAGTTACAGTGGTAATGAGCAAGTTACAGTAGTAATGAACAAGTTACAGTAGTAATGAACAATTTACAGCAGTAATGAACAAGTTACAGTGGTGATGAACAAGTTACCTCAGTAATGAACATGTTTCAGTGGTGATGAACAAGTTACAGCAGTAATGAACAAGTTAAAGCAGTAATGAACAAGTTACAGTAGTAATGAACAAGTTACAGCAGTAATGAACAAGTTACAGTAGTAATGAACAAGTTATAGCAGTAATGAACAAGTTACAGTGGTGATAAACAAGTTACAGCAGTAATGAACAAGTTACAGTAGTAATGAACAAGTTACAGCAGTAATGAACAAGTTACAGTGGTGATGAACAAGTTATAGCAGTAATGAACAAGTTACAGTGGTGATGAACAAGTTACAGCAGTAATGAACAAGTTACAGTAGAAATGAACAAGTTACAGTAGTAATGAACAAGTTACAGCAGTAATGAACAAGTTACAGTGGTAATGAACAAGTTACAGTAGTAATGAACAAGTTACAGTAGTAATGAACAAGTTACAGTGGTAATGAACAAGTTACAGCAGTAATGAACAAGTTACAGTAGTAATGAACAAGTTACAGTGGTAATGAACAAGTTACAGCAGTAATGAACAAGTTACAGTAGAAATGAACAAGTTACAGTAGTAATGAACAAGTTACAGCAGTAATGAACAAGTTACAGTGGTAATGAACAAGTTACAGTAGTAATGAACAAGTTACAGTAGTAATGAACAAGTTACAGTGGTAATGAACAAGTTACAGCAGTAATGAACAAGTTACAGTGGTAATGAACAAGTTACAGTAGTAATGAACAAGTTACAGAAGTAATGAACAAGTTACAGTAGTAATGAACAAGTTACAGCAGTAATTAACAAGCTACAGCAGTAATGAACAAGTTACAGTAGTAATGAACAAGTTACAGTAGTAATGAACAAGTTAAAGTGGTAATGAACAAGTTACAATGGTAATGAACAAGTTACAGTGGTGATGAACAAGTTACAGCAGTAATGAACAAGATACAGTAGTAATGAACAAGTTACAGTAGTAATGAACAAGTTAAAGTAGTAATGAACAAGTTACAGTGGTAATGACCAAGTTACAGCAGTAATGAACAAGTTACAGTAGTAATGAACAAGTTACTGTAGTAATGAACAAGTTACAGTGGTGATGAACAAGTTACAGCAGTAATGAACAAGTTACAGTAGTAATGAACAAGTTACAGTAGTAATGAACAAGTTTCAGTAGTAATGAACAAGTTACAGTGGTAATGAAGAAGTTACAGTAGTAATGAACAAGTTACAGTGGTAATGAACATGTTACAGTAGTAATGAACAAGTTACAGTGGTAATGAACAAGTTACAGTGGTAATGAACAAGTTACAGTAGTAATGAACAAGTTACTGTAGTAATGAACAAGTTACAGTGGTGATGAACAAGTTACAGCAGTAATGAACAAGTTACAGTAGTAATGAACAAGTTACAGTAGTAATGAATAAGTTAAAGTGGTAATGAACAAGTTACAGTGGTAATGAACAAGTTACAGCAGTAATGAACAAGTTACAATGGTAACGAACAAGTTACAGTGGTAATGAACAAGTTACAGTGGTAATGAACAAGTTACAGTGGTAATGAACAAGTTACAGTGGTAATGAACAAGTTACAGTAGTAATGAACAAGTTACAGTAGTAATGAACAAGTTACAGTAATAATGAACAAGTGACAGTAGTAATGAACAAGTTACAGTCGTAATGAACAAGTTACAGTAGTAATGAACAAGTTACAGTCGTAATGAACAAGTTACAGTAGTAATGAACAAGTTACAGTAGTAATGAACACGTTACAGTGGGAAAGAACAAGTTACAGCAGTAATGAACAAGTTACAGTTGTTATGAACAAGTTACAGTCGTAATGAACAAGTTACAGTAGTAATGATCAAGTTACAGTCGTAATGAACAAGTTACAGTCGTAATGAACAAGTTACAGTAGTAATGAACAAGTTACAGCAGTAATGAGCAAGTTACAGTGGTAATGAACAAGTTACAACAGTAATGAACAAGTTACAGCAGTAATGAACAAGTTACGCCAGTAATGAATAAGTTACAGCAGTAATGAACAAGTTACAGTAGTAATGAACAAGTTACAGTGGTAATGAGCAAGTTACAGTAGTAATGAACAAGTTACAGTAGTAATGAACAAGTTACAGCAGTAATGAACAAGTTACAGCAGTAATGAACAAGTTACAGTGGTGATGAACAAGTTACAGCAGTAATGAACAAGTTACAGTAGTAATGAACAAGTTACAGTAGTAATGAACAAGTTACAGCAGTAATGAACAAGTTACAGTGGTAATGAACAAGTTACAGTAGTAATGAACAAGTTACAGTAGTAATGAACAAGTTACAGTGGTAATGAACAAGTTACAGCAGTAATGAACAAGTTACAGTGGTAATGAACAAGTTACAGCAGTAATGAACAAGTAACAGTGGTAATGAACAAGTTACTGTAGTAATGAACAAGTTACAGTGGTAATGAACAAGTTACAGTGGTAATGAACAAGTTACAGTGGTAATGAACAAGTTACAGTAGTGATGAACAAGTTACAGCAGTAATGAACAAGTTACAGTAGTAATGAACAAGTTACAGTAGTAATGAACAAGTTACAGTAGTAATGAACAAGTTACAGTGGTAATGAACAAGTTACAGTAGTAATGAACAAGTTACAGTGGTAATGAACAAGTTACAGTAGTAATGAACAAGTTACAGTGGTAATGAACAAGTTACAGTAGTAATGAACAAGTTACAGTAGTAATGAACAAGTTACAGTGGTGATGAACAAGTTACAGCAGTAATGAACAAGTTACAGTAGTAATGAACAAGTTACAGTAGTAATGAACATGTTACAGTGGTAATGAACAAGTTACAGTGGTAATGAACAAGCTACAGCAGTAATGAACAAGTTACAGTGGTAACGAACAAGTTACAGTGGTAATGAACAAGTTACAGTAGTAATGAACAAGTTGCAATGGTAATGAACAAGTGACAGTGGTAAAGAACAAGTTACAGTTGTAATGAACAAGTTACAGTGGTAATGAACAAGTTACAGTAGTAATGAACAAGTTACAGTAGTAATGAACAAGTTACAGTAATAATGAACAAGTTACATTAGTAATGAACAAGTTAAGTCGTAATCAACAAGTTACAGTAGTAATGAACAAGTTACAGTAATAATGAACAAGTTACAGCAGTAATAAACAAGTTACAGTTTTAATGAACAAGTTACAGTAGTAATGAACAAGTTACAGTGGTAACGAACAAGTTACAGTAGTAATGAACAAGTTACAGTAGTAATGAACAAGTTACAGTGGTAATGAACAAGTTACAGTAGTAATGAACTAGTTACAGTAGTAATGAACAAGTTACAGTGGTAATGAACAAGTTACAGTAGTAATGAACAAGTTACAGTGGTAATGAACAAGTTACAGTAGTAATGAACAAGTTACAGTAGTAATGAACAAGTTACAGTGGTGATGAACAAGTTACAGCAGTAATGAACAAGTTACAGTAGTAATGAACAAGTTACAGTAGTAATGAACATGTTACAGTGGTAATGAACAAGTTACAGTGGTAATGAACAAGCTACAGCAGTAATGAACAAGTTACAGTGGTAACGAACAAGTTACAGTGGTAATGAACAAGTTACAGTAGTAATGAACAAGTTGCAATGGTAATGAACAAGTTACAGTGGTAAAGAACAAGTTACAGTGGTAATGAACAAGTTACAGTGGTAATGAACAAGTTACAGTAGTAATGAACAAGTTACAGTAGTAATGAACAAGTTACAGTAATAATGAACAAGTTACAGTAGTAATGAACAAGTTACAGTCGTAATGAACAAGTTACAGTAGTAATGAACAAGTTACAGTAATAATGAACAAGTTACAGCAGTAATAAACAAGTTACAGTTTTAATGAACAAGTTACAGTAGTAATGAACAAGTTACAGTGGTAATGAACAAGTTACAGTAGTAATGAACAAGTTACAGTAGTAATGAACAAGTTACAGTGGTAATGAACAAGTTACAGTAGTAATGAACTAGTTACAGTAGTAATGAACAAGTTACAGTGGTAATGAACAAGTTACAGTGGTAATGAACAAGTTACAGTGGTAATGAACAAGTTACAGCAGTAATGAACAAGTTACAGCAGTAATGAACAAGTTACAGCAGTAATGAACAAGTTACAGTAGTAATGAACAATTTACAGTGGTAATGAACAAGTTACAGTAGTAATGAACAAGTTACAGTAGTAATGAACAAGTTACAGCAGTAATGAACAAGTTACAGTAGTAATAAACAAGTTACAGTAGTAATGAACAAGTTACAGTAGTAATGAACAAGTTACAGTGGTAATGAACAAGTTACAGTGGTAATGAACAAGTTACAGTGGTAATGAACAAGTTACAGCAGTAATGAACAAGTTACAGCAGTAATGAACAAGTTACAGCAGTAATGAACAAGTTACAGTAGTAATGAACAATTTACAGTGGTAATGAACAAGTTACAGTAGTAATGAACAAGTTACAGTAGTAATGAACAAGTTACAGCAGTAATGAACAAGTTACAGTAGTAATGAACAAGTTACAGCAGTAATGAACAAGTTACAGTAGTAATGAACAAGTTACAGTAGTAATGAACAAGTTACAGTAGTAATGAACAAGTTACAGTAGTAATGAACAAGTTACAGTAGTAATGAACAAGTTACAGTAGTAATGAACAAGTTACAGTAGTAATGAACAAGATACAGTTGTGATGTAGCTCAGCTGGGCTTGTGAGGTATTGTGACCCCTGAATGGGTCACATTGTATATAATGTATATTACCTGTTCATATAATTTTATATTTCTTATATATGCGATATTAGCTAAATTGTAAATATATTGCTTTATATTATTATTTGACTTAGTTATATTATTAGGTAGGATGTAACATTTATATATTCAGCGCTCATAGTGTTAAGTAGCTGACAGCATTGTCTAACTACTGTGTTTTCTCTCCACTCGTTACCGGCTTGTGTGTTGCTAGGCAGCAGCAGTCCACGGAGAGTCACATGATTGGGGAGGGGTAATCATACCTCGCCTGGAGAAGTCTAGCTGGCTTGCGCAAGTCTATTGTCTGTTTGACTTTCTTCTAACAAGACGTCCCTCACCTGCTCTCCCTTGTGGGTCCTTGTTAGAAGATTGTCTCTGTCGCTTTCTTGTTGTTGGTTCTGTGTAACTCTGTTCATAAAACATTGTCTAGACTTAGTGATTTTCGACGTTGTACTGAGGTTGTGTGTCTTATAGATACTCTGAGCAACTCAGGTCCTGAGCTGTAGCTTCTGACCTAATTTGTACTGGTATCTGTGCACTGTCACAGTCGGGGATTTTCTAATGCTGAACTTAGATTCAGTAGTATGGAAGTTTTGTGACTTTTGTGGAGGATCTGCAGATGGTCCCTACTTAGTGTCGTTATATTATCTCCTTGATCCTGATTGTGTCGCAGTTGCTTGTTATATTGCTGACCAGCTTATCAGCATACTACTTAGAGCACTTACACTCATACACACAAACTTACTTGTATATATTTGTATTATGTTATTAAATGTTAACAATGTACCAGACGGTCCTTAAAGGCATAAAGATGTGATGTGTGCCTTCAGCACAATACTACTGTACATGAGAGAAGTGATTATTTTTATTATATTGATTACTTTAATTTATTTTGATATATGCCTAGACAACTTAATTGTTAATAAACCTGTTAAATTTTAATTTCTTTAGTTAGTAGCCTACCAGTTGTAATTCTGAAGCACTATTGGATCTTACTAAATTCTAATGGATAACTGGACAAGGATACTGGCTACTTGTTACAAAAACCCAGTAACAGGCTGGATGCTAGAAGGGCAGTCCTTTCTAGTATTCACTGGAGATCTCTATGCTTATTAAAAATCGCATTTTTTGTAACATGAGGTCGCTGGGGAGACCTAATTTAACCAGTTATATGGCCACACCTTGCCTTGGCAAATGGCTGTCAGCCACACCTCTCGGCTTAAGTCTGAGGTCTTTTGTTCTTGAGGGCGTCAGACCTCGGCATCAGGTCAAAGCACGTGGTGCACACCCCATTGTGCAGGGTGCTCTCGGGACAATATAAGCCCAAGGAACAACTGAGGAAGGGACTTCGAGCTGAGCTGCTGCTGTATGCAGAGCTCTGAGCAGCAGAGTCGAGCAGAGCTCTGTCCTGTGTGCAGAGCTAGTTGGAGAGTCTTGGGAGGAGGGGCTGTTGGAGACATTGGGCAGAGTACTGGCTTGGAGCAGTACTTGGGCTGTGTAGGTCTTGGGACCTGTGGCTAGTGCGTGGCTTAGTTCCTTTGGTGAACTGTCCTCTGAACTATATTAGGAATGAGAAGTCACCCAGCCTGCCTTGGAAGACTTACCCACTACTGTCACCCACTGAAGAGCTGCCTATGATTATTATCCACCTGATGTGCCCAGTTGCTGTATTGCTGCCTGGTCCGTCATTCATTGTAGTGGATGTCTTGTCTGCATCACCCAGCCTCTATGACCATCACGTGCGGATTGCCAGATACCCGTAGTTGCCAGGGGTGGGTGACCACACCTCTGGTAATGACGTGAAGTGACCTCACCTCACCTCACCTCACCTCACCTCAAGCAACTGACCATAGCCTGCCACTGCTGATGTCGAGTGCTGGTGATGCTGCGGTCTACTAAGGCGAGGCCTTCTGATCCTGTCTGCTATGCTGTGGCTGTGCTGTGATGCTTAGGCCGTGCCGCGATGCTGTAGCCGTGCTGTGATGCTGTGGCCGTGCTGTGATGCTGCGATGCTGCCTAGCTCAGGAGGAGATGATGGCGGTGATGTTGCAGTGGTGTGTGAGGGATTCTGGCTGGTGTGCCAGGACAGGAGAGTCTAATATGAAGGAGCTGCCACCCTCGGAAATGTGGAAGGATGCTAGCCATGGGGATGGACTCCAGCTGCTGTGATCAGCCTGCTATCAAGGGCGGTATGGAGGTGTATCCTGCCTTGCTGGTCAACCTGTATGACCGGTATGCGGGGATGTCCTGCCAGCCATGAGAGACAATTAAGAGAGTGAGATGTCCCCAGCCTACTTTGACTTGCCAGAAGTGTTAGTGTTACCTGTGTGAAATAAGGTGACCTTGAAAACGGTCCAGTGATTATGGCCACCTTGTTTCATGAGGTCAGTGAATCCTAGTAGTGGCAAAGGATAATGGAGGGTCTTAGCTGCGATGCCTGCCCTGTCTCGATTTTCAGATGTTGAAGTGTGCATGTGAAGTGTGCTGAAAATGCGACCTTGGTGGTCGTGAAGTGGTCCAGTTGCAGTTACTTGAAAGAATGCAACCCGTTGGAGCAGTTTTCCACGCCATTGAAACCTAGAGAGGTTTGGCTCAATGGTTAACATGCGAGGGTGACTAGTACCGGCTAGTGCATTTCTAGTAGAAGTAGGCAAGGCACTGGAGCCCGATATTTAGATTTAAGGAGAAATGACTGATAAGGAGGCTTTGTACCAGAGAGCAACTGTTATGCTGGTCAACTGCCAGGTGTACTGATTATGCTGCCTTGTGGTAGTTGAGAAGGTTGAGGGAAATATATGTAGTTAAATAATTTTGTATTAGGCTATGTATAATTTTGTCTTTGTATTGTAATTGAATTAAGCGGTTAGGATTAAAATAGTTAATAACTTAGGACAAATTGCACTATTTCTCAGATATTTTAAACCGGGGGAGAAAGGGGGATGTGATGTAATTCAGCTGGGCTTGTGAGGTCTCTGGGGAGACCTAATTTAACCAGTTATATGGCCACACCTTGCCTTGGCAAATGGCTGTCAGCCACACCTCTCGGCTTAAGTCTGAGGTCTTTTGTTCTTGACGGCGTCAGACCTCGGCATCAGGACAAAGCACGTGGTGCACACCCCATTGTGCAGGGTGCTCTCGGGACAATATAAGCCCAAGGAACAACTGAGGAAGGGACTTCGAGCAGAGCTGTTGCTGTGTGCAGAGCTCTGAGCAGCAGAGTCAAGCAGAGCTGCTGCGTGGGGCAGAGCTCTGATCTGACGGGGCTCTGTGTTGGAGACATTGGGCAGAGTACTGGCTTGGAGCAGTACTCGGGCTGTGTAGGTCTTGGAACCTGTGGCTAGTGTGTGGCTTAGTTCCTTTGGTGAACTGTCCTCTGAACAATATTGTAAGTTATATTTTTTCTCGTCAAGTTGATTGCATTCCCTGTCTCACTGCTTATATGTACCATCCCCATTTATCTAAACCCCAATAATGTTCTTCTCCCAAATATATTGTTGTACAAGGACTTAATAAACTGTGTTTGAGTAGAATAGTAATATTCACTGCCCCTGTTATGTATCTCTATTTCTTATATTTTATTTATGTGAGTGAAAAGGGGGCGAGCCATACGGTACTGAGCAGTGTAGAGTTAATGAGAGTGTCGTGGTGGTCACCACTGACCTGTCATATCTACCTACCTGAGTGTCGTGGTGCTCACCACTGACCTGTCATATCTACCTACCTGAGTGTCGTGGTGCTCACCACTGACCTGTCATACCTACCTACCTGAGTGTCGTGGTGCTCAGCACTGACCTGTCATACCTACCTACTTGAGAGTCGTGGTGGTCACCTCTGACCTGTCATATCTACCTACCTGAGTGTCGTGGTGCTCACCACTGACCTGTCATACCTACCTACCTGAGTGTCGTGGTGCTCAGCACTGACCTGTCATACCTACCTACTTGAGTGTCGTGGTGGTCACCACTGACCTGTCATATCTACCTACCTGAGTGTCGTGGTGGTCACCACTGACCTGTCATATCTACCTACCTGAGTGTCGTGGTGGTCACCACTGACCTGTCATATCTACCTACCTGAGTGTCGTGGTGCTCACCACTGACCTGTCATATCTACCTACCTGAGTGTCGTGGTGCTCACCACTGACCTGTCATATCTACCTACCTGAGTGTCGTGGTGGTCACCACTGACCTGTCATATCTATCTACCTGAGTGTCGTGGTGCTCAGCACTGACCTGTCATACCTACCTACCTGAGTGTCGTGGTGGTCACCACTGACCTGTCATATCTACCTACCTGAGTGTCGTGGTGTCACCACTGACCTGTCATATCTACCTACCTGAGTGTCGTGGTGCTCACCACTGACCTGTCATACCTACCTACCTGAGTGTCGTGGTGGTCACCACTGACCTGTCATATCTACGTACCTGAGTGTCGTGGTGGTCACCACTGACCTGTCATATCTACCTACCTGAGTGTCGTGGTGCTGACCACTGACCTGTCATACCTACCTACCTGAGTGTCTTGTTGGTCACCACTGACCTGTCATACCTACCTACCTGAGTGTCGTGGTGTTCAGCACTGACCTGTCATACCTACCTACCTGAGTGTTTTGGTGGTCACCACTAACCTGTCATATCTACCTACCTGAGTGTCGTGGTGGTCGCCACTGACCTGTCATATCTACCTACCTGAGTGTCGTGGTGCTCACCACTGACCTGTCATACCTACCTACTTGAGTGTCGTGGTGGTCACCACTGACCTGTCATATCTACCTACCTGAGTGTCGTGGTGCTCACCACTGACCTGTCATATCTACCTACCTGAGTGTCGTGGTGCTCAGCACTGACCTGTCATACCTAACTACCTGAGTGTCGTGGTGCTCACCACTGACCTGTCATACCTACCTACCTGAGTGTCGTGGTGCTCAGCACTGACCTGTCATACCTACCTACCTGAGTGTCGTGGTGCTCAGCACTGACCTGTCATACCTACCTACCTGAGTGTCGTGGTGCTCAGCACTGACCTGTCATACCTACCTACCTGAGTGTCGTGGTGCTCAGCACTGACCTGTCATATCTACCTACCTGAGTGTCGTGGTGCTCAGCACTGACCTGTCATACCTACCTACCTGAGTGTCGTGGTGCTCACCACTGACCTGTCATACCTACCTACCTGAGTGTCGTGGTGCTCACCACTGACCTGTCATACCTACCTACTTGAGTGTCTTGGTGGTCACCACTGACCTGTCATACCTACCTACCTGAGTGTCGTGGTGCTCACAACTGACCTGTCATATCTACCTACCTGAGTGTCTTGGTGCTCACCACTGACCTGTCATACCTACCTACCTGAGTGTCGTGGTGCTCACCACTGACCTGTCATACCTACCTACCTGAGTGTCGTGGTGGTCACCACTGACCTGTCATATCTACCTACCTGAGTGTCTTGGTGGTCACCACTGACCTGTCATACCTACCTACCTGAGTGTCGTGGTGCTCACCACTGACCTGTCATACCTACCTACTTGAGTGTCTTGGTGGTCACCACTGACCTGTCATACCTACCTACCTGAGTGTCTTGGTGCTCACCACTGACCTGTCATACCTACCTACCTGCCTCCTTCCCGCTCACTTTTGTCTCCCTCCTTATTACTCCCCGATTACTCATGTATTCTCCAATTATCCCTTCCATTCCAAAAGCCCACGACATGAGACAGTGGTAATAAACAAGTACAGTGGTAATGAACAAGTTACAGTGGTAATGAACAAGTTACAGTGGTAATGAACAAGTTATAGTGGTAATGAACAAGTTACAGTGGTAATGAACAAGTTACAGTGGTAATGAACAAGTTACAGTGGTAATGAACAAGTTACTGTGGTAATGAACAAGTTACAGTGGTAATGAACAAGTTACAGTGATAATGAACAAGTTACAGTGGTAATGAACAAGTTACAGTGGTAATGAACAAGTTACAGTGGTAATGAACAAGTTACAGTGGTAATGAACAAGTTACAGTGGTAATGAACAAGTTACTGTGGTAATGAACAAGTTACAGTGGTAATGAACAAGTTACAGTGGTAATGAACAAGTTACAGTGGTAATGAACAAGTTACTGTGGTAATGAACAAGTTACAGTGGTAATGAACAAGTTACAGTGGTAATGAACAAGTTACTGTGGTAATGAACAAGTTACAGTGGTAATGAACAAGTTACAGTGGTAATGAACAAGTTACAGTGGTAATGAACAAGTTACAGTGGTAATGAACAAGTTACTGTGGTAATGAACAAGTTACAGTGGTAATGAACAAGTTACAGTGGTAATGAACAAGTTACAGTGGTAATGAACAAGTTACAGTGGTAATGAACAAGTTACAGTAGTAATGAACAAGTTACAGTGGTAATGAACAAGTTACAGTAGTAATGAACAAGTTACAGTAGTAATGAACAAGTTACAGTGGTAATGAACAAGTTACAGTGGTAATGAACAAGTTACAGTGGTAATGAACAAGTTACATTAGTAATGAACAAGTTACAGTGGTAATGAACAAGTTACAGTGGTAATGAACAAGTTACAGTGGTAATGAACAAGTTACAGTGGTAATGAACAAGTTACAGTGGTAATGAACAAGTTACAGTGGTAATGAACAAGTTACAGTGGTAATGAACAAGTTACAGTGGTAATGAGCAAGTTACAGTGGTAATGAACAAGTTACAGTGGTAATGAACAAGTTACAGTGGTAATGAACAAGTTACAGTGGTAATGAACAAGTTACAGTGGTAATGAACAAGTTACAGTGGTAATGAACAAGTTACAGTGGTAATGAACAAGTTACAGTGGTAATGAACAAGTTACAGTGGTAATGAACAAGTTACAGCAGTAATGAACAAGTTACAGCGGTAATGAACAAGTTACAGTGGTAATGAACAAGTTACAGTGGTAATGAACATGTTACAGTGGTAATGAACAAGTTACAGTGGTAATGAACAAGTTACAGTATTAATGAACAAGTTACAGTGGTAATGAACAAGTTACAGTGGTAATGAATAAGTTACTGTGGTAATGAACAAGTTACAGTGGTAATGAACAAGTTACAGTGGTAATGAACAAGTTACAGTGGTAATGAACAAGTTACAGTGGTAATGAACAAGTTACAGTGGTAATGAACAAGTTACAGTGGTAATGAACAAGTTACAGTGGTAATGAACAAGTTACAGCAGTAATGAACAAGTTACAGTGGTAATGAACAAGTTACAGTGGTAATGAACAAGTTACAGTGGTAATGAACAAGTTACAGTGGTAATGAACAAGTTACAGTGGTAATGAACAAGTTACAGTGGTAATGAACAAGTTACAGTGGTAATGAACAAGTTACAGTGGTAATGAACAAGTTACAGTGGTAATGAACAAGTTACAGCAGTAATGAACAAGTTACAGTGGTAATGAACAAGTTACAGTGGTAATGAACAAGTTACAGTGGTAATGAACAAGTTACAGTGGTAATGAACAAGTTACAGTGGTAATGAACAAGTTACAGTGGTAATGAACAAGTTACAGTGGTAATGAACAACTTACAGTGGTAATGAACAAGTTACAGCAGTAATGAACAAGTTACAGTGGTAATGAACAAGTTACAGTGGTAATGAACAAGTTACAATGGTAATGAACAAGTTACAGTGGTAATGAACAAGTTACAGCAGTAATGAACAAGTTACAGTGGTAATGAACAAGTTACAGTGGTAATGAACAAGTTACAGTGGTAATGAACAAGTTACAGTGGTAATGAACAAGTTACAGTGGTAATGAACAAGTTACAGCAGTAATGAACAAGTTACAGTGGTAATGAACAAGTTACAGTGGTAATGAACAAGTTACAGTGGTAATGAACAAGTTACAGTGGTAATGAACAAGTTACAGTGGTAATGAACAAGTTACAGTGGTAATGAACAAGTTACAGTGGTAATGAACAAGTTACAGTGGTAATGAACAAGTTACTGTGGTAATGAACAAGTTACAGTGGTAATGAACAAGTTACAGTGGTAATGAACAAGTTACAGTGGTAATGAACAAGTTACAGTGGTAATGAACAAGTTACAGTGGTAATGAACAAGTTACAGTGGTAATGAACAAGTTACAGTGGTAATGAACAAGTTACAGCAGTAATGAACAAGTTACAGTGGTAATGAACAAGTTACAGTGGTAATGAACAAGTTACAGTGGTAATGAACAAGTTACAGTGGTAATGAACAAGTTACAGTGGTAATGAACAAGTTACAGTGGTAATGAACAAGTTACAGTGGTAATGAACAAGTTACAGTGGTAATGAACAAGTTACAGTGGTAATGAACAAGTTACAGTGGTAATGAACAAGTTACAGCAGTAATGAACAAGTTACAGTGGTAATGAACAAGTTACAGTGGTAATGAACAAGTTACAGTGGTAATGAACAAGTTACAGTGGTAATGAACAAGTTACAGTGGTAATGAACAAGTTACAGTGGTAATGAACAAGTTACAGTGGTAATGAACAAGTTACAGTGGTAATGAACAAGTTACTGTGGTAATGAACAAGTTACAGTGGTAATGAACAAGTTACAGTGGTAATGAACAAGTTACAGTGGTAATGAACAAGTTACAGTGGTAATGAACAAGTTACAGTGGTAATGAACAAGTTACTGTGGTAATGAACAAGTTACAGTGGTAATGAACAAGTTACAGTGGTAATGAACAAGTTACAGTGGTAATGAACAAGTTACAGTGGTAATGAACAAGTTACTGTGGTAATGAACAAGTTACAGTGGTAATGAACAAGTTACAGTGGTAATGAACAAGTTACAGTGGTAATGAACAAGTTACAGTGGTAATGAACAAGTTACAGTGGTAATGAACAAGTTACAGTGGTAATGAACAAGTTACTGTGGTAATGAACAAGTTACAGTGGTAATGAACAAGTTACAGTGGTAATGAACAAGTTACAGTGGTAATGAACAAGTTACAGTGGTAATGAACAAGTTACAGTGGTAATGAACAAGTTACAGTGGTAATGAACAAGTTACAGTGGTAATGAACAAGTTACAGTGGTAATGAACAAGTTACTGTGGTAATGAACAAGTTACAGTGGTAATGAACAAGTTACAGTGGTAATGAACAAGTTACAGTGGTAATGAACAAGTTACAGTGGTAATGAACAAGTTACAGTGGTAATGAACAAGTTACAGTGGTAATGAACAAGTTACAGTGGTAATGAACAAGTTACAGCAGTAATGAACAAGTTACAGTGGTAATGAACAAGTTACAGTGGTAATGAACAAGTTACAGTGGTAATGAACAAGTTACAGTGGTAATGAACAAGTTACAGTGGTAATGAACAAGTTACAGTGGTAATGAACAAGTTACTGTGGTAATGAACAAGTTACAGTGGTAATGACCAAGTTACAGTGGTAATGAACAAGTTACAGTGGTAATGAACAAGTTACAGTGGTAATGAACAAGTTACAGTGGTAATGAACAAGTTACTGTGGTAATGAACAAGTTACAGTGGTAATGAACAAGTTACAGTGGTAATGAACAAGTTACAGTGGTAATGAACAAGTTACAGTGGTAATGAACAAGTTACAGTGGTAATGAACAAGTTACTGTGGTAATGAACAAGTTACAGTGGTAATGAACAAGTTACAGTGGTAATGAACAAGTTACAGTGGTAATGAACAAGTTACAGTGGTAATGAACAAGTTACAGTGGTAATGAACAAGTTACAGTGGTAATGAACAAGTTACTGTGGTAATGAACAAGTTACAGTGGTAATGAACAAGTTACAGTGGTAATGAACAAGTTACAGTGGTAATGAACAAGTTACAGTGGTAATGAACAAGTTACAGTGGTAATGAACAAGTTACAGTGGTAATGAACAAGTTACAGTGGTAATGAACAAGTTACAGCAGTAATGAACAAGTTACAGTGGTAATGAACAAGTTACAGTGGTAATGAACAAGTTACAGTGGTAATGAACAAGTTACAGTGGTAATGAACAAGTTACAGTGGTAATGAACAAGTTACAGTGGTAATGAACAAGTTACAGTGGTAATGAACAAGTTACAGTGGTAATGAACAAGTTACAGTGGTAATGAACAAGTTACAGTGGTAATGAACAAGTTACAGCAGTAATGAACAAGTTACAGTGGTAATGAACAAGTTACAGTGGTAATGAACAAGTTACAGTGGTAATGAACAAGTTACAGTGGTAATGAACAAGTTACAGTGGTAATGAACAAGTTACAGTGGTAATGAACAAGTTACAGTGGTAATGAACAAGTTACAGTGGTAATGAACAACTTACAGTGGTAATGAACAAGTTACAGCAGTAATGAACAAGTTACAGTGGTAATGAACAAGTTACAGTGGTAATGAACAAGTTACAGTGGTAATGAACAAGTTACAGTGGTAATGAACAAGTTACAGCAGTAATGAACAAGTTACAGTGGTAATGAACAAGTTACAGTGGTAATGAACAAGTTACAGTGGTAATGAACAAGTTACAGTGGTAATGAACAAGTTACAGTGGTAATGAACAAGTTACAGCAGTAATGAACAAGTTACAGTGGTAATGAACAAGTTACAGTGTTAATGAACAAGTTACAGTGGTAATGAACAAGTTACAGTGGTAATGAACAAGTTACAGTGGTAATGAACAAGTTACAGTGGTAATGAACAAGTTACAGTGGTAATGAACAAGTTACAGTGGTAATGAACAAGTTACTGTGGTAATGAACAAGTTACAGTGGTAATGAACAAGTTACAGTGGTAATGAACAAGTTACAGTGGTAATGAACAAGTTACAGTGGTAATGAACAAGTTACAGTGGTAATGAACAAGTTACAGTGGTAATGAACAAGTTACAGTGGTAATGAACAAGTTACAGCAGTAATGAACAAGTTACAGTGGTAATGAACAAGTTACAGTGGTAATGAACAAGTTACAGTGGTAATGAACAAGTTACAGTGGTAATGAACAAGTTACAGTGGTAATGAACAAGTTACAGTGGTAATGAACAAGTTACAGTGGTAATGAACAAGTTACAGTGGTAATGAACAAGTTACAGCAGTAATGAACAAGTTACAGTGGCAATGAACAAGTTACAGTGGTAATGAACAAGTTACAGTGGTAATGAACAAGTTACAGTGGTAATGAACAAGTTACAGTGGTAATGAACAAGTTACAGTGGTAATGAACAAGTTACAGTGGTAATGAACAAGTTACTGTGGTAATGAACAAGTTACAGTGGTAATGAACAAGTTACAGTGGTAATGAACAAGTTACAGTGGTAATGAACAAGTTACAGTGGTAATGAACAAGTTACAGTGGTAATGAACAAGTTACTGTGGTAATGAACAAGTTACAGTGGTAATGAACAAGTTACAGTGGTAATGAACAAGTTACAGTGGTAATGAACAAGTTACAGTGGTAATGAACAAGTTACTGTGGTAATGAACAAGTTACAGTGGTAATGAACAAGTTACAGTGGTAATGAACAAGTTACAGTGGTAATGAACAAGTTACAGTGGTAATGAACAAGTTACAGTGGTAATGAACAAGTTACAGTGGTAATGAACAAGTTACTGTGGTAATGAACAAGTTACAGTGGTAATGAACAAGTTACAGTGGTAATGAACAAGTTACAGTGGTAATGAACAAGTTACAGTGGTAATGAACAAGTTACAGTGGTAATGAACAAGTTACAGCAGTAATGAACAAGTTACAGTGGTAATGAACAAGTTACAGTGGTAATGAACAAGTTACTGTGGTAATGAACAAGTTACAGTGGTAATGAACAAGTTACAGTGGTAATGAACAAGTTACAGTGGTAATGAACAAGTTACAGTGGTAATGAACAAGTTACAGTGGTAATGAACAAGTTACAGCAGTAATGAACAAGTTACAGTGGTAATGAACAAGTTACAGTGGTAATGAACAAGTTACAGTGGTAATGAACAAGTTACAGTGGTAATGAACAAGTTACAGTGGTAATGAACAAGTTACAGTGGTAATGAACAAGTTACTGTGGTAATGAACAAGTTACAGTGGTAATGAACAAATTACAGTGGTAATGAACAAGTTACAGTGGTAATGAACAAGTTACAGTGGTAATGAACAAGTTACAGTGGTAATGAACAAGTTACTGTGGTAATGAACAAGTTACAGTGGTAATGAACAAGTTACAGTGCTAATGAACAAGTTACAGTGGTAATGAACAAGTTACAGTGGTAATGAACAAGTTACAGTGGTAATGAACAAGTTACTGTGGTAATGAACAAGTTACAATGGTAATGAACAAGTTACAGTGGTAATGAACAAGTTACAGTGGTAATGAACAAGTTACAGTGGTAATGAACAAGTTACAGTGGTAATGAACAAGTTACAGTGGTAATGAACAAGTTACTGTGGTAATGAACAAGTTACAGTGGTAAGGAACAAGTTACAGTGGTAATGAACAAGTTACAGTGGTAATGAACAAGTTACAGTGGTAATGAACAAGTTACAGTGGTAATGAACAAGTTACAGCAGTAATGAACAAGTTACAGTGGTAATGAACAAGTTACAGTGGTAATGAACAAGTTACAGTAGTAATGAACAAGTTACAGTGGTAATGAACAAGTTACAGTGGTAATGAACAAGTTACAGTGGTAATGAACAAGTTACAGTGGTAATGAACAAGTTACAGTGGTAATGAACAAGTTACTGTGGTAATGAACAAGTTACAGTGGTAATGAACAAGTTACAGTGGTAATGAACAAGTTACAGTGGTAATGAACAAGTTACAGTAGTAATGAACAAGTTACAGTGGTAATGAAAAAGTTACAGTGGTAATGAACAAGTTACAGTGGTAATGAACAAGTTACTGTGGTAATGAACAAGTTACAGTGGTAATGAACAAGTTACAGTAGTAATGAACAAGTTACAGTGGTAATGAACAAGTTACAGTGGTAATGAACAAGTTACAGTGGTAATGAACAAGTTACTGTGGTAATGAACAAGTTACAGTGGTAATGAACAAGTTACTGTGGTAATGAACAAGTTACAGTGGTAATGAACAAGTTACAGTGGTAATGAACAAGTTACAGTGGTAATGAACAAGTTACAGTGGTAATGAACAAGTTACAGTGGTAATGAACAAGTTACAGTGGTAATGAACAAGTTACAGTGGTAATGAACAAGTTACTGTGGTAATGAACAAGTTACAGTGGTAATGAACAAGTTACTGTTGTAATGAACAAGTTACAGTGGTAATGAACAAGTTACAGTGGTAATGAACAAGTTACAGTGGTAATGAACAAGTTACAGTGGTAATGAACAAGTTACAGTGGTAATGAACAAGTTACAGTGGTAATGAACAAGTTACAGTGGTAATGAACAAGTTACAGTGGTAATGAACAAGTTACTGTGGTAATGAACAAGTTACAGTGGTAATGAACAAGTTACAGTGGTAATGAACAAGTTACAGTGGTAATGAACAAGTTACAGTGGTAATGAACAAGTTACAGTGGTAATGAACAAGTTACAGTGGTAATGAACAAGTTACTGTGGTAATGAACAAGTTACAGTGGTAATGAACAAGTTACTGTGGTAATGAACAAGTTACAGTGGTAATGAACAAGTTACAGTGGTAATGAACAAGTTACAGTGGTAATGAACAAGTTACAGTGGTAATGAACAAGTTACAGTAGTAATGAACAAGTTACAGTGGTAATGAACAAGTTACAGTGGTAATGAACAAGTTACAGTGGTAATGAACAAGTTACAGTGGTAATGAACAAGTTACAGTGGTAATGAACAAGTTACAGTGGTAATGAACAAGTTACAGTGGTAATGAACAAGTTACTGTGGTAATGAACAAGTTACAGTGGTAATGAACAAGTTACTGTGGTAATGAACAAGTTACAGTGGTAATGAACAAGTTACAGTGGTAATGAACAAGTTACAGTGGTAATGAACAAGTTACAGTGGTAATGAACAAGTTACAGTGGTAATGAACAAGTTACAGTGGTAATGAACAAGTTACTGTGGTAATGAACAAGTTACAGTGGTAATGAACAAGTTACTGTGGTAATGAACAAGTTACAGTGGTAATGAACAAGTTACAGTGGTAATGAACAAGTTACAGTGGTAATGAACAAGTTACAGTGGTAATGAACAAGTTACTGTGGTAATGAACAAGTTACAGTGGTAATGAACAAGTTACAGTGGTAATGAACAAGTTACAGTGGTAATGAACAAGTTACAGTGGTAATGAACAAGTTACTGTGGTAATGAACAAGTTACAGTGGTAATGAACAAGTTACTGTTGTAATGAACAAGTTACAGTGATAATGAACAAGTTACAGTGGTAATGAACAAGTTACAGTGGTAATGAACAAGTTACAGTGGTAATGAACAAGTTACAGTGGTAATGAACAAGTTACAGTGGTAATGAACAAGTTACTGTGGTAATGAACAAGTTACAGTGATAATGAACAAGTTACAGTGGTAATGAACAAGTTACAGTGGTAATGAACAAGTTACAGTGGTAATGAACAAGTTACAGTGGTAATGAACAAGTTACTGTGTAGGTGAAACCTTTCGAAAAAAAGATACCTAAATGTTGCATATGTGTCTTACCTAACACCCAGTACCTATACTGTGGGTGGTAGTGACCCAGTACCTATACTGTGGGTGGTAGTGACCCAGTACCTATACTGTGGGTGGTAGTGACCCAGTACCTATCCTGTGGGTGGTAGTGACTTAGTACCTATCCTGTGGGTGGTAGTGACCCAGTACCTATCCTGTGGGTGGTAGTGACCCAGTACCTATCCTGTGGGTGGTAGTGACCCAGTACCTATCCTGTGGGTGGTAGTGACCCAGTACCTATCCTGTGGGTGGTAGTGACTTAGTACCTATCCTGTGGGTGGTAGTGACTTAGTACCTATCCTGTGGGTGGTAGTGACCCAGTACCTATCCTGTGGGTGGTAGTGACCCAGTACCTATCCTGTGGGTGGTAGTGACCCAGTACCTATCCTGTGGGTGGTAGTGACCCAGTACCTATCCTGTGGGTGGTAGTGACCCAGTACCTATCCTGTGGGTGGTAGTGACCCAGTACCTATCCTGTGGGTGGTAGTGACCCAGTACCTATCCTGTGGGTGGTAGTGACCCAGTACCTATCCTGTGGGTGGTAGTGACCCAGTACCTATCCTGTGGGTGGTAGTGACCCAGTACCTATCCTGTGGGTGGTAGTGACCCAGTACCTATCCTGTGGGTGGTAGTGACCCAGTACCTATCCTGTGGGTGGTAGTGACCCAGTACCTATCCTGTGGGTGGTAGTGACCCAGTACCTATCCTGTGGGTGGTAGTGACCCAGTACCTATCCTGTGGGTGGTAGTGACCCAGTACCTATACTGTGGGTGGTAGTGACCCAGTATCTATCCTGTGGGTGGTAGTGACCCAGTACCTATCCTGTGGGTGGTAGTGACCCAGTACCTATCCTGTGGGTGGTAGTGACCCAGTACCTATCCTGTGGGTGGTAGTGACCCAGTACCTATCCTGTGGGTGGTAGTGACACAGTACCTATCCTGTGGGTGGTAGTGACCCAGTACCTATCCTGTGGGTGGTAGTGACCCAGTACCTATCCTGTGGGTGGTAGTGACCCAGTACCTATCCTGTGGGTGGTAGTGACCCAGTACCTATCCTGTGGGTGGTAGTGACCCAGTACCTATCCTGTGGGTGGTAGTGACCCAGTACCTATACTGTGGGTGGTAGTGACCCAGTACCTATACTGTGGGTGGTAGTGACCCAGTACCTATCCTGTGGGTGGTAGTGACCCAGTACCTATCCTGTGGGTGGTAGTGACCCAGTACCTATCCTGTGGGTGGTAGTGACCCAGTACCTATCCTGTGGGTGGTAGTGACCCAGTACCTATCCTGTGGGTGGTAGTGACCCAGTACCTATCCTGTGGGTGGTAGTGACCCAGTACCTATCCTGTGGGTGGTAGTGACCCAGTACCTATCCTGTGGGTGGTAGTGACCCAGTACCTATCCTGTGGGTGGTAGTGACCCAGTACCTATCCTGTGGGTGGTAGTGACCCAGTACCTATCCTGTGGGTGGTAGTGACCCAGTACCTATCCTGTGGGTGGTAGTGACCCAGTACCTATCCTGTGGGTGGTAGTGACCCAGTACCTATCCTGTGGGTGGTAGTGACCCAGTACCTATCCTGTGGGTGGTAGTGACCCAGTGCCTATCCTGTGGGTGGTAATGACCCAGTACCTATCCTGTGGGTGGTAGTGACCCAGTACCTATACTGTGGGTGGTAGTGACCCAGTACCTATCCTGTGGGTGGTAGTGACCCAGTACCTATCCTGTGGGTGGTAGTGACCCAGTACTGATCCCAGTGATCTCATCCTGTGGTGGGTGGCCAGTGTGGACCCAGCACCTATACCTGTGGGCAGGTAGCACCCAGCACCCACACTCTCGTGGGTGGTGACCCAGCACTCATACCTGTGGGTGGTAGTGACTCCAGTACCCTATCCTGTAGGGGTGGTACCTGTAGCCCAGCTATCCTGTCCTGGGTGGGTAGTGATCCCAGTACCTATCCCCAGGTGGGAGGTAGTGACCCTAGTACTCATCCCAGGTGGCAGTGGACCCAGCACCCTATCCTGTGGGCGTGGGTAGGTGACCCAGCACTCATCCTGTGGGTGGTAGTGATCCCAGGTACCCATCCCTGTGGTGCAGGACCTGTGGGCACTCCATCCCAGGTGGGAGGTAGACCCAGCACCTATCCCAGTGGGTGGCAGTGCGACTCCCAGCACCCTATCCCAGGGGTGGGTAGGTAGTGACCCATAGGCACTCATCCTGTGGTGGAGACCCAGCACTCATCCCGGTGTAAAGACCCAGTACTCTATCCTGGTAGTGGCGACTCCCAGCACTGCCATACCTGTGGGTGGTGGCAAGTCGACCCAGCACCTAGTCCTGTGGGTGGGTGGTAGTGACCCCAGTACCCTATCCTTCAGTGGGTGGCAGTGGACCCCAGCACCCTATCCCTGTGGGTGGTAGTGACCCATACACCTATCCCCAGGGGTAAGGTAGACCCCAGCACTCATCCTAGGGCAAAGGGCAGGTAGTGACCCAGTAAGTTACCCATCCTGTGTGGGCGGTGGCGTGACCCAGTGCACCCTATACCCAGGGGTGGTAGTGACCCAGGCACTCCTATACCTGTGGGTGGTAGTGACCCAGTACCCATCCTATCCTGGTGAAAGATCCAGGCACCTATCCTGTGGTGGCAGGACCCAGCACCTATCCTGTGGGCGGGGTGGTAGCGGACCCAGTACACCATCCTGGGTGGGTGGTAGTGACCCAGCACTCATCCTGTGGGGTGGGTAGCATTCCAGCACCTGTCCATCCTGTGGGTGGTAGTGGACCCAGCACTCCATCCTGTAAGGGTAGGTAGACCCAGCACACCCATCCTGTGGGTGGTAGTGACCCAAGTACCCTATCCATGTAAGGTGGCAGTGACCCAGCACCTATCCTGTGGGTGGGTAGCATGATTCCAGGCACTCATCCTGTGGGTGGTAGTGACTCCAGCACTCCATCCTGTGGGGTGGTAGTGACCAGCACTCATCCCAGGGTGGCAGTGACCCAGCACCTCCATCCTGTGGGTGGTAGGTGACCCAGCACCCTATACCCAGGGGTAGGGTGACCCCAGACCCACCTCATACCTGTGGGTGGTAGTGACTCCCAGCACCTATCCCTGTGGGTGGCAGTGACCCAGCACCCATCCCAGGGGTGGGAAGGTAGTGACCCAGCACCTCATCCTGTGTGGTGGTGGCAGTGACCCAGCACCTCATACCCTGTGGGTGCAGAAAGACCCAGGCAATCGATACCTGTGGGTGGTGAGTGACCCAGCACCTCCATCCTGTGGGCGTGGTAGTGACCCAGCACCCATCCTGTGGGGTGGCAGTGAACCCAGCACTCCCATCCTGGTGGGGCGGTAGCGTGACCCAGCACCTCCACTGGCCCGGGTAAGGTAGAACCCAGCACCATCCATCCTGGTGGGTAGTGGACCCAGCACTCCCATCCTTGTGGGTGGTGAGACCCAGCACTCATCCCAGGGTGGGTGGTAGTGACCCAGCACTCATCCCTGTGGGGTGGTAGTGACCCAGCACCTCATCCATGTGGGTGGTAGTGACTCCCAGCACCTCCATCCTGTGGTGGGTAGTGACTCCCAGCACCTCATCCTGTGGGTGGCAGGACTCCCAGCACCTATCCTGGTGGGTGGCAGTGACCCAGCACCCTATCCTGGGGTACAGGGGGTGACCCAGCACTCATCCTGTGGGTGGTATACCCAGCACTCATCCCAGGGTGGTAGTGACCCTAGTACCCATACTCCTGTGGGTGGAATAGTGACCCAGCACTCCATACCTGGTGGGAGGTAGCGGACCCAGTGCACTCCATACCTGTGGGTGGGCAGAAAGATCCCAGCACCCATCCTGGTGGGTGGCAGTGACCCAGCATCCTATCCTCAGGGTGGTAGTGAACCTCCAGCACTTCATCCTGTGGGTGGTAGTGACCCAGCACCTCATCTCCTGTGGGTGGTAGTGGACCCAGTACCCTTTATCCTGTGGGTAGTGACTCAGCACTCATCCTGTGGGTGGTAAGTGGACCCAGCACCTCATCCCGTGCGGGTGGTAGTGACTCCCAGCACCTATCCTAAGGTGGGTGGGTGGCAGTGACCCAGCACCCTATCCCGTGGGGTGGCAGGGTGACCCACCATCCTGGGTGGGCAGTGACCCAGCACCCATTCCTGGGTGGTGGGTGGTAGTGGACCTCCCAGCACCATACCTGTGGGGCGGTAGTGACCCAGCACCTTATACCGTGGGTGGTAGGACCCAGGCACCTGGTCCTGTGGGTGGCAAGTGACCCAGCACTCCACATCCAGGGGTGGCGGTAGTGACCCAGCACCTATCCCTGTGGGTGGTCAGTGCACCCAGCACTCCATCCTGTGGGTGGCAGTGACCCAGCACCTCATCCTGTGGGTGGTAGGTGGACCCAGGTACCCATCATCCTGTGGGTGGTGGCAGTGGACCCAGGCACCTATCCAGGGTGGGTAGTGATTCCCAGCACCTCATCCTGTGGGGTGGTAGTGACCCAGCACTCATCCTGTGGGTGGTGAGTGACCCAGCACTCATCCCTGTAAGGGCGGTAGTGACCCAGCACCATCCCTGTGGGTGGGCAGTGACCCTTAGCACCTCATCCCGTGGGTGGGTAGTGAACCCAGTACCTATCCTGTGGGTGGTAGACCAGCACCCATCCCTGTAAGGTAGGCAGTGACCCATAGCACTCCATCCTGTGGTGGGTGGCAGGTCACTCCAGTGCACCCTTATCCCTGTGGCAGGTAGCACCCAGCACTCCATCCTGTGGGGTGGTAGTGACCCAGAACCTATCCTTCCTGGTGGTGGCAGCATCCAGCACCCATCATCCTGTGGGTGGGCAGTGACCCTGAGAACCCATCTCCTGTGGTGTGGTGCAGTGGACCCCTGCCCATCCCAGGTGGGTGGTAGTGACCCAGCACTCCCATCCTGTGGGTGGTAGGTGGTCCCAGGGAACCCATCCCTGTGGTGGTAGTGACCAGCACTCATCCTGTGGCAGTAGTGACCCAGCACTCATCCCAGTGGGTGGCAGAAAGATCCCAGCACCTATCCTGTGTGGTGGGTAGTAGTGGACCCAGGGCACTCCATCCCAGGTGGGTAGGTGACCCAGCACCTCATCCTGGTGGGGCGGTAGTGACCCAGCACTCATCCCCAGGTGGGTAGGTAGGACCCAGCACCTATCCTGTGGTGGTAGTGACTCCCAGTACCTTACTCCTGCGGGAAGGGTAGTGAACCCTGAGCACTCATCCCTGTGGGTGGTAGTCACCCAGCATCCATCCCCAGGGTGGGTAGGATCGACTTAGTACCTATACCTGTGGGTAGGTAGTGACCCAGCACCCTTATACCTGTGGTGGCAAAGTGGACCCAGCACTCCATCCCTGGTGGAGACCCAGGGCACTCCATCCCAGGGTGGACCAGTGACCCAGCACCTCCATCCTGGTGGTGCAGTGGGTGAAAGGTGAACACCAGCACCTCATCCTGTGTGGGTGGGGTGGCGCAGTGACCCAGGCACTCATCCTGTGGGCAGGTAGGACCCAGTAACTCATCCCAGGTGGGTAGTGGACCCTAGCAATTTCCCATCCCTGAGGGTGGTAGGTGACCCAGAACCCACCTATTCCTGGTGGGTGGTGGAGTGACCCAGCACCTATCCCAGGGGTGGTGCGGGACCCAGGCACCTAGACCCTGTGGGTAGCACCTGCACCCATACCTGTGGGTGGCAGGACCCAGGTAACCTATCCTGTGGGTGGTAGTGACCCAGTCAGCACCCATCCCGTGGGTGGGCAGTGACTCCCAGCACCCTATCCTGTGGGTAGGTAGACCCAGTACCTAATTCCTGTGGGTGGAGTGACCCAGGTAATATCCTGGGGTGTAGATCCAGCACCTATCCTGTGGTGGGTAGGTGACCCAGCACCTCATCCTGTGGGGGTGGCAGAAAAGACCCAGCATCATCCTGTGGGTGGCAGTGACCCAGCACCTCATCCTGGTGGGCAAGTAGTGACCCAGTACCTATCCCAGGTGGGTAGGTGAATCCCTAGCAACTCATCCTTGTGGGGCAGGTAGTGACCCAGCACCTCATCCTGCGGGTGGTAGTGACCCAGGCACCTCATACCTCGTGGGCGGTAGTGACCCAGCACCCATGACCTGTGGGTGGGTAGGTGACCCAGGCACCTATCCTGTGGGTGGCAGTGGACCCAGCACCCATCCCCTGGGGTGGGCAGGTAAATGACCCAGCACTCCATCCTGTGGGTGGTAAGTGGACCCAGCACCTCATACCTGTGGTGTAGGCAGTGACCCAGCACTCCATCCCTGTAAGGTGGTAGTGACCCAGTACCTATCCCAGGGTGGGTGGTAGTGACCCAGCACCTCCATCCTGTGGGTGGTGCAGTGGGACCTGGTAACCCATCCCGTGGGCAGAAGACCCAGCACCCTTATCCTGTGGGCGGGTAGTGACCCAGCCCACTCCATCCCAGTGGGTGGCAGTGACCCAGCACCTCATACCCCTGTGGTGGGCAGTGGACCCAGCACCTATACCTGTGGGTGGTAGGTGACCAGGCACCTATCCCCAGGTGGAAAGACCCAGCACCTCATCCCTGTGGGTGGGTAGGCAGTGACCCAGCACTCATCCTGGTGGTGGTGAGTGACCCAGTACTCATCCTGTGGGTGGTAGTGACCCAGGTACCTCATCCCCAGTGTGGGTGGTAGACCCAGCACCCATCCCTGTGTGTGGTAGTGACCCAGCACCTCATCCTGTAACAGTGGACCCAGTACTCCCATCCCCTGTGGTGGTAGGGTGGATCCAGGCACCTATACCGTGGGCGGCCAGAGACCCACACTCCATACCTCGTGGGGTGGCAGTGACCCAGTACTCCCATCCTGTGTGGGTGGTAGTGACCCAGCACTCATCCTGTGGGTGGTAGGCACCCAGCCCACTCCCATCCTGTGGGTGGTAGTGTGACCCAGTACCTATCCTGTGGGTGGCAGGTACTGACCCAGCACCTATCCTGTGGGGCGGTAGTGACCCAGCACTATCCTGTGGCAGACCCAGTACCTCATCCTGGTAGGGTGGTAGCACCAGCACC
Source organism: Cherax quadricarinatus (assembly GCF_038502225.1). Taxonomy (NCBI): domain Eukaryota; kingdom Metazoa; phylum Arthropoda; class Malacostraca; order Decapoda; family Parastacidae; genus Cherax; species Cherax quadricarinatus. The sequence goes on along the minus strand of NC_091293.1, from coordinate 20,246,013 downwards.
TATCCCAGGGTGGCAGTGACTCCCAGCACCTCATCCCTGAGGGTGGTAGTGAATTCCCAGCACCTATCCTGTGGGTGGCAAGTGACTCAGCAATACCTACTCCTGTGGGTGGTAGTGACCCAGCACCCTATACTGTGGTGGTAGTGGACCCAGCACTCATCCCCTTGTAAAGGGTGGCAGTAGGTGACCCAGCATCCTATCCTGGGTGGGGTAGGCAGGACCCAGTCACCTATCCTGTGGGTGGGCAGCACCCAGCACCCTATCCTGTGGGTGGCAGTGACCCCAGCACTCCCATCCTGTGGGGTGGTAGTGACCCAGCACCCTATCCTGTGGGTGGTAGTGACCCAGCACCCATCCTGTGGTGGGTGGTCACCCAAAGTACCTATCCTGTGGGTGGTAGCAGACTCCCAGCACCCATCCCATGGCCAGTGGGTAGGTAAAGACCCAGCACCTCATCCTGTGGGTGGCAGTGACCCAGTACTCATCCTGTGGGTGGTAGCAGGGACACCAGCACCCATCCCAGGTGGCCCAGGTGACCCAGCACCCATCCCGTGGGTGGTGGAGACCCAGCACTCCATCCTAGGTGGGCAGTGACCCACAGCCCATCCTGTGGGTGGTAGTGACTCCCCAGTACCCATCCATCCCAAAGGGTGGCTAGTGACCCAGCACCTCATCCTGTGGGTAGTGACCCAGCACTCATCCCAGGGGTGGTAGTGACCCAGCCCACCTATCCTTGTGGGCGGTAGTGACTCCCAGCACCTATACCTGTGGGGTGGCTAGTGACCCAAGCACTATCCTGGTGGCAGAAAGACTCCCAGTACCCATACCCAGGTGGGTGGCAGTGACCCAGGCACCTACTCCTGGGTGGTGTAGTGACTCCCAGCACCCATCCCAGGGTGGTGCAGTAGTGGGACCCAGCACTCCATCCTGTGGGGTGGCAGAGTGACCCAGCACTCCCATCCTGTGGGTGGCAGTGACCCAGCACTCCATCCCTGTAAGGGCAGTGACCCAGCACCATCCTGGGTGGGTGGTAGTCACCCAGCACCTCATCCTGTGGGCAGGCAGTGACTCCCAGCACCTCATCCTGTGGGTGGTAGTGACCCAGCACCTATACCTGTGGTGGTAGGTACCCACTCAGCCTACTACCTGCGTGGGTGGTAGTGACCCAGTACTCCATCCTGTGGGTGGTAGGGTGACCCAGTACCTATCCTGTGGGGGTGGCAGTGACCCAGTACTCCCATCCCTGTGGGTGGGTGCAGTGACCCAGCACCCATCCTGTGGGTGGCAGTGACCCAGCACCTCATCCTATGGGGCCCAGGGCAGTGACCCAGCACCTATCCTGTGGGGTGGTGAGTGAACCTAGCACTCCATCCCTGTGGGTGGTAAGTGACCCCAGCACCTCATCCTGGGTGGGGTGGCAGTGACCCAGTACACCATCCCAGGTGGGAAGGTAGTGACCCAGTACTCTATCCTGTGGGTGGCAGTCAATCCCCAGCACTCCATACCTGTGGGTGGTAGTGACCCAGCACCTCATACCTGTGGGTAGGTAGTGACCTAGTACCTAACCCTAATGGGTGGCCAGACCCAGTACCTATCCCTGTAAGGTGGTAGTGGACCCAGTACCTATCCCTGTGGGGTGGTAGTCACCCAGCACCTCATCCCAGTGGGTGGTAGTGACCCTGAGCACCTATCCCCGGTGGGCGGTAGCGACCCAGCACCCATCCATCCTGGGTGGCAGTGACCCAGCACCCATCCCTATGGGTGGTAGTGACCCAGTACACCCATCCCTCTGGGTGGTAAGACACCAGCACCTCCATCCATGTGGGTAAATAGTGACTCAGCACTCATCCCGTGGGTGGTAGTGACCCGCACTATCCCTGTGGGTGGTAGACCCAGCACCTATCCTGTGGGTGGTAGTGACCCAGCACTATCCTGTGGGTGGTAGTGACCCAGCACCCTCCCATCCTGGGTGGGTGGCAGTGGACCCTTAATACTCCCATCCCAGGGGTGGGTAGTGACCCAGCACCTATCCTTGTGGGTGGCAGTGACCCAGCACCCATCCTGTGGGTGGCAGTGACCCAGCACCTATCCTGTGGGTGGTAGTCACCCAGGCAACCTATCCTGTGGGTGGTAGGGGTGACCCAGCACTCCATCCTGGGTGGTAGTGACCCAGAACCTATCCTGTGGGTGGTAGTGACCCAGTACTCATCCCTGTGGGTGGGTGGTGCGACCCAGAACCTATCCCTGTGTGGGTGGTAGTGACCCGCTCTATCCTGTGGTGGTAGGCACCCAGGCACTCATCCTGTGGGTGGTAGTGAACCCGCGCCCATCCTGTGGGTGGGGAGCACCCAGCACCCATCCTGTGGGTGTGAAGACCTCCCAGCACCCATCCTGGGTGGGGTGGTAGTAATCTGGTGCACTCCATCCTCTGTGGTGGTAGTGACCCAGTACCTATCCTGTGGGTGGTAGTGACCCAGTACCTCCCATCCCAGGGTGGCCCAGTCCACCCAGGTAATTGATCCTGTGGGTGGTAGCCATAGTACACCCATCCTGTGGGTGGTAGTGACCCAGCACTCATCCCCTGTGGGTGGTAGGACCCAGTACCCATCCTGTGGGTGGCAGTGGACCCAGCACCTATCTTATGGGTGGTAGTGACCCTAGCACCCATCCTGTGGGTGGCAGTGACCTGTGCCCACACCCATCCTGTGGGTGGTAGTGACCCAGTACTATTCCCGGGTGGGTGTCAGTGGCCCTCCCATCCTCCAGGGTGGTAGTGACCCCGGACCGATCCTGTGGGTGGTAGTGACCCAGTACCTATCCTGTGGGTGGTAGTGACCCAGTACCTATCCTGTGGGTGGTAGTGACCCAGTACCTATCCTGTGGGTGGTAGTGACCCAGTACCTATCCTGTGGGTGGTAGTGACCCAGTACCTATCCTGTGGGTGGTAGTGACCCAGTACCTATCCTGTGGGTGGTAGTGACCCAGTACCTATCCTGTGGGTGGTAGTGACCCAGTACCTATCCTGTGGGTGGTAGTGACCCAGTACCTATCCTGTGGGTGGTAGTGACCCAGTACCTATCCTGTGGGTGGTAGTGACCCAGTACCTATACTGTGGGTGGTAGTGACCCAGTACCTATCCTGTGGGTGGTAGTGACCCAGTACCTATCCTGTGGGTGGTAGTGACCCAGTACCTATCCTGTGGGTGGTAGTGACCCAGTACCTATCCTGTGGGTGGTAGTGACCCAGTACCTATCCTGTGGGTGGTAGTGACCCAGTACCTATCCTGTGGGTGGTAGTGACCCAGTACCTATCCTGTGGGTGGTAGTGACCCAGTACCTATCCTGTGGGTGGTAGTGACCCAGTACCTATCCTGTGGGTGGTAGTGACCCAGTACCTATCCTGTGGGTGGTAGTGACCCAGTACCTATCCTGTGGGTGGTAGTGACCCAGTACCTATCCTGTGGGTGGTAGTGACCCAGTACCTATCCTGTGGGTGGTAGTGACCCAGTACCTATCCTGTGGGTGGTAGTGACCCAGTACCTATCCTGTGGGTGGTAGTGACCCAGTACCTATCCTGTGGGTGGTAGTGACCCAGTACCTATCCTGTGGGTGGTAGTGACCCAGTACCTATCCTGTGGGTGGTAGTGACCCAGTACCTATACTGTGGGTGGTAGTGACCCAGTATCTATCCTGTGGGTGGTAGTGACCCAGTACCTATCCTGTGGGTGGTAGTGACCCAGTACCTATCCTGTGGGTGGTAGTGACCCAGTACCTATCCTGTGGGTGGTAGTGACCCAGTACCTATCCTGTGGGTGGTAGTGACCCAGTACCTATCCTGTGGGTGGTAGTGACCCAGTACCTATCCTGTGGGTGGTAGTGACCCAGTACCTATCCTGTGGGTGGTAGTGACCCAGTACCTATCCTGTGGGTGGTAGTGACCCAGTACCTATCCTGTGGGTGGTAGTGACCCAGTACCTATCCTGTGGGTGGTAGTGACCCAGTACCTATACTGTGGGTGGTAGTGACCCAGTACCTATACTGTGGGTGCTAGTGACCCAGTACCTATCCTGTGGGTGGTAGTGACCCAGTACCTATCCTGTGGGTGGTAGTGACCCAGTACCTATCCTGTGGGTGGTAGTGACCCAGTACCTATCCTGTGGGTGGTAGTGACCCAGTACCTATCCTGTGGGTGGTAGTGACCCAGTACCTATCCTGTGGGTGGTAGTGACCCAGTACCTATCCTGTGGGTGGTAGTGACCCAGTACCTATCCTGTGGGTGGTAGTGACCCAGTACCTATCCTGTGGGTGGTAGTGACCCAGTACCTATCCTGTGGGTGGTAGTGACCCAGTACCTATCCTGTGGGTGGTAGTGACCCAGTACCTATCCTGTGGGTGGTAGTGACCCAGTACCTATCCTGTGGGTGGTAGTGACCCAGTACCTATCCTGTGGGTGGTAGTGACCCAGTACCTATCCTGTGGGTGGTAGTGACCCAGTACCTATCCTGTGGGTGGTAGTGACCCAGTACCTATCCTGTGGGTGGTAGTGACCCAGTACCTATCCTGTGGGTGGTAGTGACCCAGTACCTATCCTGTGGGTGGTAGTGACCCAGTACCTATCCTGTGGGTGGTAGTGACCCAGTACCTATCCTGTGGGTGGTAGTGACCCAGTACCTATCCTGTGGGTGGTAGTGACCCAGTACCTATCCTGTGGGTGGTAGTGACCCAGTACCTATCCTGTGGGTGGTAGTGACCCAGTACCTATCCTGTGGGTGGTAGTGACCCAGTACCTATCCTGTGGGTGGTAGTGACCCAGTACCTATCCTGTGGGTGGTAGTGACCCAGTACCTATCCTGTGGGTGGTAGTGACCCAGTACCTATCCTGTGGGTGGTAGTGACCCAGTACCTATCCTGTGGGTGGTAGTGACCCAGTACCTATCCTGTGGGTGGTAGTGACCCAGTACCTATCCTGTGGGTGGTAGTGACCCAGTACCTATCCTGTGGGTGCTAGTGACCCAGTACCTATCCTGTGGGTGGTAGTGACCCAGTACCTATACTGTGGGTGGTAGTGACCCAGTACCTATACTGTGGGTGGTAGTGACCCAGTACCTATCCTGTGGGTGGTAGTGACCCAGTACCTATCCTGTGGGTGGTAGTGACCCAGTACCTATCCTGTGGGTGGTAGTGACCCAGTACCTATCCTGTGGGTGGTAGTGACCCAGTACCTATCCTGTGTGGGTGGTAGTAGTGACCCAGTACCTATCCTGTGGGTGGTAGTGACCCAGTACCTATCCTGTGGGTGGTAGTGACCCAGTACCTATCCTGTGGGTGGTAGTGACCCAGATCCTGTGGGTGGTAGTGACCCAGTACCTATCCTGTGGGTGGTAGTGACCCAGTACCTATCCTGTGGGTGGTAGTGACCCAGTACCTATCCTGTGGGTGGTAGTGACCCAGTACCTATCCTGTGGGTGGTAGTGACCCAGTACCTATCCTGTGGGTGGTAGTGACCCAGTACCTATCCTGTGGGTGGTAGTGACCCAGTACCTATCCTGTGGGTGGTAGTGACCCAGTACCTATCCTGTGGGTGGTAGTGACCCAGTACCTATCCTGTGGGTGGTAGTGACCCAGTACCTATCCTGTGGGTGGTAGTGACCCAGTACCTATCCTGTGGGTGGTAGTGACCCAGTACCTATCCTGTGGGTGGTAGTGACCCAGTACCTATCCTGTGGGTGGTAGTGACCCAGTACCTATCCTGTGGGTGGTAGTGACCCAGTACCTATCCTGTGGGTGGTAGTGACCCAGTACCTATCCTGTGGGTGGTAGTGACCCAGTACCTATCCTGTGGGTGGTAGTGACCCAGTACCTATCCTGTGGGTGGTAGTGACCCAGTACCTATCCTGTGGGTGGTAGTGACCCAGTACCTATCCTGTGGGTGGTAGTGACCCAGTACCTATCCTGTGGGTGGTAGTGACCCAGTACCTATCCTGTGGGTGGTAGTGACCCAGTACCTATCCTGTGGGTGGTAGTGACCCAGTACCTATACTGTGGGTGGTAGTGACCCAGTACCTATCCTGTGGGTGGTAGTGACCCAGTACCTATCCTGTGGGTGGTAGTGACCCAGTACCTATCCTGTGGGTGGTAGTGACCCAGTACCTATCCTGTGGGTGGTAGTGACCCAGTACCTATCCTGTGGGTGGTAGTGACCCAGTACCTATCCTGTGGGTGGTAGTGACCCAGTACCTATCCTGTGGGTGGTAGTGACCCAGTACCTATCCTGTGGGTGGTAGTGACCCAGTACCTATCCTGTGGGTGGTAGTGACCCAGTACCCTGTGGGTGGTAGTGACCCAGTACCCTGTGGGTGGTAGTGACCCAGTACCTATCCTGTGGGTGGTAGTGACCCAGTACCTATCCTGTGGGTGGTAGTGACCCAGTACCTATCCTGTGGGTGGTAGTGACCCAGTACCTATCCTGTGGGTGGTAGTGACCCAGTACCTATCCTGTGGGTGGTAGTGACCCAGTACCTATCCTGTGGGTGGTAGTGACCCAGTACCTATCCTGTGGGTGGTAGTGACCCAGTACCTATCCTGTGGGTGGTAGTGACCCAGTACCTATCCTGTGGGTGGTGGTGTGGGTGGTAGTGACCCAGTACCTATCCTGTGGGTGGTAGTGACCCAGTACCTATCCTGTGGGTGGTAGTGACCCAGTACCTATCCTGTGGGTGGTAGTGACCCAGTACCTATCCTGTGGGTGGTAGTGACCCAGTACCTATCCTGTGGGTGGTAGTGACCCAGTACCTATCCTGTGGGTGGTAGTGACCCAGTACCTATCCTGTGGGTGGTAGTGACCCAGTACCTATCCTGTGGGTGGTAGTGACCCAGTACCTATCCTGTGGGTGGTAGTGACCCAGTACCTATCCTGTGGGTGGTAGTGACCCAGTACCTATCCTGTGGGTGGTAGTGACCCAGTACCTATCCTGTGGGTGGTAGTGACCCAGTACCTATCCTGTGGGTGGTAGTGACCCAGTACCTATCCTGTGGGTGGTAGTGACCCAGTACCTATCCTGTGGGTGGTAGTGACCCAGTACCTATCCTGTGGGTGGTAGTGACCCAGTACCTATCCTGTGGGTGGTAGTGACCCAGTACCTATCCTGTGGGTGGTAGTGACCCAGTACCTATCCTGTGGGTGGTAGTGACCCAGTACCTATCCTGTGGGTGGTAGTGACCCAGTACCTCACAGGTGGGTGGTAGTATACCCTGTGCGTGGTAGTGACCCAGTACCTATCCTGTGGGTGGTAGTGACCCAGTACCTATCCTGTGGGTGGTAGTGACCCAGTACCTATCCTGTGGGTGGTAGTGACCCAGTACCTATCCTGTGGGTGGTAGTGACCCAGTACCTATCCTGTGGGTGGTAGTGACCCAGTACCTATCCTGTGGGTGGTAGTGACCCAGTACCTATCCTGTGGGTGGTAGTGACCCAGTACCTATCCTGTGGGTGGTAGTGACCCAGTACCTATCCTGTGGGTGGTAGTGACCCAGTACCTATCCTGTGGGTGGTAGTGACCCAGTACCTATCCTGTGGGTGGTAGTGACCCAGTACCTATCCTGTGGGTGGTAGTGACCCAGTACCTATCCTGTGGGTGGTAGTGACCCAGTACCTATCCTGTGGGTGGTAGTGACCCAGTACCTATACTGTGGGTGGTAGTGACCCAGTACCTATCCTGTGGGTGGTAGTGACCCAGTACCTATCCTGTGGGTGGTAGTGACCCAGTACCTATCCTGTGGGTGGTAGTGACCCAGTACCTATCCTGTGGGTGGTAGTGACCCAGTACCTATCCTGTGGGTGGTAGTGACCCAGTACCTATCCTGTGGGTGGTAGTGACCCAGTACCTATCCTGTGGGTGGTAGTGACCCAGTACCTATCCTGTGGGTGGTAGTGACCCAGTACCTATCCTGTGGGTGGTAGTGACCCAGTACCTATCCTGTGGGTGGTAGTGACCCAGTACCTACCTGTGGGTGGTAGTCACCCAGTACCGCCCCTGAGGGTGGTAGTGACCCAGTACCTATCCTGTGGGTGGTAGTGACCCAGTACCTATCCTGTGGGTGGTAGTGACCCAGTACCTATCCTGTGGGTGGTAGTGACCCAGTACCTATCCTGTGGGTGGTAGTGACCCAGTACCTATCCTGTGGGTGGTAGTGACCCAGTACCTATCCTGTGGGTGGTAGTGACCCAGTACCTATCCTGTGGGTGGTAGTGACCCAGTACCTATCCTGTGGGTGGTAGTGACCCAGTACCTATCCTGTGGGTGGTAGTGACCCAGTACCTATCCTGTGGGTGGTAGTGACCCAGTACCTATCCTGTGGGTGGTAGTGACCCAGTACCTATCCTGTGGGTGGTAGTGACCCAGTACCTATCCTGTGGGTGGTAGTGACCCAGTACCTATCCTGTGGGTGGTAGTGACCCAGTACCTATCCTGTGGGTGGTAGTGACCCAGTACCTATCCTGTGGGTGGTAGTGACCCAGTACCTATCCTGTGGGTGGTAGTGACCCAGTACCTATCCTGTGGGTGGTAGTGACCCAGTACCTATCCTGTGGGTGGTAGTGACCCAGTACCTATCCTGTGGGTGGTAGTGACCCAGTACCTATCCTGTGGGTGGTAGTGACCCAGTACCTATCCTGTGGGTGGTAGTGACCCAGTACCTATCCTGTGGGTGGTAGTGACCCAGTACCTATCCTGTGGGTGGTAGTGACCCAGTACCTATCCTGTGGGTGGTAGTGACCCAGTACCTATCCTGTGGGTGGTAGTGACCCAGTACCTATCCTGTGGGTGGTAGTGACCCAGTACCTATCCTGTGGGTGGTAGTGACCCAGTACCTATCCTGTGGGTGGTAGTGACCCAGTACCTATCCTGTGGGTGGTAGTGTCCCAGAACCTATCCTGTGGGTGGTAGTGACCCAGTACCTATCCTGTGGGTGGTAGTGACCCAGTACCTATCCTGTGGGTGGTAGTGACCCAGTACCTATCCTGTGGGTGGTAGTGACCCAGTACCTATCCTGTGGGTGGTAGTGACCCAGTACCTATCCTGTGGGTGGTAGTGACCCAGTACCTATCCTGTGGGTGGTAGTGACCCAGTACCTATCCTGTGGGTGGTAGTGACCCAGTACCTATCCTGTGGGTGGTAGTGACCCAGTACCTATCCTGTGGGTGGTAGTGACCCAGTACCTATCCTGTGGGTGGTAGTGACCCAGTACCTATCCTGTGGGTGGTAGTGACCCAGTACCTATCCTGTGGGTGGTAGTGACCCAGTACCTATCCTGTGGGTGGTAGTGACCCAGTACCTATCCTGTGGGTGGTAGTGACCCAGTACCTATCCTGTGGGTGGTAGTGACCCAGTACCTATCCTGTGGGTGGTAGTGACCCAGTACCTATCCTGTGGGTGGTAGTGACCCAGTACCTATCCTGTGGGTGGTAGTGACCCAGTACCTATCCTGTGGGTGGTAGTGACCCAGTACCTATCCTGTGGGTGGTAGTGACCCAGTACCTATCCTGTGGGTGGTAGTGACCCAGTACCTATCCTGTGGGTGGTAGTGACCCAGTACCTATCCTGTGGGTGGTAGTGACCCAGTACCTATCCTGTGGGTGGTAGTGACCCAGTACCTATCCTGTGGGTGGTAGTGACCCAGTACCTATCCTGTGGGTGGTAGTGACCCAGTACCTATCCTGTGGGTGGTAGTGACCCAGTACCTATCCTGTGGGTGGTAGTGACCCAGTACCTATCCTGTGGGTGGTAGTGACCCAGTACCTATCCTGTGGGTGGTAGTGACCCAGTACCTATCCTGTGGGTGGTAGTGACCCAGTACCTATCCTGTGGGTGGTAGTGACCCAGTACCTATCCTGTGGGTGGTAGTGACCCAGTACCTATCCTGTGGGTGGTAGTGACCCAGTACCTATCCTGTGGGTGGTAGTGACCCAGTACCTATCCTGTGGGTGGTAGTGACCCAGTACCTATCCTGTGGGTGGTAGTGACCCAGTACCTATCCTGTGGGTGGTAGTGACCCAGTACCTATCCTGTGGGTGGTAGTGACCCAGTACCTATCCTGTGGGTGGTAGTGACCCAGTACCTATCCTGTGGGTGGTAGTGACCCAGTACCTATCCTGTGGGTGGTAGTGACCCAGTACCTATCCTGTGGGTGGTAGTGACCCAGTACCTATCCTGTGGGTGGTAGTGACCCAGTACCTATCCTGTGGGTGGTAGTGACCCAGTACCTATCCTGTGGGTGGTAGTGACCCAGTACCTATCCTGTGGGTGGTAGTGACCCAGTACCTATCCTGTGGGTGGTAGTGACCCAGTACCTATCCTGTGGGTGGTAGTGACCCAGTACCTATCCTGTGGGTGGTAGTCACCCCATACCCATCCTGTGGGTGGTAGTGACCCAGTACCTATCCTGTGGGTGGTAGTGACCCAGTACCTATCCTGTGGGTGGTAGTGACCCAGTACCTATCCTGTGGGTGGTAGTGACCCAGTACCTATCCTGTGGGTGGTAGTGACCCAGTACCTATCCTGTGGGTGGTAGTGACCCAGTACCTATCCTGTGGGTGGTAGTGACCCAGTACCTATCCTGTGGGTGGTAGTGACCCAGTACCTATCCTGTGGGTGGTAGTGACCCAGTACCTATCCTGTGGGTGGTAGTGACCCAGTACCTATCCTGTGGGTGGTAGTGACCCAGTACCTATCCTGTGGGTGGTAGTGACCCAGTACCTATCCTGTGGGTGGTAGTGACCCAGTACCTATCCTGTGGGTGGTAGTGACCCAGTACCTATCCTGTGGGTGGTAGTGACCCAGTACCTATCCTGTGGGTGGTAGTGACCCAGTACCTATCCTGTGGGTGGTAGTGACCCAGTACCTATCCTGTGGGTGGTAGTGACCCAGTACCTATCCTGTGGGTGGTAGTGACCCAGTACCTATCCTGTGGGTGGTAGTGACCCAGTACCTATCCTGTGGGTGGTAGTGACCCAGTACCTATCCTGTGGGTGGTAGTGACCCAGTACCTATCCTGTGGGTGGTAGTGACCCAGTACCTATCCTGTGGGTGGTAGTGACCCAGTACCTATCCTGTGGGTGGTAGTGACCCAGTACCTATCCTGTGGGTGGTAGTGACCCAGTACCTATCCTGTGGGTGGTAGTGACCCAGTACCTATCCTGTGGGTGGTAGTGACCCAGTACCTATCCTGTGGGTGGTAGTGACCCAGTACCTATCCTGTGGGTGGTAGTGACCCAGTACCTATCCTGTGGGTGGTAGTGACCCAGTACCTATCCTGTGGGTGGTAGTGACCCAGTACCTATCCTGTGGGTGGTAGTGACCCAGTACCTATCCTGTGGGTGGTAGTGACCCAGTACCTATCCTGTGGGTGGTAGTGACCCAGTACCTATCCTGTGGGTGGTAGTGACCCAGTACCTATCCTGTGGGTGGTAGTGACCCAGTACCTATCCTGTGGGTGGTAGTGACCCAGTACCCTGTGGGTGGTAGTGACCCAGTACCTATCCTGTGGGTGGTAGTGACCCAGTACCTATCCTGTGGGTGGTAGTGACCCAGTACCTATCCTGTGGGTGGTAGTGACCCAGTACCTATCCTGTGGGTGGTAGTGACCCAGTACCTATCATGTGGGTGGTAGTGACCCAGTACCTATCCTGTGGTGGGTAGTGACCCAGTACCTATCCTGTGGGTGGTAGTGACCCAGTACCTATCCTGTGGGTGGTAGTGACCCAGTACCTATCCTGTGGGTGGTAGTGACCCAGTACCTATCCTGTGGGTGGTAGTGACCCAGTACCTATCCTGTGGGTGGTAGTGACCCAGTACCTATCCTGTGGGTGGTAGTGACCCAGTACCTATCCTGTGGGTGGTAGTGACCCAGTACCTATCCTGTGGGTGGTAGTGACCCAGTACCTATCCTGTGGGTGGTAGTGACCCAGTACCTATCCTGTGGGTGGTAGTGACCCAGTACCTATCCTGTGGGTGGTAGTGACCCAGTACCTATCCTGTGGGTGGTAGTGACCCAGTACCTATCCTGTGGGTGGTAGTGACCCAGTACCTATCCTGTGGGTGGTAGTGACCCAGTACCTATCCTGTGGGTGGTAGTGACCCAGTACCTATCCTGTGGGTGGTAGTGACCCAGTACCTATCCTGTGGGTGGTAGTGACCCAGTACCTATCCTGTGGGTGGTAGTGACCCAGTACCTATCCTGTGGGTGGTAGTGACCCAGTACCTATCCTGTGGGTGGTAGTGACCCAGTACCTATCCTGTGGGTGGTAGTGACCCAGTACCTATCCTGTGGGTGGTAGTGACCCAGTACCTATCCTGTGGGTGGTAGTGACCCAGTACCTATCCTGTGGGTGGTAGTGACCCAGTACCTATCCTGTGGGTGGTAGTGACCCAGTACCTATCCTGTGGGTGGTAGTGACCCAGTACCAGTACCTATCCTGTGGGTGGTAGTGACCCAGTACCTATCCTGTGGGTGGTAGTGACCCAGTACCTATCCTGTGGGTGGTAGTGACCCAGTACCTATCCTGTGGGTGGTAGTGACCCAGTACCTATCCTGTGGGTGGTAGTGACCCAGTACCTATCCTGTGGGTGGTAGTGACCCAGTACCTATCCTGTGGGTGGTAGTGACCCAGTACCTATCCTGTGGGTGGTAGTGACCCAGTACCTATCCTGTGGGTGGTAGTGACCCAGTACCTATCCTGTGGGTGGTAGTGACCCAGTACCTATCCTGTGGGTGGTAGTGACCCAGTACCTATCCTGTGGGTGGTAGTGACCCAGTACCTATCCTGTGGGTGGTAGTGACCCAGTACCTATCCTGTGGGTGGTAGTGACCCAGTACCTATCCTGTGGGTGGTAGTGACCCAGTACCTATCCTGTGGGTGGTAGTGACCCAGTACCTATCCTGTGGGTGGTAGTGACCCAGTACCTATCCTGTGGGTGGTAGTGACCCAGTACCTATCCTGTGGGTGGTAGTGACCCAGTACCTATCCTGTGGGTGGTAGTGACCCAGTACCTATCCTGTGGGTGGTAGTGACCCAGTACCTATCCTGTGGGTGGTAGTGACCCAGTACCTATCCTGTGGGTGGTAGTGACCCAGTACCTATCCTGTGGGTGGTAGTGACCCAGTACCTATCCTGTGGGTGGTAGTGACCCAGTACCTATCCTGTGGGTGGTAGTGACCCAGTACCTATCCTGTGGGTGGTAGTGACCCAGTACCTATCCTGTGGGTGGTAGTGACCCAGTACCTATCCTGTGGGTGGTAGTGACCCAGTACCTATCCTGTGGGTGGTAGTGACCCAGTACCTATCCTGTGGGTGGTAGTGACCCAGTACCTATCCTGTGGGTGGTAGTGACCCAGTACCTATCCTGTGGGTGGTAGTGACCCAGTACCTATCCTGTGGGTGGTAGTGACCCAGTACCTATCCTGTGGGTGGTAGTGACCCAGTACCTATCCTGTGGGTGGTAGTGACCCAGTACCTATCCTGTGGGTGGTAGTGACCCAGTACCTATCCTGTGGGTGGTAGTGACCCAGTACCTATCCTGTGGGTGGTAGTGACCCAGTACCTATCCTGTGGGTGGTAGTGACCCAGTACCTATCCTGTGGGTGGTAGTGACCCAGTACCTATCCTGTGGGTGGTAGTGACCCAGTACCTATCCTGTGGGTGGTAGTGACCCAGTACCTATCCTGTGGGTGGTAGTGACCCAGTACCTATCCTGTGGGTGGTAGTGACCCAGTACCTATCCTGTGGGTGGTAGTGACCCAGTACCTATCCTGTGGGTGGTAGTGACCCAGTACCTATCCTGTGGGTGGTAGTGACCCAGTACCTATCCTGTGGGTGGTAGTGACCCAGTACCTATCCTGTGGGTGGTAGTGACCCAGTACCTATCCTGTGGGTGGTAGTGACCCAGTACCTATCCTGTGGGTGGTAGTGACCCAGTACCTATCCTGTGGGTGGTAGTGACCCAGTACCTATCCTGTGGGTGGTAGTGACCCAGTACCTATCCTGTGGGTGGTAGTGACCCAGTACCTATCCTGTGGGTGGTAGTGACCCAGTACCTATCCTGTGGGTGGTAGTGACCCAGTACCTATCCTGTGGGTGGTAGTGACCCAGTACCTATCCTGTGGGGGGTAGTATCCTGTGGGTGGTAGTGACCCAGTACCTATCCTGTGGGTGGTAGTGCCCCAGTACCTATCCTGTGGGTGGTAGTGACCCAGTACCTATCCTGTGGGTGGTAGTGACCCAGTACCTATCCTGTGGGTGGTAGTGACCCAGTACCTATCCTGTGGGTGGTAGTGACCCAGTACCTATCCTGTGGGTGGTAGTGACCCAGTACCTATCCTGTGGGTGGTAGTGACCCAGTACCTATCCTGTGGGTGGTAGTCACCCAGTACCTATCCTGTGGGTGGTAGTGACCCAGTACCTATCCTGTGGGTGGTAGTGACCCAGTACCCTGTGGGTGGTAGTGACCCAGTACCTATCCTGTGGGTGGTAGTGACCCAGTACCTATCCTGTGGGTGGTAGTGACCCAGTACCTATCCTGTGGGTGGTAGTGACCCAGTACCTATCCTGTGGGTGGTAGTGACCCATACCTATGTGGGTGGGTGGTAGTGACCCAGTACCGATCCTGTGGGTGGTAGTGACCCAGTACCTATCCTGTGGGTGGTAGTGACCCAGTACCTATCCTGTGGGTGGTAGTGACCCAGTACCTATCCTGTGGGTGGTAGTGACCCAGTACCTATCCTGTGGGTGGTAGTGACCCAGTACCTATCCTGTGGGTGGTAGTGACCCAGTACCTATCCTGTGGGTGGTAGTGACCCAGTACCTATCCTGTGGGTGGTAGTGACCCAGTACCTATCCTGTGGGTGGTAGTGACCCAGTACCTATCCTGTGGGTGGTAGTGACCCAGTACCTATCCTGTGGGTGGTAGTGACCCAGTACCTATCCTGTGGGTGGTAGTGACCCAGTACCTATCCTGTGGGTGGTAGTGACCCAGTACCTATCCTGTGGGTGGTAGTGACCCAGTACCTATCCTGTGGGTGGTAGTGACCCAGTACCTATCCTGTGGGTGGTAGTGACCCAGTACCTATCCTGTGGGTGGTAGTGACCCAGTACCTATCCTGTGGGTGGTAGTGACCCAGTACCTATCCTGTGGGTGGTAGTGACCCAGTACCTATCCTGTGGGTGGTAGTGACCCAGTACCTATCCTGTGGGTGGTAGTGACCCAGTACCTATCCTGTGGGTGGTAGTGACCCAGTACCTATCCTGTGGGTGGTAGTGACCCAGTACCTATCCTGTGGGTGGTAGTGACCCAGTACCTATCCTGTGGGTGGTAGTGACCCAGTACCTATCCTGTGGGTGGTAGTGACCCAGTACCTATCCTGTGGGTGGTAGTGACCCAGTACCTATCCTGTGGGTGGTAGTGACCCAGTACCTATCCTGTGGGTGGTAGTGACCCAGTACCTATCCTGTGGGTGGTAGTGACCCAGTACCTATCCTGTGGGTGGTAGTGACCCAGTACCTATCCTGTGGGTGGTAGTGACCCAGTACCTATCCTGTGGGTGGTAGTGACCCAGTACCTATCCTGTGGGTGGTAGTGACCCAGTACCTATCCTGTGGGTGGTAGTGACCCAGTACCTATCCTGTGGGTGGTAGTGACCCAGTACCTATCCTGTGGGTGGTAGTGACCCAGTACCTATCCTGTGGGTGGTAGTGACCCAGTACCTATCCTGTGGGTGGTAGTGACCCAGTACCTATCCTGTGGGTGGTAGTGACCCAGTACCTATCCTGTGGGTGGTAGTGACCCAGTACCTATCCTGTGGGTGGTAGTGACCCAGTACCTATCCTGTGGGTGGTAGTGACCCAGTACCTATCCTGTGGGTGGTAGTGACCCAGTACCTATCCTGTGGGTGGTAGTGACCCAGTACCTATCCTGTGGGTGGTAGTGACCCAGTACCTATCCTGTGGGTGGTAGTGACCCAGTACCTATCCTGTGGGTGGTAGTCACCCAGTACCTATACTGTGGGTGGTAGTAACCCAGTACCTATCCTGTGGGTGGTAGTGACCCAGTACCTATACTGTGGGTGGTAGTTACCCGTCACCCAGTACATATCCTGTGAGTGGTAGTCACCCAGTACCTATACTGTGGGTGGTAGTTACCCAGTACCTATCTTGTGGGTGGAAGTGACCCAGTACCTATCCTGTGGGTGGTAGTGACCCAGTACCTATCCTGTGGGTGGTAGTGACCCAGTACCTATCCTGTGGGTGGTAGTGACCCAGTACCTATCCTGTGGGTGGTAGTGACCCAGTACCTATCCTGTGGGTGGTAGTGACCCAGTACCTATCCTGTGGGTGGTAGACCCAGTACCTATCCTGTGGGTGGTAGTGACCCAGTACCTATCCTGTGGGTGGTAGTGACCCAGTACCTATCCTGTGGGTGGTAGTGACCCAGTACCTATCCTGTGGGTGGTAGTGACCCAGTACCTATCCTGTGGGTGGTAGTGACCCAGTACCTATCCTGTGGGTGGTAGTGACCCAGTACCTATCCTGTGGGTGGTAGTGACCCAGTACCTATCCTGTGGGTGGTAGTGACCCAGTACCTATCCTGTGGGTGGTAGTGACCCAGTACCTATCCTGTGGGTGGTAGTGACCCAGTACCTATCCTGTGGGTGGTAGTGACCCAGTACCTATCCTGTGGGTGGTAGTGACCCAGTACCTATCCTGTGGGTGGTAGTGACCCAGTACCTATCCTGTGGGTGGTAGTGACCCAGTACCTATCCTGTGGGTGGTAGTGACCCAGTACCTATCCTGTGGGTGGTAGTGACCCAGTACCTATCCTGTGGGTGGTAGTGACCCAGTACCTATCCTGTGGGTGGTAGTGACCCAGTACCTATCCTGTGGGTGGTAGTGACCCAGTACCTATCCTGTGGGTGGTAGTGACCCAGTACCTATCCTGTGGGTGGTAGTGACCCAGTACCTATCCTGTGGGTGGTAGTGACCCAGTACCTACCCAGTACCTATCCTGTGGGTGGTAGTGACCCAGTACCTATCCTGTGGGTGGTAGTGACCCAGTACCTATCCTGTGGGTGGTAGTGACCCAGTACCTATCCTGTGGGTGGTAGTGACCCAGTACCTATCCTGTGGGTGGTAGTGACCCAGTACCTATCCTGTGGGTGGTAGTGACCCAGTACCTATCCTGTGGGTGGTAGTGACCCAGTACCTATCCTGTGGGTGGTAGTGACCCAGTACCTATCCTGTGGGTGGTAGTGACCCAGTACCTATCCTGTGGGTGGTAGTGACCCAGTACCTATCCTGTGGGTGGTAGTGACCCAGTACCTATCCTGTGGGTGGTAGTGACCCAGTACCTATCCTGTGGGTGGTAGTGACCCAGTACCTATCCTGTGGGTGGTAGTGACCCAGTACCTATCCTGTGGGTGGTAGTGACCCAGTACCTATCCTGTGGGTGGTAGTGACCCAGTACCTATCCTGTGGGTGGTAGTGACCCAGTACCTATCCTGTGGGTGGTAGTGACCCAGTACCTATCCTGTGGGTGGTAGTGACCCAGTACCTATCCTGTGGGTGGTAGTGACCCAGTACCTATCCTGTGGGTGGTAGTGACCCAGTACCTATCCTGTGGGTGGTAGTGACCCAGTACCTATCCTGTGGGTGGTAGTGACCCAGTACCTATCCTGTGGGTGGTAGTGACCCAGTACCTATCCTGTGGGTGGTAGTGACCCAGTACCTATCCTGTGGGTGGTAGTGACCCAGTACCTATCCTGTGGGTGGTAGTGACCCAGTACCTATCCTGTGGGTGGTAGTGACCCAGTACCTATCCTGTGGGTGGTAGTGACCCAGTACCTATCCTGTGGGTGGTAGTGACCCAGTACCTATCCTGTGGGTGGTAGTAACTCAGTACCTATCCTGTGGGTGGTAGTGACCCAGTACCTATCCTGTGGGTGGTAGTGACCCAGTACCTATCCTGTGGGTGGTAGTGACCCAGTACCTATCCTGTGGGTGGTAGTGACCCAGTACCTATCCTGTGGGTGGTAGTGACCCAGTACCTATCCTGTGGGTGGTAGTGACCCAGTACCTATCCTGTGGGTGGTAGTGACCCAGTACCTATCCTGTGGGTGGTAGTGACCCAGTACCTATCCTGTGGGTGGTAGTGACCCAGTACCTATCCTGTGGGTGGTAGTGACCCAGTACCTATCCTGTGGGTGGTAGTGACCCAGTACCTATCCTGTGGGTGGTAGTGACCCAGTACCTATACTGTGGGTGGTAGTCACCCAGTACCTATACTGTGAGTGGTAGTCACCCAGTACCTATACTGTGGGTGGTAGTGACCCAGTACCTATACTGTGGGTGGTAGTCACCCAGTACCTATACTGTGAGTGGTAGTCACCCAGTACCTATACTGTGGGTGGTAGTCACCCAGTACCTATCCTGTGGGTGGTAGTAACCCAGTACCTATCCTGTGGGTGGTAGTAACCCAGTACCTATCCTGTGGGTGGTAGTAAGCCAGTACATCTCCTGTGGGTGTTAGTAACCCAGTACCTATCCTGTGGGTGGTAGTAACCCAGTACCTATCCTGTGGGTGGTAGTCACCCAGTACCTATCCTGTGGACGGTAGTAACCCAGTACCTCTCCTGTGGGTGGTAGTAACCCAGTACCTATCCTGTGGGTGGTAGTCACCCAGTACCTATCATGTGAGAGGTAGTCACCCAGTACCTATCCCGTGGGTGGAAGTCACCCAGCACCTATCCTGAGGGTGGAAGTCACCCAGTTCCTGTTATGTGGGTGGTAGTGACCCAGCACCTATCCTGTGGGTGGTAGTCACCCAGTACCTATCCTGTGGGTGGAAGTCACCCAGTACCTATCCTGTGGGCGGAATTCACCCAGTACCAATCCAGTGGGTGGTAGTAACCGAGTACCTATCCTCTGGGTGGTAGTCACCCAGTACCTATCCTGTGGGTGGTAATCACCCAGTACCTATCCTGTGGGTGGTAGTCACCCAGTACCTCTCCTGTGGGTGGTAGTCACCCAGTACCTCTCCTGTGGGTGGTAGTCACCCGGTACCTATCCTGTGGGTGGTAGTCACCCAGTACCTAACCTGTGGGTGGTAGTAACCCAGTACCTATCCTCTTGGTGGTAGTAACCCAATACCTATCCTGTGGGTGCTAGTCACCCAGTACCTATCCTATGGATGGTAGCAACCCAGTACGTATCCTGTGGGTGGTAGTCACCAAGTACCTATCCTGTGGGTGGTAGTCACCCAGTACCTATTATATGGGTGGTAGTCACCCAGTACCTATCCTGTGGGTGGTAGTCACCCAGTACCTATGCTGTGGGTGGTAGTCACCCAGTATCTATCCTGTGTGTGGTAGTCACCCAGTACCTATCCTGTGGGTGGTAGTCACCCAGTACCTATCCTGTGGGTGGTAGTCAACAAGGACCTATCCTGTGGGTGGTAGTCACCCAGTACCTATCCTGTGGGTGGTGCTCACTCAATACCCATTCCGTGGGTGGTAGTCACCCAGACCCTATCCTGTGGGTGGTAGTCACCCAGTACCTATCCTGTGGGTGGTAGTCACCCAGTACCTATCCTGTGGGTGGTAGTCAACAAGGACCTATCCTGTGGGTGGTAGTCACCCAGTACCTATCCTGTGGGTGGTACTCACTCAATACCCATTCCGTGGGTGGTAGTCACCCAGACCCTATCCTGTGGGTGGTAGTCACCCAGTACCTATCCAGTGGGTGGTAGTCACCCAGTACCCATTCTGTGTGTGGTAGTCACCCAGTACCTTCCTGTGGGTGCTAGTCACCAAGTACCTTTCCTGTGGGTGGTAGTCACCCAGTACATATCCTGTGGGTGGTAGTAACCCAGTACCTATCCTGTGGGTGGTAGTAACCCAGTACCTATCCTGTGGGTGGTAGTCACCCAGTACCTATCCTGTGGGTGGTAGTAACCCAGTACCTATCCTGTGGGTGGTAGTAACCCAGTACCTATCCTGTGGGTGGTAGTCACCCAGTACCTATCCTGTGGGTGGTAGTCACCCAGTACCTATCCTGTGGGTGGTAGTAACCCAGCACCTATCCTATGGGTGGTAGTAACCCAGTACCTTTCCTGTGGGTGGTAGTAACCCAGTACCTATCCTGTGGGTGGTAGTAACCCAGTACCTATCCTGAGGGTGGTAGCAACCCAGTACCTATACTGTGGGTGGTATTCACCCAGTACCTATCATGTGGGTGGTAGTCACCCAGTTCCTATACTGTGGGTGGTAGTAAACCAGTACCAATCCTGTGGGTGGTAGTAACCCAGTACCTATCCTGTGGGTGGTAGTCATCCAGTACCTATCCTGTGGGTGGTAGTAACCCAGTACCTATCCTGTGGGTGGTAGTCACCCAGTACCTATACTGTGGGTGGTAGTAACTCAGTACCTATCCTGTGGGTGGTAGTAACCCAGTACCTATCCTGTGGGTGGTAGTCACCCAGTACCTATCCTGTGGGTGGTAGTCACCCAGTACCTATCCTGTGGGTGGTACTCACTCAATACCCATTCCGTGGGTGGTAGTCACCCAGACCCTATCCTGTGGGTGGTAGTCACCCAGTACCTATCCAGTGGGTGGTAGTCACCCAGTACCCATTCTGTGTGTGGTAGTCACCCAGTATCTTCCTGTGGGTGCTAGTCACCAAGTACCTTTCCTGTGGGTGGTAGTCACCCAGTACATATCCTGTGGATGGCAGTCACCCAGTACCCATCATGCGGGTGGTAGTCACCCAGTACCAATCTTGTGGGTGGTAGTCACCCAGTACCTATCCTGTGGGTGGTAATCACCCAGTACCTATCCTGTGGGTGGTAGTCACCCAGTACCTCTCCTGTGGGTGGTAGTCACCCGGTACCTATCCTGTGGGTGGTAGTTGCCCAGTACCTATCCTCTTGGTGGTAGTAACCCAGTACCTATCCTGTGGGTGCTAGTCACCCAGTACCTATCCTGTGGGTGGTAGCAACCCAGTACGTATCCTGTGGGTGGTAGTCACCAAGTACCTATCCTGTGGGTGGTAGTCACCCAGTACCTATTATATGGGTGGTAGTCACCCAGTACCTATTCTGTGGGTGGTAGTCACCCAGTACCTATCCTGTGGGTGGTAGTCACCCAGTGCCTATCCTGTGTGTGGTAGTCACCCAGTACCTATCCTGTGGGTGGTAGTCACCCAGTACCTATCCTGTGGGTGGTAGTCAACAAGGACCTATCCTGTGGGTGGTAGTCACCCAGTACCTATCCTGTGGGTGGTAGTCACCCAGTACCTATCCTGTGTGTGGTAGTCACCCAGTACCTATCCTGTGGGTGGTAGTCACCCAGTACCTATCCTGTGGGTGGTAGTCAACAAGGACCTATCCTGTGGGTGGTAGTCACCCAGTACCTATCCTGTGGGTGGTACTCACTCAATACCCATTCCGTGGGTGGTAGTCACCCCGTCCCTATCCTGTGGGTGGTAGTCACCCAGTACCTATCCAGTGGGTGGTAGTCACCCAGTACCCATCCTGTGTGTGGTAGTCACCCAGTACCTTCCTGTGGGTGCTAGTCACCATGTACCTATCCTGTGGGTGGTAGTCACCCAGTACATATCCTGTGGATGGCAGTCACCCAGTACCCATCCTGCGGGTGGTAGTCACCCAGTACCAATCTTGTGGGTGGTAGTCACCCAGTACCTATCCTGTGGGTGGTGGTAACCCAGTACCTATCCTGTGGGTGGTACTCACCCAGTACCTATCCTGTGGGTGGTAATCACCCAGTACCTATCCTGTGGGTGGTAGTCAACCAGTACCTATCCTGTGGGTGGTAGTCACTCAGTACCCATCCTGTGGGTGGAAGTAACCTAGTACCCATCCAGTGGGTGCTAGTCAGCCAGTACATATCCTGTGGATGGCAGTCACCCAGTACCCATCCTGCGGGTGGTAGTCACCCAGTACCAATCTTGTGGGTGGTAGTCACCCAGTACCTATCCTGTGGGTGGTAGTCACCCAGTACCTATCCTGTGGGTGGTAGTCATCCAGTACCTATCCTGTGGGTGAGAGTCACCCAGTATTTATCCTGTGGGTGGTAGTCACTCAGTACCCATCCTCTAGGTGGTAGTCACCCAGTTCCTATAATGTGGGTTGTAGTCACCCAGCACCCATCCTGTTGGTGGTAGCCACCCACTACCTATCCAGTGGGTGGTAGTCACCCAGTACCTATCCTGTGGGTGGTAGTCACCCAGTACCTATCCTGTTGGTGGTAGTCACACAGTACCTATCCTGTGGGTGGTAGTCACCAGTACCTATCCTGCAGGTGGTAGTCACCCAGTACCCGTCCTGTGGGTGGTAGTCAACCAGTACCCATCCTGTGGGAGGTAGTCACCCAGTACCTATCCTGTGTGTGGGTGGTAGTCACCCAGTAACCATCCTGTGGGTCGTAGTCACCCAGTACCCATCCTGTGGGTGGTAGTCACCCAGTGCCTATCCCGTGGGTGGTACTCACCCAGTACCAAACCTGTGGGTGGTAGTCACCCCGTACCTATCCTGTTTGTGGTAGTCACCCAGTACCCATCCTGTGGGTGGTAGTCACCAAATACCCTTCCAGTGGGTGGTACTCACCCAGTACCAATCCTGTGGGTGGAAGACACCCAGTACCCATCCAGTGGGTGGTAGTCACCCAGTACCCATCCTGTGGGTGGTAGTCACCTCGTCCCTATTATGTGGGTGGCAGTCACCCAGCACACATGCTGTTGGGATAAAGTCACCGAGTACCTATCCTGTGGGTGGTAGTCACCCAGAACCCATGTTGTTGGGTAGTAGTCCCCTAGTACCTATAATGTGAGCGGTAGTCACCCAGTACCTATCCTGTGGGTGGTAGTCACCCAGAACCCATGTTGTTGGGTGGTAGTCCCCTAGTTCCTATAATGTGGGCGGTAGTCACGCAGTACCTATCCTGTGGGTGGTAGTCACCCAGTACCCATCCTGTGGGTGGTAGTCACTCAGCATCCATCCTGTGGATTGCAGCCACCTAGTACCTATCCTTTGGGTGGTAGTCACCCAGTACCCATCATGTGGGTGGTAGCCACCAAGTACCCATTATGTGGGTTGTAGCCCCCTAGTACCTATAATGTGGGTGGAAGTCACACAGTACCCATCCTCTGGGTGTTAGTTACCCAGTACCCATCCTGTGAGTGGTAGTCACCCAGTACCCATCCGTTGGGTGGTAATCACTAAATACTTATCCTGTAAGTGGTAGTCACCCAGTACCCATGCTGTTGGGTGGTAGTCACCTAGTACCTATTCGGTGGATGGTAGTCACCCAGTACCCTTCCTGTGGGTTGTAGTCACCTAGTACCTATCCTGAGGGTTGCAGTCACCCAGTACCCATCCTGTTATTGATAGCCACCTAGTACCCATCCTGTGGGTGGTAGTCACCTAGTTCCCATGGTGTTCAGTTGTTGTCACCCAGTAGCTATCCTGCGGATGGTAGTCACCCAGTACCCACCCTTTGGGTAGTAGTCACTCAGTACACATCCTGTAGGTGGTAGTCACCCAGTACCTATCCTGTGGATGGTATCACGTAGTACCGATCCAGTTGGTGGTAGTCACCGAGCACCCATCCTCTGGGTGGTAGTCACCCAGTACCCATCCTCTGGGTGGTAGTCACCCAGTACCCATCCTGTGGGTGGTAGTCACCCAGTACCCATCCTGTGGGTGGTAGTCACCTAGTACCTTTCCTGTGGGTGGTAGTCACCCAGTACCCATCCTCTGGGTGGTAGTCACCTAGTACCTATTCTGTGAGTGGTAGTCACACAGTACCCATCCTGTGGGTGATAGCCACATAGTACCCATCTTGTCGGTGGTAGTCAGCCAGTTCCCATGCTGTTGGGTGTTAGTCACCCAGTACCTATCCTGCGGATGGTAGTCACCCAGTACCCATCCTGTGGGCGGTAGTCACCCAGTGCCCATTTTGTGGGTTGTAGTCACCCAGCACCCATCCTGTGGGTGGTAGTCACCGAGTACCCATCCTGTGGGTGGCAGTCACCTAGTACCTATTCTGTGGGTGGTAGTCACCCAGTACCCATGCTGTTGGATGGTAGCACCTAGTACCCATCTTCTGGGTGGTAGACACCCAGCACCCATCATGTGGATTGTAGGCACTCAGTACCCATCCTGTAGGTGGTAGTCACCCAGTACCCCTTTTGTGGGTGGTCGTAAACTAGTATTTATTCTGTGGGTGGTAATCACCCAGTACCCATGCTGTTGGGTGGTAGTCACCTAGTACCTATCCTCGGGATGGTAGCCACCTAGTAACTATCCTGTGGGTAGTAGTCACACAGTACCCATCCTCTGGGTGGTAGTCATCCATTACCCATCCTGTGGGTGGTAGTCACCCAGTGCCCATGCTGTTGGGTGGTAGACAGCTAGTACCCATCCTGTGGGTGGTAGTCGCCTAGTAACTATCCTGTGGGTGGTAGTGACCTAGTACCCATCCTGAGGGTGGTGGTCACACAGTTCCAGTCTTGTGGATGGTAGTCACCTAGTACCCATCCTGTGGGTGGTAGTCACCTACTACCTATCCTGTGGGTGGTAATCACCTGGTAACTATCCTGTGAGTGGTAGTCACCCAGTACCCATCCTTTAGATGGTAGTCACTCAGTACTTATTCTGTGGGTGGTAGTCACGCAGTACCCATTCTGTTGAGTGATAGTCACCTAGTACCTATCATGTGGATGGTAGTCGCCCGGTACCCATCCTGTGGGTTGTAGTCACCTTGTACCTATCCTGTGGGTGGCAGTCACCCAGTACCCATCCTGTTGGTGATAGCCACCTAGTACCCATCCTGTGGGTGGTAGTCACCCAGTTCCCATGGTGTTGAGTTGTTGTCACCCAGTACCTATCCTGCGGATGTAGTCACCCAGTACCCACCTTGTGGGTAGTAGTCACTCAGTACACATCCTGTCTGTGGTAGTCACCCAATAACTATCCTGTGGATGGTATCACCTAGTACCCATCCAGTGGGTGGTAGTCACCCAGCACCCATCCTGTGGGTGGTAGTCACTCAGTACCTACCCTCTGGGTGTTAGTCACCCAGCACCTATCCTGCGGATGGTAGTCACCCAGTACCCATCCTGTGGGTGGCAGTCAATCAGTACCCATCCTGTCGGTGGTAGTCACCTAGCACCCATCCTGCTGGTGGTAGTCACCTAGTATCCATCCTGTGGGTGGCAGTCACCTAGTACCTATTCTGTGGGTGGTAGTCACCCAGTACCCATGCTGTTGGATTTTAGCACCTAGTACCCATCCTCTGGGCGGTAGTCACCTAGTGACTATCCTGTGGGTGGTAGTCACCTAGTAACTATCCTGTGGGTAGTAGTGATCTAGTACCCATCCTGAGGGTGGTGGTCACCCAGTACCCGTCTTGTGGATGGTAGTCACCCAGTACCCATACTGTGGGTGGTAATCACCTAGTACCTATTCTGTGAGTGGTAGTCACCCAGTACCCATGCTGTTGGGTGGCAGTCACCTATTACATATCCAGTGTGTGGTAGTCATCTGGAAACTATCCTGCGGGTGATTGTAACCTAGTACCAATCCAGAAGGTGGTCACCCAGTACCCATCTTGTGGTTGGTAGTCACCCAGTACCCGTCCTGTGGGTGGTAGTCACCTAGTGCCCATCCACTAGGTGGTAGTCACCTAGTAACCTTCTTGTGGGTGGTGGTCACCCAGTACCCATCCTATGAGTGGTAGTCAACCATTACCAATACTGTGGGTTGTAGTCACCCAGTACCCATCCTCTGGATGGCAGTCATCCAGTGCCCATCCTGTGGGTGGTAGTCAGCCAGTACCCTTCATGTGGGTGGTAGTCACCTAGTAACTATCCAGTGGGTGGTAGTGACCTAGTACCCATCCTGTGGGTGGTAGTCACCTAATACCCATCGTGTGGGAGGTAGTCACCCAGTACCCATCTTGTGGGTGGTAGTCACCCAGTACCCATCTTGTGGGTGGTAGTCACCCAGCACCCATCTTGTGCGTGGTAGTCACCCAGTACCCATCGTGTGGGTGGTAGTCACCTAATACCCATCGTGTGGGTGGTAGTCACCCAGTACCCATCTTCTGGGTGGCAGTCACCCAGTACCCATCCTGTGGGTGGTAGTCACCCAGTACCCATCCTGTGGGTGGTAGTCACCCAGTACTCATCCTGTGGGTGGTAGTCACACAGTACTCATCCTGTGGGTGGTAGTCACCCAGTACCCATCCTGTGGGTGGTAGTCACCCAGTACCCATCCTGTGGGTGGTAGTCACCCAGTACCCATCCTGTGGGTGGTAGTCACCCAGTACTCATCCTGTGGGTGGTAGTCACCCAGTACTCATCCTGTGGGTGGTAGTCATCCAGTACCCATCCTGTGGGTGGTAGTCATCCAGTACCCATCTTGTGGGTGGTAGTCACCCAGTACTCATCCTGTGGGTGGTAGTCATCCAGTACCAATCCTGTGGGTGGTAGTCATCCAGTACCCATCTTGTGGGTGGTAGTCACCCAGTACCCATCTTGTGGGTGGTAGTCATCCAGTACCCATCCTGTGGGTGGTAGTCATCCAGTACCCATCTTGTGGGTGGTAGTCATCCAGTACCCATCTTGTGGGTGGTAGTCACCCAGTACCCATCCTGTGGGTGGTAGTCATCCAGTACCCATCTTGTGGGTGGTAGTCATCCAGTACCCATCATGTGGGTGGTAGTCATCCAGTACCCATCCTGTGGGTGGTAGTCATCCAGTACCCATCTTGTGGGTGGTAGTCATCCAGTACCCATCTTGTGGGTGGTAGTCATCCAGTACCCATCCTGTGGGTGGTAGTCATCCAGTACCCATCATGTGGGTGGTAGTCATCCAGTACCCATCTTGTGGGTGGTAATCATCCAGTAACTATCCTGTGGGTGGTAGTCATCCAGTACCCATCTTGTGGGTGGTAGTCATCCAGTACCCATCTTGTGGGTGGTAATCATCCAGTACCCATCTTGTGGGTGGTAGTCATCCAGTACCCATCCTGTGGGTGGTAGTCATCCAGTACCCATCTTGTGGGTGGTAGTCACCCAGTACCCATCTTGTGGGTGGTAGTCACCCAGCACCCATCTTGTGCGTGGTAGTCACCCAGTACCCATCGTGTGGGTGGTAGTCACCTAATACCCATCGTGTGGGTGGTAGTCACCCAGTACCCATCTTCTGGGTGGCAGTCACCCAGTACCCATCCTGTGGGTGGTAGTCACCCAGTACCCATCCTGTGGGTGGTAGTCACCCAGTACTCATCCTGTGGGTGGTAGTCACACAGTACTCATCCTGTGGGTGGTAGTCACCCAGTACCCATCCTGTGGGTGGTAGTCACCCAGTACCCATCCTGTGGGTGGTAGTCACCCAGTACCCATCCTGTGGGTGGTAGTCACCCAGTACTCATCCTGTGGGTGGTAGTCACCCAGTACTCATCCTGTGGGTGGTAGTCATCCAGTACCCATCCTGTGGGTGGTAGTCATCCAGTACCCATCTTGTGGGTGGTAGTCACCCAGTACTCATCCTGTGGGTGGTAGTCATCCAGTACCCATCCTGCGGGTGGTAGTCATCCAGTACCCATCTTGTGGGTGGTAGTCACCCAGTACCCATCTTTTGGGTGGTAGTCATCCAGTACCCATCCTGTGGGTGGTAGTCATCCAGTACCCATCTTGTGGGTGGTAGTCATCCAGTACCCATCTTGTGGGTGGTAGTCACCCAGTACCCATCCTGTGGGTGGTAGTCATCCAGTACCCATCTTGTGGGTGGTAGTCATCCAGTACCCATCTTGTGGGTGGTAGTCATCCAGTACCCATCCTGTGGGTGGTAGTCATCCAGTACCCATCTTGTGGGTGGTAGTCATCCAGTACCCATCTTGTGGGTGGTAGTCATCCAGTACCCATCCTGTGGGTGGTAGTCATCCAGTACCCATCTTGTGGGTGGTAGTCATCCAGTACCCATCTTGTGGGTGGTAATCATCCAGTAACTATCCTGTGGGTGGTAGTCATCCAGTACCCATCTTGTGGGTGGTAGTCATCCAGTACCCATCTTGTGGGTGGTAATCATCCAGTACCCATCTTGTGGGTGGTAGTCATCCAGTACCCATCCTGTGGGTGGTAGTCATCCAGTACCCATCTTGTGGGTGGTAATCATCCAGTACCCATCTTGTGGGTGGTAGTCATCCAGTACCCATCTTGTGGGTGGTAATCATCCAGTAACTATCCTGTGGGTGGTAGTCATCCAGTACGCATCCTGTGGGTGGTAGTCATCCAGTACCCATCTTGTGGGTGGTAGTCATCCAGTACCCATCCTGTGGGTGGTAATCATCCAGTACCCATCCTGTGGGTGGTAATCATCCAGTACCCATCCTGTGGGTGGTAATCATCCAGTACCCATCCTGTAGGTGGTAGTCATCCAGTACCCATCTTGTGGGTGGTAATCATCCAGTACCCATCTTGTGGGTGGTAATCATCCAGTACCCATCCTGTGGGTGGTAATCATCCAGTACCCATCCTGTGGGTGGTAATCATCCAGTACCCATCCTGTAGGTGGTAGTCATCCAGTACGCATCCTGTGGGTGGTAGTCATCCAGTACCCATCTTGTGGGTGGTAGTCATCCAGTACCCATCTTGTGGGTGGTAATCATCCAGTACCCATCCTGTGGGTGGTAATCATCCAGTACCCATCCTGTGGGTGGTAATCATCCAGTACCCATCCTGTGGGTGGTAATCATCCAGTACCCATCCTGTAGGTGGTAGTCATCCAGTACCCATCTTGTGGGTGGTAATCATCCAGTACCCATCCTGTGGGTGGTAATCATCCAGTACCCATCCTGTGGGTGGTAATCATCCAGTACCCATCCTGTGGGTGGTAATCATCCAGTACCCATCCTGTAGGTGGTAGTCATCCAGTACCCATCTTGTGGGTGGTAATCATCCAGTACCCATCCTGTAGGTGGTAATCATCCAGTACCCATCCTGTAGGTGGTAATCATCCAGTACCCATCTTGTGGGTGGTAATCATCCAGTACCCATCTTGTGGGTGGTAATCATCCAGTACCCATCTTGTGGGTGGTAATCATCCAGTACCCATCTTGTGGGTGGTAATCATCCAGTACCCATCTTGTGGGTGGTAATCATCCAGTACCCATCTTGTGGGTGGTAGTCATCCAGTACCCATCTTGTGGGTGGTAATCATCCAGTACCCATCTTGTGGGTGGTAATCATCCAGTACCCATCTTGTGGGTGGTAATCATCCAGTACCCATCTTGTGGGTGGTAATCATCCAGTACCCATCTTGTGGGTGGTAGTCATCCAGTACCCATCTTGTGGGTGGTAATCATCCAGTACCCATCTTGTGGGTGGTAATCATCCAGTACCCATCTTGTGGGTGGTAATCATCCAGTACCCATCTTGTGGGTGGTAATCATCCAGTACCCATCTTGTGGGTGGTAGTCATCCAGTACCCATCTTGTGGGTGGTAATCATCCAGTACCCATCTTGTGGGTGGTAGTCATCCAGTACCCATCTTGTGGGTGGTAATCATCCAGTACCCATCCTGTAGGTGGTAATCATCCAGTACCCATCTTGTGGGTGGTAATCATCCAGTACCCATCCTGTAGGTGGTAATCATCCAGTACCCATCTTGTGGGTGGTAATCATCCAGTACCCATCCTGTAGGTGGTAATCATCCAGTACCCATCTTGTGGGTGGTAATCATCCAGTACCCATCTTGTGGGTGGTAATCATCCAGTACCCATCTTGTGAGTGGTAATCATCCAGTACCCATCCTGTAGGTGGTAATCATCCAGTACCCATCTTGTGGGTGGTAATCATCCAGTACCCATCTTGTGGGTGGTAATCATCCAGTACCCATCTTGTGGGTGGTAATCATCCAGTACCCATCTTGTGGGTGGTAATCATCCAGTACCCATCTTGTGGGTGGTAATCATCCAGTACCCATCTTGTGGGTGGTAATCATCCAGTACCCATCTTGTGGGTGGTAATCATCCAGTACCCATCCTGTAGGTGGTAATCATCCAGTACCCATCTTGTGGGTGGTAATCATCCAGTACCCATCCTGTAGGTGGTAATCATCCAGTACCCATCTTGTGGGTGGTAATCATCCAGTACCCATCCTGTAGGTGGTAATCATCCAGTACCCATCTTGTGGGTGGTAATCATCCAGTACCCATCCTGTAGGTGGTAATCATCCAGTACCCATCTTGTGGGTGGTAATCATCCAGTACCCATCCTGTAGGTGGTAATCATCCAGTACCCATCTTGTGGGTGGTAATCATCCAGTACCCATCCTGTAGGTGGTAATCATCCAGTACCCATCTTGTGGGTGGTAATCATCCAGTACCCATCCTGTAGGTGGTAATCATCCAGTACCCATCTTGTGGGTGGTAATCATCCAGTACCCATCCTGTAGGTGGTAATCATCCAGTACCCATCTTGTGGGTGGTAATCATCCAGTACCCATCCTGTAGGTGGTAATCATCCAGTACCCATCTTGTGGGTGGTAATCATCCAGTACCCATCTTGTGGGTGGTAATCATCCAGTACCCATCCTGTAGGTGGTAATCATCCAGTACCCATCTTGTGGGTGGTAATCATCCAGTACCCATCCTGTAGGTGGTAATCATCCAGTACCCATCTTGTGGGTGGTAATCATCCAGTACCCATCCTGTAGGTGGTAATCATCCAGTACCCATCTTGTGGGTGGTAATCATCCAGTACCCATCCTGTAGGTGGTAATCATCCAGTACCCATCTTGTGGGTGGTAATCATCCAGTACCCATCTTGTGGGTGGTAATCATCCAGTACCCATCTTGTGGGTGGTAATCATCCAGTACCCATCCTGTAGGTGGTAATCATCCAGTACCCATCTTGTGGGTGGTAATCATCCAGTACCCATCTTGTGGGTGGTAATCATCCAGTACCCATCTTGTGGGTGGTAATCATCCAGTACCCATCTTGTGGGTGGTAATCATCCAGTACCCATCTTGTGGGTGGTAATCATCCAGTACCCATCCTGTAGGTGGTAATCATCCAGTACCCATCTTGTGGGTGGTAATCATCCAGTACCCATCTTGTGGGTGGTAATCATCCAGTACCCATCTTGTGGGTGGTAATCATCCAGTACCCATCTTGTGGGTGGTAATCATCCAGTACCCATCCTGTAGGTGGTAATCATCCAGTACCCATCTTGTGGGTGGTAATCATCCAGTACCCATCCTGTAGGTGGTAATCATCCAGTACCCATCTTGTGGGTGGTAATCATCCAGTACCCATCCTGTAGGTGGTAATCATCCAGTACCCATCTTGTGGGTGGTAATCATCCAGTACCCATCCTGTAGGTGGTAATCATCCAGTACCCATCTTGTGGGTGGTAATCATCCAGTACCCATCTTGTGGGTGGTAATCATCCAGTACCCATCTTGTGGGTGGTAATCATCCAGTACCCATCTTGTGGGTGGTAATCATCCAGTACCCATCTTGTGGGTGGTAATCATCCAGTACCCATCTTGTGGGTGGTAATCATCCAGTACCCATCTTGTGGGTGGTAATCATCCAGTACCCATCTTGTGGGTGGTAATCATCCAGTACCCATCTTGTGGGTGGTAATCATCCAGTACCCATCCTGTAGGTGGTAATCATCCAGTACCCATCTTGTGGGTGGTAATCATCCAGTACCCATCTTGTGGGTGGTAATCATCCAGTACCCATCTTGTGGGTGGTAATCATCCAGTACCCATCTTGTGGGTGGTAATCATCCAGTACCCATCCTGTAGGTGGTAATCATCCAGTACCCATCTTGTGGGTGGTAATCATCCAGTACCCATCCTGTAGGTGGTAATCATCCAGTACCCATCTTGTGGGTGGTAATCATCCAGTACCCATCCTGTAGGTGGTAATCATCCAGTACCCATCTTGTGGGTGGTAATCATCCAGTACCCATCCTGTAGGTGGTAATCATCCAGTACCCATCTTGTGGGTGGTAATCATCCAGTACCCATCTTGTGGGTGGTAATCATCCAGTACCCATCTTGTGGGTGGTAATCATCCAGTACCCATCTTGTGGGTGGTAATCATCCAGTACCCATCTTGTGGGTGGTAATCATCCAGTACCCATCTTGTGGGTGGTAATCATCCAGTACCCATCTTGTGGGTGGTAATCATCCAGTACCCATCTTGTGGGTGGTAATCATCCAGTACCCATCTTGTGGGTGGTAATCATCCAGTACCCATCCTGTAGGTGGTAATCATCCAGTACCCATCTTGTGGGTGGTAATCATCCAGTACCCATCTTGTGGGTGGTAATCATCCAGTACCCATCTTGTGGGTGGTAATCATCCAGTACCCATCTTGTGGGTGGTAATCATCCAGTACCCATCCTGTAGGTGGTAATCATCCAGTACCCATCTTGTGGGTGGTAATCATCCAGTACCCATCCTGTAGGTGGTAATCATCCAGTACCCATCTTGTGGGTGGTAATCATCCAGTACCCATCCTGTAGGTGGTAATCATCCAGTACCCATCTTGTGGGTGGTAATCATCCAGTACCCATCTTGTGGGTGGTAATCATCCAGTACCCATCTTGTGGGTGGTAATCATCCAGTACCCATCTTGTGGGTGGTAATCATCCAGTACCCATCTTGTGGGTGGTAATCATCCAGTACCCATCTTGTGGGTGGTAATCATCCAGTACCCATCTTGTGGGTGGTAATCATCCAGTACCCATCTTGTGGGTGGTAATCATCCAGTACCCATCTTGTGGGTGGTAATCATCCAGTACCCATCTTGTGGGTGGTAATCATCCAGTACCCATCTTGTGGGTGGTAATCATCCAGTACCCATCCTGTAGGTGGTAATCATCCAGTACCCATCTTGTGGGTGGTAATCATCCAGTACCCATCTTGTGGGTGGTAATCATCCAGTACCCATCTTGTGGGTGGTAATCATCCAGTACCCATCTTGTGGGTGGTAATCATCCAGTACCCATCCTGTAGGTGGTAATCATCCAGTACCCATCTTGTGGGTGGTAATCATCCAGTACCCATCCTGTAGGTGGTAATCATCCAGTACCCATCTTGTGGGTGGTAATCATCCAGTACCCATCCTGTAGGTGGTAATCATCCAGTACCCATCTTGTGGGTGGTAATCATCCAGTACCCATCTTGTGGGTGGTAATCATCCAGTACCCATCTTGTGGGTGGTAATCATCCAGTACCCATCTTGTGGGTGGTAATCATCCAGTACCCATCTTGTGGGTGGTAATCATCCAGTACCCATCTTGTGGGTGGTAATCATCCAGTACCCATCTTGTGGGTGGTAATCATCCAGTACCCATCTTGTGGGTGGTAATCATCCAGTACCCATCTTGTGGGTGGTAATCATCCAGTACCCATCTTGTGGGTGGTAATCATCCAGTACCCATCTTGTGGGTGGTAATCATCCAGTACCCATCTTGTGGGTGGTAATCATCCAGTACCCATCTTGTGGGTGGTAATCATCCAGTACCCATCTTGTGGGTGGTAATCATCCAGTACCCATCTTGTGGGTGGTAATCATCCAGTACCCATCTTGTGGGTGGTAATCATCCAGTACCCATCTTGTGGGTGGTAATCATCCAGTACCCATCTTGTGGGTGGTAATCATCCAGTACCCATCTTGTGGGTGGTAATCATCCAGTACCCATCTTGTGGGTGGTAATCATCCAGTACCCATCTTGTGGGTGGTAATCATCCAGTACCCATCTTGTGGGTGGTAATCATCCAGTGGGTGGTAATCATCCAGTACCCATCTTGTAGGTGGTAATCATCCAGTACCCATCCACAGCCTGGTAGTGCCTGCTGGCAGCACAGCCGGCAGCGCCGCAGGTAGGCGCAATGGTAGCGCGCTGGCAGGCAGCTGGTAGCGCTGGTCCAGGGCCGCCTGGCAGCACAGCCGGCAGCGCCGCTGGCAGGCTGGTAGAGCCGCTGGCAGCACAGCCGGCAGCTGCCTGGTAGCTGCCTGGCAGCACATTGCTGGCTAGTGCCGCTGGCAGCGCCGCGGGTAGCGCCGCTGGCAGCACAGCCGGCAGTCGAGCTTGGCAGTAGCGCCGCTGGCAGGCACAGCCGGCAGTGCCGCTGGCAGCAACAGCTCCGGCAGCGCCGCTGGCAGCGCCGCCTGGCAGCAACAGCCGGCAGGCCGCCGGCAGTGCCAGCTGGCAGTGCCGCTGGCAGCACAGCCGGCAGCGCCTGGCAGTGCCGGCCTGCAGCACAGCCGGCAGCGCCGCTGGCAGCGCCGCCGGTGCGCCACTGGCAGCACAGCCGGCAGCGCCGTCCGGCAGCGCCGCTGGCAGCGAGCTGGCAGCCGCCGCTGGCAGCGCCGCTGGCAGTGCTGGCAGTGCGCCTGGCAGGCAGCCTGGCAGCACAGGCCGGCAGTGCCGCTGGCAGTGCCGCTGGTAGTGCCGCTGGCGGCGAAGCTGGTAGCCGCTAGGCAGCAGCAGGCCGGCAGTCGCCGCCGGTCGCACAGCCGGTCAGCGCCGCTGGCAGCAACAGCCTGGCAGCGCAGCTTCCGGCAGCACAGCCGGTAGCGCCGGCCGGCAGCGCCGCTGGCAGCGCCGCTGGCAGCACAGCCTGGCAGTGCCGCCTTGGCAGCGCCGCCGGTGGCAGTCCCGCTGGCAGCCGCCTGGCGGAGTGCCGCTGCAGTGCCGCTGGTAGCGCCGGCTGGTAGGCCGCTGGCAGCGCCGCTGGCAGCGCCGGCAGGAGCGCCTGGCATGCAGCAGCCGGCAGCGCCGCTGGTCAGCGCCGCAGTAGCGCTGGCCAGCTGCAGCGCCACCAGCCGGCAGTGCCGCTGGAGAGCCGCCGGCTAGGTGCCGCTGGTAGGCCGCTGGCAGCACAGCCATATTGGTGCTGCTGGCAGAGCCGAACGGAGCGCCGCCGGCAGCACAGCCTGGCAGTGCCTGCTGGCAGCACAGCCTGGCAGTGCCGCTTAGTGCGCTGGCAGTGCCTGCTGGCAGTGCAGCCGGCAGCCGCCCGGCAGCGCCTGCCTGGCAGCACAGCCTGGCAGGCCGCCTGGCAGCGCTGGCAGTGCCGCTGGCAGGCAACAGCCGGTAGCGCCGCTGGTAGCGCCGCGGTAGCACAGCCGGTAGCGTGCCGGCTGGTAGCCTGGCAGTGCTGGCAGCACAGCTGGCAGCGCCGCTGGCCAGTGCCGCGGTAGGACAGCGGTAGTGCCGCTGGCAGCACAGCTGGTAGCGCTGCTGGTAGTGCCTGCTGGCAGCACAGCCGGCCAGTGCTTGCAGGTGCCGCTGGTAGCCGCTGGCAGCACACCTGGTAGCGCCTGCTGGTAGTACAGCTGGTAGTGCTGCTGGTAGTGCTGCTGGTAGTACAGCTGGTAGTGCTGCTGGTAGTGCTGCTGGTAGTACAGCTGGTAGTGCTGCTGGTAGTGCTGCTGGTAGTACAGCTGGTAGTGCTGCTGGTAGTACAGCTGGTAGTGCAGCTGGTAGTACAGCTGGTAGTGCTGCTGGTAGTGCAGCTGGTAGTGCAGCTGGTAGTGCAGCTGGTAGTGCTGCTGGTAGTACAGCTGGTAGTGCTGCTGGTAGTACAGCTGGTAGTGCTGCTGGTAGTGCAGCTGGTAGTGCTGCTGGTAGTACAGCTGGTAGTGCTGCTGGTAGTACAGCTGGTAGTGCTGCTGGTAGTACAACTGGTAGTGCTGCTGGTAGTACAGCTGGTAGTGCTGCTGGTAGTACAGCTGGTAGTGATGATGGTAGTGCAGTTGGTAATGCTGCTGATAGTGCAGCTAGTAGTGCAGCTGGTTGTGTTGCTGGTAGTGCAGCTGGCAGTGCAGCTGGTAGTGCTGGTGGTTGTGCTGCTGGTGGTACTAATGGTAGTGCAACTGTTAGTGCAGCTGTTAGTGCTGGTGGTATTGCAGCTGGTATTGCAGCTGGTAGTGCAGCTGGTAGTTCAACTGGTAGTGCTGCTGGTATTATTGCTCGTAATGCTGCTGGTAGTGCAGCTGGTAGTGCTGCTGGTATTGTTGCTGGTAATGCTGCTGGTACTGCAGCTGGTAATGCAGCCGCAAGTGTTGCTGTTGTGGAGCTGGTATTGCAGCTGGAAGTGCTGCTGTTAGCGCTGCTGGCAGTGCTGCTTATAGTGCAGCTGGTAGTGCTGCTGGTAGTGCAGCTGGTCTTGCACCTGGTAGTGCAGGTGGTAGTGCAGCTGGTAATGCTGCTTGTAGTGCAGCTGGTAGTGCTGCTTGTAGTGCAGCTGGTAGTGCTGCTGGTAGTACTAATGGTAGTGCAGCGGGTAGTGCTGCTGGTAGTGCTGCTGGTAGTGCTGCTGGTAGTGCAGCTTGTAGTGCAGCTTGTAGTGCTGCTGGTACTGCACCTGGTAGTGCAGCTGTTAGTGCTGCTGGTAGTGCAGCTGGTAGTGCAGCTTGTAGTGCTGCTGGCACTGCACCTGGTAGTGCAGCTGTTAGTGCTGCTGGTACTGCACCTGGTATTGCAGCTGGTTGTGCTGCTGGTAGTGCAGCTGGTACTGCAGCATGTAGTGCTGCTGGTACTGCACCTGGTAGTGCAGCTGGTAGTGCTGCTGGTACTGCAGCTGGTAGTGCAGCTGGTAGTGCAGCTGGTAGTGCTGCTGGTAGTGCAGCTGGTATTGCACCTGGTAGTGCACCTGCTAGTGCAGCTGGTAATGCTGCTGGTAGTACAGCTGGTAGTGATGTTTGTAGTGCAGCTGGTGGTGTTGCTGGTAGTGCAGCTGGTAGTGTTTCTGGTAGTGCAGCTGGTAGTGTTGCTGGTAGTGCTGCTGGTAGTGCTAATGGTAGTGCAGCTGGTAGTGCAGCTGGTACTGCAGCTGGTAGTGTTGCTGGTAGTGCAGCTGGTACTGCAGCTTGTAGTGCTGCAGGTACTGCATCTGGCAGTGCAGCTGGTAGTGCTGCTGGTACTGCGGCTGGTAGTGCAGCTGATAATGCGACTGGTAATACTGATGGTAGTGCAGCTGCTAGTGCTGCTTGTATTGCAGCTGGTAGTGCTGATGGTTGTGCAGCTTGTAGTGCTGCTGGTAATGCTGCTGGTAGTGCAGCTGGAAGTGCAGCTGGTAGTGCTGCTGATAGTGCAGCTTGTAGTGCTGCTGGTAGTGCAGCTGGTAGTGCAGCTGGTAGTGCTGCTGGTAGTGCAGCTTGTAGTGCTGCTGGTAGTGCAGCTGGTAGTGGAGCTGGTAGTGCTGCTGGTAGTGCAGCTTGTAGTGCTGCTGGTAGTGCTGCTTGTAGTGCAGCTGGTAGTGCTCTACGTAGTACAGCTGGTAGTGATGCTTGTACTGCAGCTGGTGGTGCTGCTGGTAATGCTGCTGGTAGTGCAGCTGGTAGTGCAGCTGGTAGTGCTGCTGGTATTGCTGCTGATAGTGCTGCTGGTAGTGCTGCTGGTAGTACAGCTGGTAGTGATGATGGTAGTGCAGCCGGTAGTGCAGCTGGTTGTGATGCTGGTACTGCAGCTGGTAGTGCAGTTGGTAGTACTGGTGGTAGTGCTGCTGGCAGTACTGCTGGTAGTGCAACTGGTAGTGCAGCTGTTAGTGCTGCCGTTAATGCAGCTGGCATTGCAGCGGGTAGTGCAGCTTTTAGTGCAGCTGGTAGTGCTGCTGGTATTATTGCTGGTAGTGCTGCTGGTAGTGCAGCTGGTAATGCAGCCGGTAGTGTTGCTGGTAGTGGAACTGGTATTGCAGCTGGTAGTGCTGCTGTTAGTGCTGTTGGCAGTGCTACTGATAGTGCAGCTGGTAGTGCTGCTGGTAGTGCAGCTGGTAATGCTGCTGGTAGTGCAGCTGGTAGTGATGTTTGTAGTGCAGCTGGTAGTGCTGCTGCTAATGCTGCGTGTAGTGCAGCTGGTAGTGCAGCTGGTAGTGCTGCTGGTATAGTTGCTGGTAGTGCTGCTGGTAGTGCTGCTGGTAGTGCTGCTGGTAGTGCTGCTGGAAGTACAGCTGGTAGTGATGATGGTAGTGCAGTTGGTAATGCTGCTGATAGTGCAGCTGGTAGTACAGCTGGTTGTGTTGCTGGTAGTGCAGCTGGTAGTGCAGCTGGCAGTGCTGGTGGTAGTGCTGCTGGTAGTACTGCTGGTAGTGCAACTGGTAGTGCAGCTGTTAGTGCTGCTGGTAATGCAGGTGGTACTGCAGCTGGTAGTGCAGCTGGTAGTGCAGCTGGTATTGCTGCTGGTAGTGCTGCTGTTAGTGCTGCTGGCAGTGCTGCTGATAGTGCAGCTGGTAGTGCTGCTGGTAGTGCAGCTGGTCTTGAACCTGGTAGTGCAACTGGTAATGCAGCTGGTAATGCTGCTGGTAGTGGAGCTGATAGTGCTGCTTGTAGTGCAGCTGGTTGTGTTGCTGGTAGTGCAGCTGGTAGTGAAGCTGGTAGTGCTGCTGGTAGTGCTGTTGGTAGTACTGCTGGTAGTGCAACTAGCAGTGTTGCTAGTAGTGCAGCTGGTAGTGTTGCTGGTAGTGCTGCTGGTAGTGCAGCTGGTAGTGCAGCTGGTAGTGTTGCTGGTTGCACAGCTGAAAGTGTTGCTGGTAGTGCAGCTTGTAGTGTTCCTGGTAGTGCTGTTGGTATTACAGTTGGTAGTGCTGCTGGTAGTACAGCTGGTACCGTTTCTGGTAGTGCAGCTGGTAGTGTTTCTGGTAGTGCAGCTGGTAGTGTTGCTGGTAGTGCTGCTGTTAGTGCTACTGGTAGTACAGCTGTTAGTGCAGCTGGGAGTACAGCTGGTAGTGCAGCTGGTAGTGCTGCTGGTAGTGCTGCTGGTAGTGCAGCTGGTAGTGCAGCTGGTAGTGTTGCTGGTTGCGCAGCTGGAAGTGTTGCTGGTAGTGCCGCTTGTAGTGTTCCTGGTAGTGCTGCTGGTATTACAGTTGGTAGTGCTGCTGGTAGTACAGCTGGTACCGTTTCTGGTAGTGCAGCTGGTAGTGTTTCTGGTAGTGCAGCTGGTAGTGTTGCTGGTAGTGCTGCTGTTAGTGCTACTGGTAGTACTGCTGGTAGTGCAGCTGGGAGTACAGCTGGTAGTGCAGCTGGTAGTGGTGCTGGTAGTGGTGCTGGTAGTGCAGCTTGTAGTGCTGCTTGTAGTGCAGCTTGTAGTGCTGCTGGTAGTGCACCTGGTAGTGCAGCTGGAAGTGCTGCTGGTACTGCACCTGGTAATGCAGCTGGTAGTGCTGCTGGTACTGCACCTGGTAATGCAGCTGGTAGTGCTGCTGATACTGCACCTGCTAGTGCAGCTGGTAGTGCAGCTAGTAGTGCTGCTGATCGTGCATCTGGTAATGCATTTGGTAATGCTGCTGGTAGTGATGCTTGTACTGCGCCTGGTAGTGCTGCTGGTAGTGATGCTTGTACTGCGCCTGGTAGTGCTGCTGGTAGTGCAGTTGGTACGGCATCTGGTAGTGCAACTAGTAGTGCAATTAGTAATGCTGCTGATACTGTAGCTGGTAGTGCAGCTGGTAGTGCAGCTGATAGTGCTGGTGATAGTGCAACTGGTAGTGCAGCTGGTAGTATAGCTGGTAGTGCTGCTGGTAGTGCAGCTGGTAGTGCAGCTGGTAGTGCTGCTGCTATTATTGCTGGTAGTGTTGCTGGTAGCGCTGCTGGTAGTGCAGCTGATAGTGCTGCTGGTAGTGTTACTGGTAGTGCAGCTTTTAATGCACCTGGTAGTGTTGCTGTTAGTGCAGCTGGTAGTGTTGCTGGTAGTGCAGCTGGTATTGCTGCTGGTAGTGCAGCTGGTAGTGCTTCTGTTAGTGCTGCTGGCAGTGCTGCTGATAGTTCAGCTAGTAGTGCAGCTGGTAGTGGTGCTGGTAGTGCAGCTTGTAGTGCAGCTGGGAGTGCAGCTGATAGTGCTGTTGGTAGTACATCTGGTAGTGCTGCTTATAGTGCAGCTTTTAATGCAGCTGGTAGTGCAGCTGATAGTGCT
Organism: Cherax quadricarinatus; assembly: GCF_038502225.1. NCBI lineage: Eukaryota > Metazoa > Arthropoda > Malacostraca > Decapoda > Parastacidae > Cherax > Cherax quadricarinatus. The sequence goes on along the minus strand of NC_091293.1, from coordinate 20,206,013 downwards.
GCTGGTAGTACTTCGGGTAGTGCAACTGGTAGTGTAGCTGTTAGTGCTGCTGGAATGCAGCTGGTAGTGCTGCGTGTAGTGCTGCTGGTAGCGCTGCTGTTAGTGCTGCTGGTAGTGCAGCTGGTAGTGTTGCTGGTAGTGCAGCTCGTAGTGCTGCTGCTAGTGCAGCTGGCAGTGCTGCTGGTAATGCACCTGGTAGTGTTGCTGTTAGTGCAGCTGGTAGTGTTGCTGGTAGTGCAGCTGGTAGTGCTGCTGGTAGTGCAGCTGGTAGCGTTGCTGGTAGTGCAGCTCGTAGTGCTGCTGCTAGTGCAGCTGGCAGTGCTGCTGGTAATGCACCTGGTAGTGTTGCTGTTAGTGCAGCTGGTAGTGTTGCTGTTAGTGCAGCTGGTAGTGTTGCTGGTAGTGCAGCTGGTAGTGTTGCTGTTAGTGCAGCTGGTAGTGTTGCTGGTAGTGCAGCTGGTAGTGGTGCTGGTAGTGCAGCTGGTACTGCTGCTGGTAGTGCAGCTGGTAGTGCAGCTGGTAGTGCAGCTGGTAGTGTTGCTGGTAGTGTTGCTGGTAGTGCAGTTGGTAGTGCTGCTGGTAGTGTTGCTGGTAGTGTTGCTGGTAGTGCAGCTGGTAGTGCTGCTGGTAGTGTTGCTGGTAGTGTTGCTGGTAGTGCAGCTGGTAGTGCTGCTGGTAATGCACCTGGTAGTGTTGCTGTTAGTGCAGCTGGTAGTGTTGCTGGTAGTGCAGCTGGTAGTGTTGCTGGTAGTGCAGCTCGTAGTGCTGCTGCTAGTGCAGCTGGCAGTGCTGCTGGTAATGCACCTGGTAGTGTTGCTGTTAGTGCAGCTGGTAGTGTTGCTGGTAGTGCAGCTGGTAGTGCTGCTGGTAGTGCAGCTGGTAGCGTTGCTGGTAGTGCTGCTGGTAGTGCAGCTTTAAGTGTTTCTGGTAGTGCAGCTGGTAGTGTTGCTGATAGTGCAGCTGGTAGCGCAGCTTGTAGTGCTGCTGGTACTGCACCTGGTAGTGCAGCTGGTAGTGCTGCTTGTAGTGCTTCTGTTAGTGCTGCTGGCAGTGCTGCTGATAGTTCAGCTGGTAGCGCATCTGGGAGTGCAGTTGATAGTGCTGTTGGTAGTACATCTGGTAGCGATGCTGGTAGTGCAGTTGTTAATGCTGCTCATAGTGCAGCTTGTAATGCAGCTGGTAGTGCAGCTGATAGTGCTGCTGGTAGTATTTCGAGTAGTGCAACTGGTAGTGCAGCTGTTAGTGCTGCTGGAATGCAGCTGGTAGTGCGGCTTGTAGTGCTGCTGGTAGTGACGCTGGTAGTGTTGCTGGTAGTGCAGCTGTTAGTGCTGCTGGAATGCAGCTGGTAGTGCGGCTTGTAGTGCTGCTGGTAGTGCAGCTGGTAGTGCAACTGGTAGTGCAGCTGTTAGTGCTGCTGGAATGCAGCTGGTAGTGCGGCTTGTAGTGCTGCTGGTAGTGCAGCTGGTAGTGTTGCTGGTAGTGCAGCTGGTAGTGCTGCTGGTAGTGCAGCTGGTAGTGCTGCTGGTAATGCACCTGGTAGTGTTGCTGTTAGTGCAGCTGGTAGTGTTGCTGGTAGTGCAGCTGGTAGTGGTGCTGGTAGTGCAGCTGGTAGTGCTGCTGGTAGTGCAGCTGGTAGTGCAGCTGGTAGTGCAGCTGGTAGTGTTGCTGGTAGTGTTGCTGGTAGTGCAGTTGGTAGTGCTGCTGGTAGTGGAGCTCGTGGTGTTGCTGGTAGTGCAGCTGGTAGTGCTGCTTGTAGTGCAGCTGGTAGTGTTGCTGGTAATGCAGCTGGTAGTGCTGCTGGTAGTGCAGCTGGTAGCGTTGCTGGTAGTGCTGCTGGTAGTCTAGCCGGTAGTGTTGCTGGAAGTGTTGCTGGTAGTGTTGCTGGTAGTGTTGCTGGTAGTGTTGCTGGTGGTGCAGCTTTAAGTGTTTCTGGTAGTGCAGCTGGTAGTGTTGCTGGCGGCGCAGCTGGTAGTACAGCTGGTAGTACAGCTGGTATTGCAGCTGGTAGTGCAGCTGGTAGTGCAGCTGGTAGTACAGCTGGTAGTACAGCTGGTAGTGCAGCTGGTAGTGCAGCTGGTAGTGCTGCTAGTAGTACACTGGTAGTGCAGCTGGTAGTGCAACTGGTAGTGCAGCTGGTAGTGTTGCTGGTAGTGCAGCTTGTAGTGCAGCTTGTAATGCAGCTGGTAGTGCAGCTGGTAGTGTTACTGGTAGTGCTGCTGGTAGTACAGCTGGTAGTGTTGCTGGTAGTGCAGCTGGTAGTGTTGCTGGTAGTGCAGCTGGTAGTGTTGCTGATAGTGCAGCTCGTAGTGCAGCTGGTAGTGTTGCTGGTAGTGCAGTTGGTAGTACAGCTGGTAGTGCAGCAGGTAGTGTTGCTGGTAGTGCAGCTGGTAGTGCAGCTGGTAGTGTTGCTGGTAGTGCAGCTGGTAGTACACCTGGTAGTGCAGCAGGTAGTGTTGCTGGTAGTGCAGCTGGTAGTGCAGCTGGTAGTGCTGCTGGTAGTGCAGCTGGTAGTGGAGCTCGTGGTGTTGCTGGTAGTGCAGCTGGTAGTGCTGCTGGTAGTACAGCTGGTAGTGCAGTTGGTAGTACTGCTGGTAGTGCTGCTGGTAGTGGACCTCGTGGTGTTGCTGGTAGTGCAGTTGGTAGTACTGCTGGTAGTGCTGCTGGTAGTGCTGCTGGTAGTGGAGCTCGTGGTGTTGCTTTTAGTGCAGTTGGTAGTGCTGCTGGTAGTGGAGCTCGTGGTGTTGCTGGTAGTGCAGTTGGTAGTGCTGCTGGTAGTGGAGCTCGTGGTGTTGCTGGTAGTGCTGCTGGTAGTGCAGCTTGTAGTGCAGCTGGTAGTGTTGCTGGTAGTGCAGCTGGTAGTGTTGCTGGTAGTGCAGCTGGAGGTGCAGTTGGTAGTGCTGCTGGTAGTGCTGCTGGTAGTGGAGCTCGTGGTGTTGCTGGTAGTGTTGCTGGTAGTGCAGCTGGCAGTACAGCTGGTAGTGCAGCTGGTAGTGCTGCTGGTAGTGCAGCTGGTAGTGCTGCTGGTAGTGGAGCTCGTGGTGTTGCTGGTAGTGTTGCTGGTAGTGCAGCTGGTAGTGCTGCTGGTAGTGCTGCTGGTAGTGCTGCTGGTAGTGCAGCTGGTAGTGCTGCTGGTAGTGCTGCTGGTAGTGCTGCTGGTAGTGCTGCTGGTAGTGCTGCTGGTAGTGCTGCTGGTAGTGCTGCTGGTAGTGCTGCTGGTAGTGCTGCTGGTAGTACAGCTGGTAGTGCTGCTGGTAGTGCTGCTGGTAGTACAGCTGGTAGTGCTGCTGGTAGTGCTGCTGGTAGTGCTGCTGGTAGTACAGCTGGTAGTGCTGCTGGTAGTGCTGCTGGTAGTACAGCTGGTAGTGCTGCTGGTAGTGCTGCTGGTGGAGCAGTTGGTAGTGCAGCTGGTAGTGCAGCTGGTAGTGCAGCTGGTAGTGTTGCTGGTAGTGCAGCTGGTAGTGCAGCTGGTAGTGCAGCTGGTAGTGCAGCTGGTAGTGCAGCTGGTAGTGCAGCTCGTGGTGTTGCTGGTAGTGCAGCTGGTAGTGCTGCTTGTAGTGCAGCTGGTAGTGCAGCTGGTAGTGCACCTGGTAGTGTTGCTGGTAGTGCAGCTGGTAGTGCTGCTGGTAGTGCAGCTGGTAGTGCAGCTGGTAGTGCAGCTGGTAGTGCTGCTTGTAGTGCAGCTGGTAGTGCACCTGGTAGTGTTGCTGGTACTGCTGCTGGTAGTGCAGCTGGTAGTGTTGCTGGTAGTGCAGCTGGTAGTGCAGCTGGTAGTGCAGCTGGTAGTGCAGCTGGTAGTGCAGCTGGTAGTGTTGCTGGTAGTGCAGCTGGTAGTGCAGCTGGTAGTGCACCTGGTAGTGCACCTGGTAGTGTTGCTGGTAGTGCAGCTGGTAGTGCTGCTGGTAGTGCAGCTGGTAGTGCAGATGGTAGTGCAGCTGGTAGTGCTGCTTGTAGTGCAGCTGGTAGTGCACCTGGTCGTGTTGCTGGTAGTGCTGCTGGTAGTGCAGCTGGTAGTGTTGCTGGTAGTGCAGCTGGTAGTGCAGCTGGTAGTGCAGCTGGTAGTGCAGCTGGTAGTGCAGCTGGTAGTGTTGCTGGTAGTGCAGCTGGTAGTGCAGCTGGTAGTGCAGCTGGTAGTGTTGCTGGTAGTGCAGCTGGTAGTGCAGCTGGTAGTGCAGCTGGTAGTGCTGCTGGTAGTGTTGCTGGTAGTGCAACTGGTAGTGCAGCTGGTAGTGCTGCTGGTAGTGTTGCTGGTAGTGTTGCTGGTAGTGCAGCTGGTAGTGCAGCTGGTAGTGCAGCTGGTAGTGCAGCTGGTAGTGCAGCTGGTAGTGCTGCTGGTAGTGCAGCTGGTAGTGCAGCTGGTAGTGTTGCTGGTAGTGCAGCTGGTAGTGCTGCTGGTAGTGCAGCTGGTAGTGCAGCTGGTAGTGTTGCTGGTAGTGCAGCTGGTAGTGCAGCTGGTAGTGCAGCTGGTAGTGCAGCTGGTAGTGCTGCTGGTAGTGCAGCTGGTAGTGCTGCTGGTAGTGTTGCTGGTAGTGTTGCTGGTAGTGCTGCTGGTAGTGCAGCTGGTAGTGCAGCTGGTAGTGTTGCTGGTAGTGCAGCTGGTAGTGCTGCTGGTAGTGCAGCTGGTAGTGCAGCTGGTAGTGCAGCTGGTAGTGCAGCTGGTAGTGTTGCTGGTAGTGCAGCTGGTAGTGCAGCTGGTAGTGCAGCTGGTAGTGTTGCTGGTAGTGCAGCTGGTAGTACAGCTGGTAGTGCAGCTGGTAGTGCAGCTGGTAGTGCTGCTGGTAGTGCTGCTGGTAGTGCAGCTGGTAGTGCAGCTGGTAGTGTTGCTGGTAGTGCAGCTGGTAGTGCAGCTGGTAGTGTTGCTGGTAGTGCAGCTGGTAGTGCAGCTGGTAGTACAGCTGGTAGTGCAGCTGGTAGTGCAGCTGGTAGTACAGCTGGTAGTGCAGCTGGTAGTGCAGCTGGTAGTGCTGCTGGTAGTGCAGCTGGTAGTGCTGCTGGTAGTGCAGCTGGTAGTGCAGCTGGTAGTGTTGCTGGTAGTGCAGCTGGTAGTGCTGCTGGTAGTGTTGCTGGTAGTGCAGCTGGTAGTGCAGCTGGTAGTGCAGCTGGTAGTGCAGCTGGTAGTGCAGCTAGTAGTGTTGCTGGTAGTGCAGCTGGTAGTACAGCTGGTAGTGCAGCTGGTAGTGCAGCTGGTAGTGCTGCTGGTTGTGTTGCTGGTAGTGCAGCTGGTAGTGCAGCTGGTAGTGCTGCTGGTAGTGTTGCTGGTAGTGCAGCTAGTAGTGCTGCTGGTAGTGTTGCTGGTAGTACAGCTGGTAGTGCAGCTGGTAGTGCAGCTGGTAGTGCTGCTGGTAGTGTTGCTGGTTGTACAGCTGGTAGTGCAGCTGGTAGTGCAGCTGGTAGTGCTGCTGGTAGTGTTGCTGGTAGTGCAGCTGGTAGTGCAGCTGGTAGTGCAGCTGGTAGTGCAGCTGGTAGTACAGCTGGTAGTGCAGCTGGTAGTGCAGCTGGTAGTGTTGCACGCGTCAATAACTTGGCCTCTAACCTTCAAACTGATCTGTTTGTCATGCTCGTTCCTCTCAGATGCGTCCATCTATGTAAGGTTGACATTTTAATTGTAACAGATTCTTTATCATATATAATTGCTCTTAATTATTTCAGAATCATCGGTGGCATGACTGTGACGGAAGCCAGACACACGTATGTATGTGTGTACTTACCTATTTTCGTATTTGCCTATTTGTGATTGCTTCTGTCGATTCACAGCTGACTCTGACGCTTTGCTGGTCGCTACTAGGTCCACTCACTCCATGCTCCATGAACTTCATCGTTATCTCTTCTTTAAGCTATGTATGGATCCTGCCTCCACTACATCACTCTTCAGATTGTTCCGCTTCCTGACAACTATATGGCTGAAGAAATACTTTCTAATATCCCTCTGGCTCATCTGAGTCTTCAATCTCCAGTTGTGACACCTTGTTGCTGTGTCCCATCTCTGGAACATCCTGTCCCTATCTACCTTGTCAATTCCTCTCAGTATTTTATATGTCGTTATCATGTTCCCCCGTATCTCTCCAGTTCTCCAGAGGACATACCCCTTAGCTGTACTCACCTAGTTGTACTCACCTAGTTGAGGTTGCAAGGGTCGAGTCCTAGCTCCTGGCCCTGCCTCTTCACTGGTCGCTTCACTGGTCGTGTGTGTGTGTGTGTGTGTGTGTGTGTGTGTGTGTGTGTGTGTGTGTGTGTGTATGTGTGTGTGTGTGTGTGTGTGTGTGTGTGTGTGTGTGTGTGTGTGTGTGTGTGCGTGTGTGTGTGTGTGTGTGTGTGTGTGTGTGTGTGTGTGTGTATGTGTGTGTGTATGTGTGTGTGCGTGTGTGTGTGTGTGTGTGTGTGTGTGTGTGTGTGTGTGTGTGTGTGTGTGTATGTGTGTGTACTCACCTATTTGTACTCACCTATTTGTGGTTGCAGGGGTCGATTCATAGCTCCTGGCCCCGCCTCTTCACTGATTGCTACTATGTCCTCTCTCTCCCTGCTCCGTGAGCTTTATCATACCTCGCCTTAAAACTATGTATGGTTCCCGCCTCCACTACTTCACTTTCTAGGCTATTCCACGGCTTGACTACTCTATGACTGAAGAAATACTTCCTAACATCCCTTTGATTCATCTGAGTCTTCAACTTCCAATTGTGACCTCTTGTGTCTGTGTCCCATCTCTGGAACATCCCGTCTTTGTCCACCTCGTCTATTCCGTGCAGTATTTTATATGTCGTTATCATGTCTCCCCTGACCCTCCTGGCCTCCAGTGTCGTCAGGCTGATTTCCCTCAACCTTTCTTCGTAGGACAATCCCCGTAGCTCTGGGACTAGTCTTGTTGCAAACCTTTGCACTTTCTCTAATTTCTTGACGTGCTTGACTAGGTGTGGATTCCAAACTGGTGCTGCATACTCCAGTATGGGCCTGACGTAAATGGTATACAGAGTCTTGAAAGAATCCTTTCTGAGGTATCGGAACGCTATCCGTAGGTTTGCCAGGCGCCCGTATGCTGCAGCAGTTATCTGATTGATGTGCGCCTCAGAAGATATGCTCGGTGTTATACTCACCCCCAGATCTTTTTCCTTGAGTGAGGTTTGCAGACTTTGGCCATCTAAACTATATTGTGTCTGCAGTCTTCTTTGCCCTTTCTCAATCTTCATGACTTTGCATTTGGCAGGATTAAACTCAAGGAGCCAGTTGCTGGACCAGGCTTGTAGCCTGTCCAGGTCTCTTTGTAGTCCTGCCTGATCCTCATCCGATTTGATTCTTCTCATTAACTTCACATCATCCGCAAACAAGGACACTTCTGAGTCTATCCGTTCCGTTATGTCATTCACATATACCAAGAACAGCACAGGTCCTAGGACTGACCCCTGTGGAGCCCCGCTTGTCACAGGCGCCCACTCTGACACCTCGTCACGCACCATGACTCGTTGTTGCCTCCCTGTCAGGTATTCTCTGATCCATTGCAGTGCCTTTCCTGTTATGTGTGCCTGATCCTCTAGCTTTTGCAGTAACCTCTTGTGAGCAACTGTGTCGAAGGCCTTCTTGCAGTCCAAAAAAATGCAGTCGGTCCACCCCTCTCTCTCTTGTCTTACTTCTGTCACCTTGTCATAAAACTCTAGTAGGTTTGTGACACAGGATTTTCCCTCCCTGAAACCATGCTGGTTGTCAATTATACACTTGTTTCTTTCCAGGTGCTCCACCACTCTCCTCCTGATGATCTTCTCCATGACCTTGCATACTATACACGTTAGTGATACAGGTCTGTAGTTTAGTGCCTCATGTCTGTTTCTCTTTTTAAAAATTGGGACTACATTTGCCATCTTCCATACCTCGGGGAGTTGCCCAGTTTCAAATGATGTGTTGAAGATCTTTGTTAATGGTACACACAATATCTCTGCTTCCTCTTTAAGGACCCATGGAGAGATGTTGTCTGGTCCCACCACCTTTGAGGTGTCAAGTTCGCATAGCAGCTTCTTCACCTCCTCCTTGGTTATATGTACCTCATCCAGCACTTGCTGGTGCATCCCCCTGCTCTGATTTCCTGGAGTCCTTCTGGTTTCCACTGTAAATACTTCTTTAAATCTCGTGTTGAGCTCCTGACATACCTCCCGGTCGTTTCTTGTGAATTCCCCATCACCCTTCTTCAGTCTGATTACCTGGTCCTTGACTGTTGTTTTCCTCCTGATGTGGCTGTACAACAGCTTTGGGTCAGTCTTGACTTTCGATGCTATGTCATTTTCGTATTGCCGCTGAACCTCCCTTCTTATCTATGCATATTCGTTTCTGGCTTTTCAGCTAATCTCTTTATTTTCCTGAGTTCTCTGTCTTCTGTACCTTTTCCATTCTCTAGTACACCTAGTTTTTGCCTCCCTACACCTTTGGGTGAACCAAGGACTCGTTCTGTTCTTCCCATTATTTCTGTTTCCCTTGGGAACAAACCTCTCCTCTGCCTCCTTGCATTTTGTTGCGACATAGTCCATCATTTCTTGTACTGGTTTTCCTGTCAGTTCCCTCTCCCACTGAATGTCTTGAAAGAAGTTCCTCAAGCCTTAGTAGTTCCCCCTTTTGTAGTTTGGTTTTTCCCACCCTATTCCTGCTGCTCTCTCCACTTGGAGCTCAACTATGTAGTCGAAGCACAGAACCACATGATCACTAGCTCCCAGGGGCCTTTCATACATGATATCCTCGATGTCAGAACTACTCAATGTGAATACAAGGTCCAGTCTTGCTGGTTCATCCTCTCCTCTCTCTCTGGTAGTGTCTCTAACATGTTGATGCATGAGGTTTTCCAGTACCACATCCATCATCTTGGCTCTCCATGTTTTGGGACCCCCATGGGGCTCCAGGTTTTCCCAGTCAATCTCCTTGTGATTGAAATCACCCATAACTAGTAACTTTGCTCCTCCCATGTGTGCTCTCCTGGCCACCTCGGCTAGTGTGTCGACCATTGCTCTGTTGCTCTCATCATATTCTTCTCTTGGCCTCCTGCAGTTCTGTGGTGGGTTGTACATTGCTGCAATTATCACCTTATGTCCCTCAGACTGGATTGTTCCTACTAAGTAGTCCCTTTCGCACGTGCCATCCATTCCTTCCATTTTCTCAAACCCCCACTGATTTTTAATGAGCAGTGCAACTCCTCGCCCCCCCTCTCCTCCCTCTGTCTTTCCTGAGGATTTGATATCCGGATGGAAAGATTGAATCTGTTATTATTCTGGTGAGTTTTGTTTCTGTGAGTGCTATTATGTCTGGGGATGTCTCCTTGATTCTTTCGTGCCACTCCTCATACTTATTTGTTATTCCATCTGCATTTGTATACCACACCTTCATCTTCTTTTCTAAGATTGTGGTCTGGGAGGTATATTGGGGTTGGGGAAGTGGGAGACCTGATAAGGAACTATGGGTGGTTGCTGTGGGGGTGGGGTTTGTAATGCAGTGAGTGGGGGCATTGTATGTGGCATGGGTGTTTTGGTTTAGAGTGTTTGGTTGCACTGGGGTTGACCTGGTTGGGAGGCTTCTATAGGAAGTTGTGAGGGAGGATGTATTTGATCTTCCTGTGTCTGGGATCTCCTGTCTGTCTTCTCCATCCCCTCTCTTTCCTCCTTTTGCCTTTGTACCATCTCTCTCAGTTTCTGCCTTTCTGCTTGTGTTCTGTCGCGGTAGAGATACACCTTCCTGTATGCCGGCATGTCCCTTAATTGTGCTTTCTCCTGCAGGATCCTGTTCCGAGTCGATTTTGCCTTGAAGGTCACTTTCACTGGCCGGGTTTTTTTTTGTACAAACCCCCCTATTCTCCGAAAATTTTCCAGCTGGGTCATGTCGTCTTCTCCTATTGCTTTCATGATGCTTTCGATTGCTTTTTTTCCCCTTGTTTTCTTGCTTCATATGTTTCCCCTTCAACTTCCTGGAGCCCATACACAAAGACTGACCTCACCCTTTCATTCTCCCACTGCATATCCCTGTGTATCCCCTCATTCAATTTGATTTCCTCCATTTCAGCTTTCCTTTCTTCAGTTTCCCTAGCTAATGTACTTGGGCTCAGTGGCCTGTCATTTTCCCTTCTCGGCTTTTCCTGGGCTCTGCTGTGGTCTGTTAGGGCCTCCACATATAGCTTAGCTCTTTCATTTACTACAGTCTTCACTGATTGAGCTTCTACATGCAGTTTTGCTCCTTCTTTCCCTACAGTCCCCTTATTTGTGACTGAGGTAGCAGTCTCTGTTGTTAATCCCAAAATGTTCTTTAGTTCTTTAGGCTGTTTCAGATTTTTCAGTTCCTCTTCTAAACTCTGTATCCTGGCCTCTGCTGCTTTGACTTGCGCCTCCCACTTCCTGCTTTCCATGTCTATCCTCTCTTCCATTCTCATGCTAAGTTCTTCTAGTTTCTTTTCCCATTCATGTTCCCTTTTTGTGAGCTCTGCTGCCCAATCTTCCTTTGCAGTTTCCTCCTCCTGTCCCTTGTTTTTTCTTGTTGCTCTCTGGCAACCCATTTTTGTTTTATCCTGATTGCCTCAGAGTGGGAAACCTATGTAATTCTGTATGTTAGGTTAGTATTATGTATGTCAGAGTGTGGGGGGGGGAGGTAGAGGAAGAACTGTGGCTATGTGGGAGAGTAGTGGGGAGGGGGGGTGGGAAGGAGAGTGAAGCAAGTGGGTGAGTGGGAGAGGGAGAGGGGGAAGGAGGGAGAAGTGGGGAGGGGGAGGGTGAAAGAGGGAGGGGAGGGATCAGGTGAAGGAGTGAGATGTCGGTGGGGGAGGGGGGAGTGTATGTGTGAGTCTGGCAATGTGTGTGTGTGTGTGTGTGTGTGTGTTGTGTGTGTGTATGTTGTGTGTGTGTGTGTGTGTGTTGTGTGTGTGTTGTGTGTGTGTGTGTGTGTTATGTGTGTGTTGTGTGTGTGTTGTGTGTGTGTGTGTGTGTGTGTGTGTGTGTGTGTTGTGTGTGTGTGTGTGTTGTGTGTGTGTGTGTGTGTGTGTGTGTGTGTGTGTGTGTGTGTATGTGCATGTGTGTGTGTGTGTGTGTGTGTGTGTATGTATTCATCTAGTTAGTTACCATATTGTCCTAGTGCAGGTGTGTGTATGTGTGTATATGTGTGTGTTCGTGTGTATGGGGGAGGTGTGAGGGGGAGATACTGCTAACACATACCAGTAATTCTGGGTTATAAAAAGTGGAACTTGCTACTAGGGTCTAGAGCTTCTATGAGTGTCTACCCTTGTGTGTGTGTGCTTGTGTGTGAGGGAGGGATGGTTAGGGGGGGGTAGGTGGTGTAGTTGAAAGATCTGTTGTGTAGGCACAAATTTAGTCTCATTTATCTTTCCCAATTATGCTACTCTCTCCACTTATTGTCCTTTCTGGATTTACGTATTAATTGTTGCTGGTTATTATCATATTCCTTGTTCACATTGAGAAAGGACTTCCTAGCTTCCTAAGTATTCTTACTGCTAATAACTACTGGTAGTAACACTGCCCTACCCCTGTGTGCATGTGTGTGTGTGTGTGTGTGTGTGAGTGTGTGTGTGTGTGTGTGTGAGAGAGGTGTCTTGTGTGGTGTAATGACTGGCCACAACTTCTTGTGACCTGACCACAACCCTCCTGGGACTTGACCCTTGCACCATCTTACAATGTTGCCCTTAAAAGCTTGTCCCTCCACCTAGCTTATAGTAATACTCGCCTTGTGTGTGTGTGTGTGTCTGGATTTAAGTATCAATTATTGCTGGTTATTATCCTGTTCCATGTTCACATTGGGAGAGGACTTCCTAGCTTCCTAAGTATTCTTACTGCTAATAACTACTGGAATTAATACTACTCTACTCCTCGCTGGACTCTACCTTCTCACACTCGTCAACACTATATTCACTATGTCTATGCAATTTCTATTCTAATTCTGGTAATAGCTTGCAGGAGTGAGTGACCAGTATCAAACAATATGCAAGACCACAGGGCCTTCAACATGCAAACCACAAATAGGCGAATGAAACTTGCGCTCAATGGTGCGGTGACAAGTTGCCAGCTGCTAATGACGAAGTCATCATACGTAGGCCTTAAATCCCTGTTTTGGAGATCCTTCAACTGTGATGTTTATAACCATATATTCTCATACATCCCGCTTCCTCACGCAATTTCACTCTTCACTGATGATAGTATACACTTCACATTATATACAATTCACTTTATATGTATAATGGCACACAACTTGTCGTGACGTCACTTCTTCAGGCCTACCGCTGCCAATGTGGCAACAGCGCCTAAGACCCCCAATGGTTTGTGCTTTCAAATATTTTGATTTCAGCTTTCCTCTCACTTTTTTTTAACTAATAACTTTAATTATCACTCTAGTATTGTTCACTGACGTCCACTACCACTGATTACCTCTAGCTGTTATTGCACGCCTTACAACGCTAAGGTTCTCGGAGCCTTGTTACCCACGTCTGCACCTCACGGACCCACGCGTCTGTGTGTGTGTATGTATGTGTGTGCATGTGACCTAAAGTTTGCATAAATAACTCATTACGATTGTAACCAGATATAAACGTGTAGATAGTTCATTACCACTGTAACTTGTTCGGCTATCAAAACTTTGTGATCCAGTCCGGACCCATTATGTACCTCTGTAATACTTTGACTACCACCCACAATATGGGTATCGGGTACATAAAGTAGATGTTGCTTAACCTAAGGTACTGTAGTGGGTCAGTACTGTGTCAGGCACAACATTTGTACAATAAAATCGTAGATCAGTACACTAAATATTCTACAAAACTATTATTTACAGTGAAACATTAAATATTATGTAATTAGACACAGTGATTATTTTGTAGAAATAAAGATTATTATTATTATTATTATTATTATTATTATTGTTGTTGTTGTTGTTGTTGTTGTTGTTGTTGTTGTTGTTGTTGTTGTTGTTATTGTTGTTGTTGTGGATTAATTTTCCTTGCCAGCAAGAGAGCTGTGGTGTGAACGACGGTGAAAGCTTTTTTTCTTGGGTCACCCTAACTTGGTGGGAGACGGCTGCTGTGACCTTTGTGTTGGTCTTATTGTGTTTAATAAACACACCTACCGTTATTATGTTACACAATTGTAATATCCAAAGTTTGAGCAATTATACCTGAATAAACTGACTCAATTCTGTAGGAAGTGCTGGTGAAGTTATGTAAGCTGGTCCAGGGAAAAAAACAGTTACTATTGAAGTTATGTAAGCTGGGTCAAGAAACACTACAGTTACTGGTGAAGTTATGTAAGCTGGGTCACGAAACATAAGTTACTGGTGAAGTTAGGTAATCTGGATCAGGAAACACAACAGTTACTGGTTAAGTTATGTAAGCTGGGTCAGTAAACACAACAGTTACTGGTAAAGTTATGGAAGCTGGGTCAGGAAACATAACAGTTACTGGTGAAATTAGGTAAGCTGGATCAGGAAACACAACAGTTACTGGTTAAGTTATGTAAGCTGGGTAAGGAAACACAACAGTTACTGGTGAAGTTAGGTAAGATTGGTCAGGAAACACAACAGTTACTGGTGAAGTTAGCTAAGCTGGGTCAGGAAACACAGCAGTTACTGGAGAAGTTAGGCAAGCTGCATCTGGAAATACAATAATTACTAATGAAGTTAGGTAAGCTGAGTCAGGAAACACAACAGTTACTGGTTAAGTTATGTAAGCTGGGTCAGGAAACACAACAGTTACTGGTGAAGTTATGTAAGCTGGGTCAGAAAACACAACAGTTACTGGTGAAGATAGGTAAGCTGGGTCAGGAAACACTACAGTTACTGGTGAGGGTATATAAGCTGGGACAGAAAACACAATAGTTACTGGCAAAGTTAGATAAGTTGGGTCAGGAAACACAACAGTTACTGGTGAAGTTAGGTAAGCTGGGTCAGGAAACACAACAGTTACTGGTGAAGATAGGTAACCTGGGTCAGGAAACACAACAGTTACTGGTGAAGATAGGTAACCTGGGTCAGGAAACACAACAGTTACTGGTGAAGTTAGATAAGAATCATCAGGAAACACAACAATTACTGGTGAAGTTAGGTAAGATGGGTCAGGAAACACAACAATTACAGGTGAAATTATGTAAGCTAGGTCAGGAAACACAACAGTTACTGGTAAAGTTAGTCAAGCTGGGTCAGGAAACACAACAGTTACTGGTGAAGTTAGGTAACCTGGGTCAGGAAACACAACAGTTACTCGGTAAGTTAGGTAAGCTGGGTCAGGAAACACAACAGTTACTGGTGAAGTTATGTAAGAACTGTCAGGAAACACAACAGTTACTGGTGAAGTTATGTAAGCTGGGCCAGGAAACACTTCACTTACTGGTGAAGTTATGTAAGCTGTGTCAGGAAACACAACAGTTACTGGAGAAGTTATATAAGCTGGATCACAAAACATTACAGTTGCTGGTGAAGTTATGTAAGCTGTGTCAGGAAACACAACAGTTACTGGTGAAGTTATATAAGCTGGATCAGGAAACATTACAGTTGCTGGTGAAGTTATGTAACCTGGGTCAGCAAACACAACAGTTTCTGGAGAAGTTACGAAGGCTGGGCCAGGAAACACAGCAGTTACTGGTGAAGTTAGGTAAGCTGGGTCAGGAAACAAAACAGTTACTGGTGAAGTTAGGTAAGCCCGGTCAGGAAACACAGCAGTTACTAGAGAAGTTATGTAAGCTGGGTCAGGAAACACAGCAGTTACTTGTGAAGCTAGGTAACCTGGGTCAGAAAACACAACAGTTACTGGTGAAGTTAGGTAAGCTGGGTCAGGAAACAACAGTTACTGGTGAAGCTAGGTAACCTGGGTCAGAAAACACAATAGTTACTGGTGAAGTTAGGTAAGCTGGGTCAGGAAACACAACAGTTACTGGTGAAGTTCCGTAGGCAGGGTCAGGGAACAAAACAGTTACTGGTGAAGTTAGGTAAGTTGAGTCAGGAAACACAACAATAACTGGTGAAGTTAGGTAAGCTTGGACATGAAATACTACAGTTACTGGTGAAGTTATGTAAGCTTGAGTCAAGAAACACAACACTTGCTGGTGAAGTTTTGTAAGCTGGGTCAGGAAACACAACAGTTACTGGTGAAGTTATTTAAGCTGGGCCAGGAAACACTTCAGTTACTGGTGAAGTTATGTAAGCTGGATCAGGAAACACAACAGTTACTGGTGAAGTTATGTTGTCGTAGGGGTTCTTAAAAAGGAGATATCGATGGTTGAAGGTAGACACACTGGTTGGATGGTAACGATATATTGTCAGACTGTGATGATGGGAGGTGGAGCCCAGCCTCTGCCTTGTCCTAGCCTATGTCAAACACCGACTGAGAGGGAGGCAGAGGTACGAACGTACACATGCGCATCCCGTGACGTCACACAGTCACTCGGCCTAAGGGGTCTTCTATATAAACACATGGATGATACTATAATATGCTATACAACACAGGGATCAGCAACTATGCTGACAGCTCGGTCATGTTACGTATGTCGTCTCGACATACACTACTATACTATAGGCTGAACAGGCAGGTGGTCCTGGGCTGATTCTATACAATAACAAATTCATATATAACTTAGAACTAATGAATGGTATCATAATGGATGTTAACAAAATGAGTTTTACGTAATGGGTGTTAACGTAATCACTTTTAACGTAATGAGTTTTAATGTAATGAGTTTTAACGTAATGCATTACGACTTATAAGAACAAATCATTGTACATTATAGGTGGAATTGATCGATTGATCTGTATTCAAGCACTCTACGGATTCTGAGGAAGAATAAATATTTATATATATAAGGTGAAATTAACAGCAAAGGCATCTGGTGCGCACTCAGATCATTACTGTCAAATTCTCAGAATACGGAGGGAACGTGAATACGAAAAAAAAAGAAATCTGAAAAACTAATCAGTTAATAACAAACAGTTGACAATTTACTTCATCTCGGACATCTAGTTATGCAGACTATGTACATTTAAACCCAATTCTGCGAGGGTAAGGTTTACATATGCAGAATGGTTATCATCTCTGGGAGGATCAAATTCCTCTGCAATGGCTAACACATGCCTTGACTGAGGGAGATTTGAACGAGTACCTACAAAAGATACTTGTGGGTTTCTCATTACTTGTCGAGTACGCAAGGAGTAACAACATTCAGGTTGATTATCTGACTGAGTATCTGAGGTAGAGGGTACAGAGTCAATAGGATTTTCAGCATCTGTCACATTAGTCTGGGTAGCAATATCATCAACATTGCATACTAATTTCATATGATCTAAATGCGATTCTTTGTACTTACTAGTACTAATTTCTCTAACCTTTTACTTATTACCAGAGATATGTTCTACAACTCGATAAGGTCCGACAAACTTTTGATCGAGCTTAGGCATTGCGGATGTTTTGTTGAAATTTGTCAGCATTACTCTCGAGCCTACTTTTACTTTTGATGGCTTAGCACGGCTATTAGTTACTCTAGTAAATTCTGCTGTTGATTTATGAAGTGTTTCACGGATTCTTCTAAAAACACTTTGAGCCATGCTTGTACGAGTTGCTACAAAATCATCATGGTTGTAATTGGGTTTCGGAGTGGAATATAACAACTCATAGGGTAAATGCCTGTCGACACCATACAATGCATAATGTGGAGTATCACCTATGCAAGCATTGTAAGCAGAATTTATGGCACATTGGACATCTGGTATAACTTCATCCCAAGTTTCACTATTGGGGTTGATAGTGGCTCTCAGGACATCAAGTACTTTCTTATTGGTTCGTTCGGCTAACCCATTGCTGGCAGGATGATGAGGAGCAATGGTGGATTTAGAGATCTTGTACAAAGTACACAAATTTTCAAGAATCTCATTACAGAATTCACCTCCATTATCTGTTACTAAGGACTTTGGGGTGGTATGCCTGCAGATAATGCGTTCTTTATACGCTTTAGCTACTGTCTCAGCAGTCTTATCTGCAATAGGAACTAACTCACAATATCTGGTGAAATGGTCTACCATAACACACAGATGTTTGTTGCCTTGGAGGGAGCATTTAAAATTGGTTAATAAGTCAAGGGCAACTCTTTCCCACGGTTCGCTAGTGGCTGGGTACACTTGGATTGGATTAGGACCATTGACATTTCCTTTATGTTGCATACAAACACTACATTTCTTAACATACTCTGAAATGTCAGTTGGCGTACGTGGCCAAAAGTATTTCATTCTGGCTTGTTTCACAGAACGATCCATACCAGGGTGTGCAACACCTGGTGCATCATGAACTAGCTGTAGAGCTATGTTTACTAGTAACTGTGGAATTACTAACTGGTAAACTCTTCTGCTTGGAGTACCCAACTCGGCTGTTCGATACAGTAATTCCTGGCTCATTACAAAGTCATTAATGGGTGCTGGTGGCTTCACAGTAAGAATAAGATCTTCCTGGAGCAGGAATCGAATCACACCAGACCACATGGGATCTGTTCTTTGGGCATTTTTGACATCCTCGACAGTAAATGGAGGATCTGCAGTAACTACACTAACATGTCGCGATAAAGCATCTGCGACTACATTTGACTTGCCAGGTAAATGTTCAAAAGTGGGATTGAACTCTTGGATAGTCAAGGTCCATCTGGCTAACCTTCCAGTAGGCTGTTTATTCTGGAATAAAGGTATCAGTGGTGCATGGTCTGTCAAGACATGAGCAGGGTACTGGTAAATAATGTCTCGGAAGTGCTTTAAAGACCATACTATTGCTAAAGTTTCTTGCTCCTTTACTGTATAATTACGTTCAGCCTTCGTAAGGACTCGGCTAGCAAATGCAACTGCATTGTACTTGCCATCAGTCTATTGAACTAGCATCAGTTGTCAGATAGAAGGGCTTAGAAAAATCTGGGAATTTCAAAATAGGAGCAGATGTTAGCTTTTCTTTTAGAGTTTGGAATGCTCTTTCTTGACGGAAGGTCCAAACGAAAGGAGCATCTTCCTTAAGCAATTCAGTTAGCAGAGCTGCTATTGAAGAAAAATTTGCAATGAAAGATCTGTAGAAACCTGCTAGACCCACAAAGGATCTTACAGCATCAGCAGTTTTGGGAGTTGGAAAATTTAGTACTGCCGTTACTTTACTTTGATCAGTTGTAACCCCTCTAGGAGTGACTACGTGACCCAGAAACTTAATTTCTGATCTGAAAAATTGACATTTAGACAGTTTGATCTTTAAATTGGCTTCTCCAAGCTTACCAAGTACTATATCAAGTCTTTTCAGGTATGTATCCACATCTTCGGACATGACAATTATGTCGTCTAAGTACACCTTAAGTGTTTTACCTATAAGACCTCTAAAGATGTTGGTCATGAGTCTAGAGAACGTGATAGGTGAGGATCGTAATCCAAAAGCCATTCGAAGGAAGTGATAATGACCTGTGGGAGTAGAGAATGCAGTTAACTCATGGCTGTCCTCGTGAAGAGGGACTTGCCAAAACCCTTGTAACAAGTCCAGGGTCGAGAAGACTTTGTAATCTCCAATGTTGCGCAAAAGATCACCTAGTACAGGAAGTGGGAAGCGATCTGGAATGGTTTTCACATTTAACTTCCTAAAGTCAATCACCGGGCACCAAGTGCCGTCCTTCTTAGGCACTAGGATCAAGGGCGCATTCCAGGGTGAATTGCTATGTGCAATAACTCCATCATTGAGCATCTGATTGATCAGTTCTTCTGCGACAGCAACTTGGAAATGAGGCATTCTGTACGCAGGTATATAGATAGGTCTAGTACCAGGTTCAAGTGGAATACGATGGGACAATAAGTTTGTTATACCATCTTCTCACCTGGTAAGGCAATAGCTTTACGACGTTTGTTCAACAGCGTCAACAAGCGCTGGACTTCGTCTGGGAAATCAGTGGGAGCTAAGTCTTTCTCCTCAACTGGTGGGATGGATTGATCCAGTGGAGTGGATGAGGTCTCCACTGTTGAAATAGCACTGACCTACTGGTCAGGTGGCATGTCATCCTGTACTTGAACAGGGTAAGGATAGTGAACTAGGTCAACGAGATTGGTATTTGCTCTGAGACGAACACTGTGACCCGAAGTGTTAGCAAGGAATAAATGGATCTTACTGTCTCTTACAACGTGTAAGGAAGGTTCAACAAATAAACCCTTGACCTTGCAGAAATCACTGTCAACTAGGACGTTATCACCATCTGGAACATTAGGAACAACAACACTCTAGTGAGAGCACTAGCCACAACAGATATGTCTTTCTGCAGACGGCATGTGACATCAACAAGAGATGGCATTACTAGTTTCAAGTAATCGTTTTCTGACAAGGCATCCCCTGTGGAGAAACTACTACTCGAACTAGCAGTCATTGCAGGGATAGGCTGTGCACTCAAGGCAGTCTGAGTGTCCCCAGACACTTGAGGCAATGGAACACTATCTTGCAAGTCTGAAGGTGTAGGTGGAACACAGATGGGAGTGACAGAGTTACCAGTGTCTGACTGCTTGGGTACGCTACTTAATCCGTACATCATACTCTGCGGCAGTATGGCAGATTTCTGATCCAAGCTGGTAACCCCAAAATGGAATGATCAAGTCGTCAATTTGGGCATGCCATCGGTACGGGTCGAGCACAATGCGTAAGTCTTGCATGGAAGCAAATCCCAGTAGGAGGTCACCAGGGAAAGTAATCTGGTCGACAACAAGAAAAGCAGCAGTAAAGTCTCTTCCTTGGATAGTAAAGGTCAGCGAAGTCTGACCTCGGACTCACAGAAGGGAACCAGCTACTCCACTAAGGGAGGTTACAGTAGTTGGTTCAACGAGGAGGACACGGCGTAACTGCTTCTCTTTAAACAAGCTAGACCTGATGATATTAACTTGTGCAACAGAGTCCATGAACACATGAACGGGCGCATTATGGACAGAAGCTTGTACTAAAGGACCAATCGTTTCATTAGGAGTTATATGCAAACAGAAAGGTGGGTTGTCATCGGAGAAGGCATTTTCTACTTCATCCCCAAATTCCTCTGTCAGAGACATGTGAAGCAGCATCAACAGCAGGGTTGTTATTCTCAAGGCTGGCTAAGGCTTCATAGGAATTTTGAACTGGGATGGTGTACTCATTATCACCTACTACTGTCACGACTGGACGAGTAGACTTGGGCGCTCGGATTCCCCCGAATTGGAAGAATGAGCCTGGTTCTAGTTAGTTTGTGAATCACGATGTCTGTTTCCTCTCCTAGCTCTTCGGTTGGAACGGCCACGGAAAGATCTAGAGTACTGCAGGTTGTAGAGAGCATTGCACTCAGATGTGTCATGTCCATGAATTCTATGATAAGTACAGTAGGGAAGATTTGACTGGTACTCATCATCAGTATGACGCTTCTTAGGGTGACTATCATGACAATTAATAGCAATATGGCCACGGTAACCACAATTGTAGCAAGTTCTTTGACTGTGGGTACTGTACATACTACGAGTGCTATGGGAATGATGGCTCTTAACACTAGCTTTGGATGATGGACGCAAGTGATTAAGGTTGGGAGTTTTGGTAGTAGCACAAACTAGAGGAGGTACAGGAGTGGACAAAGTGGTTGGTGTAGACTTACGATAAGGGAAGGTTCCCTCGGGACACAAATTTCGTACATGGATGAGAGCTGCGAGCAGTCCCATAGTAGCATCTAGCGGACTTGAATTGTACACATACATAGATGTCGGGGGCATTAGTTGTTTGATAACTCCGAATGTGGCTAATTTGGCAAACCCATCAAGGGCTGGTTTATCACTATCTTTAAGGTACTTGGAATTTTGACCTGCTTTAACGAATGAGGACATTAGGTTATTAAGACGAAGAGCAAACTCATCTAATGACTCTTCTGGTCTCAGAGCTGTGCAAACTAATTCTTTGAGAACGACAAACGGATCGGTTTCTCACACCGGTTCAAGATAGTTATGAATTAACTGTTCATAATCTTGCCACCTGGTTAGATATTGAAAGTCCTTCATACGAATTAAGTTGAATACATGTGAGGTGGCTGGAGAATGGGCTAGACTCTCCTTTCTGATACTGATTAAACAACTCTCAGATGGAAGACCATCAACTGAAGCATCAGCTCTGGCTCGAACAGTGGAAATCCAACCTTCAAGGTTGTCTGGGTTACCATTGAACAATGGCATAGCATCATACGGATCACGACTAAAATTATGCAGGCTAGAAGTCTGAGTGTATCTATCGTTTGATAAGGAGTTACTCGAATTTTGGGCTGACGCATTAATGGTTGTACTAGCAGCATGTGCTCAGGCATTGCTTGAGAAAACTTGAGACATGTTTGCAAAATGTAAAACAAGAATTTAGAGAAACAAAAGAAAAGGTAACTGAGGAACACACAACACAGTGAACTTAAATGGGAAGAAAATGCTTAACTATTCTGCATAAGTAATTAAAAATTGACAGGTCACACAGTAAGCAAAGAAACTCACAGTCACAGAGAAAATGCTTATCTGAACAAAGAACACTTTGAAAATCAAGAGAACTTGTACTTTACTCATATCTAATTTGCTCAACTTTTACTTTAAATTGAATGAATGGCACAGTGAGTTGTCTTTACTTTCAATGCAACAGGGAAATACACAATAAAATGATAAAATGGACTCAATAAAGCTTGTGCAAAATAAAACAAACTGGGACACAATTCACTGAAATAAAATAAAATAAAATGGCACAGAAAGAATAAAATATTATGCACAGAACAGAGCATATGAAACTGCACTGAAATAAACTGTAGCAATATTGCAAATAACAATTGCTAATCAAAAAGTATTGCACAACACTGCACAAAATCTCTGCAAGAAAATTTTTAAATGGTAACACAATATTTGCACAAGAATTATTGCAAAATGAGTCAAAGTGCAATAATAAAAATTATTACACACAAGAAAAGAAATATATCAAGGAATGAACTGAGTAAACACATTAACTCTTAACTACAACTTAAACAACACTTAACAAGCAAAAGAACAATTTACTCTAAAAGAAGAACTTAAAAATTGCACTAAGAGTGAATTTGTTCAATGAAACATTAAAAATAATAGGTGCTAAAACACAGAACAAAAAAAGTTTGAACACTTACAGTGATGCAGAACACAACACATCAACATAAACACAATACTAGAATTTTCTTGCAATGAAACTTGATGTGTGAAAACTTTGATAATAATGATTTCTTGCTTGCACAAAATAATGGCACTATTGTCTGTGGAAATAAGACAAATTAGACACTGGCTAAATGAAAGAATATGAACACAAAAAAATGTTCAACACACAGAGAACAAAAAAAAAAAAAAAAGAATACACAAATGCTGGGATGAAAAAAATTATATATAACTGAGACAACACTGAGTTGTGATGCAGGATACAACTAAATAAATTACTGAATTAATTCACTGGAATACTAAGAAACTAGGTGATTTTGAAGTGTAAACACAAGTTCTATACTGCTCATATGTTGCACACACAACAAAGGAAAAACACTAAGTACTTACTTCAAGTGTATAAAAAGACACACAACACAACAGACATAAGATAATGCACGAAAATTAACACTGAATTAAGGAGATAAAAAGATTATTGCAAACAGTATATAATAAACACTGAGTCTAATCAAGAGTCACTGAATGTCACTAAGAGAAAAAAATCACTGGAAACACAAGAAGAAATGTCTCAAGACTCGCAAATGTCTCTATGAAAAATATTATCGCTGTAATGACTTAGTGAAGAATAAGGTTGATGGTAGTGGAGAGTAGAGGAGACTGGATGCTGACTCACTGCTCCTCAGCACACTTGATCGTAGAATTGTGCTTAAATCGACGATAGACACACACAGGAGGCTTTCAACGGTTGGCGCCACTGTCGAAGACACACTCTAGCTCTTGACCCCCTATGTGGTCCTTAAAATATGGTGCTATAACCCCTCGTAGTGTACCAAACACTGGTAGAGGTTGGGTGAGTGGGTTAATGGCTGAGTGAGGCATCTGAGGCCGTGTGGTGAGTGGGTGGGTGGATGGGCTTAACCGGGCTAAGACCGGGGGTGGTGAGACACACGTGGTGAGTGGGCCTATGGGTTAAACGGTGTAAGCCTCACTGAGGACAACCACACTGCCGCGAAGATAATTCTAAGCCAGCTGGCTTAAAATACACCCACGAAATACCACAACACCACAGGGATGAAAAAGCACTCAGAATTGCTTGGAGTTTGAGCAGAAAACGATGAAGACTGTACTCACATGTCTTGCTTGAGTACTGGGTTAAGACACCTGGGTTAGTTGCTAGCTGGCATATCTTAACCCTTCACACAGAATAGCTAGATAACTTCTCACGATGAGCACAGCAGGGGTGGAAGCTGGCTTGGCAGACAAAAGAAATGGATAGAGTAGGCTAGGCTGTACAGGACTTGGTTGTTCTGACTCCCCCACCACAGACTGGAAGCTGGCTTATTTTGCAAACTCGAGTCAACCACTCGGGAGTGAAGCAAATAAGCAGATAAATACTAATACAAAGAGACTGACCAGTGAATAACGTAGTGGCTTGTAGAAGCTTGAGAGAGTAGCTGGCTTGAGGTAGCTGGCTGGGGTAGGTCGAGTGTACCATGCTCGGCAGGCCTACTCACAAGATGTCGGCAGGGCCCAGTGGAAATTTATCTCCAGAAATCGCTGTAATCGTCAGAATTACAGGCCCTCTGCTGTCACCA
Organism: Cherax quadricarinatus; assembly: GCF_038502225.1. Lineage (NCBI taxonomy): Eukaryota > Metazoa > Arthropoda > Malacostraca > Decapoda > Parastacidae > Cherax > Cherax quadricarinatus. Next base: position 20,182,281 of record NC_091293.1, on the reverse strand, counting down.
TTTGTTGTAGGGGTTCTTAAAAAGGAGATATCGATGGTTGAAGGTAGACACACTGGTTGGATGGTAACGATATATTGTCAGACTGTGATGATGGGAGGTGGAGCCCAGCCTCTGCCTTGTCCTAGCCTATGTCAAACACCGACTGAGAGGGAGGCAGAGGTACGAACGTACACATGCGCATCCCGTGACGTCACACAGTCACTCGGCCTAAGGGGTCTTCCATATAAACACAGGGATGATACTATAATATGCTATACAACACAGGGATCAGCAACTATGCTGACAATGTAACCTGGGTCAGGAAACACAAGAGTTACCGGTGAAGTTATGTAAGCTGGGTCAGGAAACACTTCAGTTACTAGTGAAGTTATGTAAGATGGGACAGGAAACACAACAGTTACAGGATGAAGTTATGTAACATGGGTCAAGAAACACAACAGTTACTGGTGAAGTTATGTAAGCTCGGTCAGCAAACACAACAGTTACTACTGAAGCTAGATATGCTGGGTCAGAAAACACAACAGTCACCGGTGAAGTTAGGTAAGTTGTGTCAGGAAACACAACAGTTACTGGTGAAATTAGGTAAACTGGCTCAGGAAACAAAACAGTCATTGGTGAAGTTAGGTAAGCTGGGTCAGGAAACACAACAGTTACTAGTGACGTTAAGTAGGCTGGGTCAGGAAACACTACAGTTACAGGTGAAGATATGTAAGCTGGGTCAGGAAACACTGCAGTTACTGGTGAAGTTATGTAAGCTGGGACAGGAAACACAACAGTTACTGGTTAAGTTATGTAAGCTGCTTCAGGAAACACAACAGTTACTTTTGAAGTTAGGAAAGCTGGGTCAGGAAACACTACAGTTACTGGTGAACTTATGTAAGATGGGTCAGAAAACACAACAGTTACTGGTGAAGTTAGGTAAGTTTGGTCAGGAAACACAACAGTTACTGCTGAAGTTATGTAAACTGGGTCAGGAATCATAAAAGTTACTGGTGAAGTTAGGTAAGTTGAGTGAGGAAGCACAACAGTTACTGGTGAAGTTAGGTAGGCTGGGTCAGAAAACACAACAGTTACTGGTGAAGTTATGTAAGCTGAAAGAGGAAACGAAACAGTTACTCAGTGAGTTAGATAAGCTGGGTCAGGAAACACTACAATCCCTGGGTACGTTAGGTAAGCTGGGTCAAAAAACACTACAGTTACTAGGCAAGTTAGCTAAGGTGGGTCAGGAAGCACAACAGTTACTGATGAAGTTATGTAAGTTGGGTAGGAAACATTACAGTTACTGGGGAAGGTATGTAAGCTGGGTAAGGAAGCACAAGGGTTACTGGTGAAGTTATGTAAGCTGGTTCAGGAAACACTTCAGTTACTGGTGAAGTTATGAAAGCTGGGTAAGTAAACACAACAGTTACTGGTGAAGTTATGTAAGCTGGATGAGGAAACACAACAGTTACACATGAAGTTATGTAAGCTGGGTCAAGAAACACAACAGTTACTGGTGAAGTTATGTAAGATGGGTCAGGAAACACAACAGATAATGGTGAAGTTAGGTAAGCTGGGTCAAGAAACACTAGAGTTACTGGTGAGGTTATGTAAGCTTGGGCAGAAAACACAGTAGTTACTGGCGAAGTTAGATAAGTTGGGTCAGGAAACACAACAGTTACCGGTGAAGTTATGTAAGCTGGGTCAGGAAACACAACAGTTACTGGTAAAATTATGTAAGCTGGGTCAGGAAACAACAGTTACTAGTGAAGTTATGTAAGCTGGGACGGGAAACACATCAGTTACTGGTGAAGTTATGTAAGCTTGGTCAGGAAACAACAGTTACTTGCAAAGTTATGTAATCCGCATCAGGAAACAATTCACTTACTGGTGAAGTTATGTAAGCTGGGTTAGGAAACACAACAGTTACTGGTGAAGTTATGATAAGCTGGGTCAGGAAACACAACAGTTTCTGGTGAAGTTAGGTAAGCTTGGTAAGGAAGCACAACAGTTACTGGGGACGTTAGGTAAATTGGGTCAGGAAACAAAACAGTTACTGGTGAAGCTAGGTAAGCTGGATCAGGAAACACAACAGTTACTGGTGAAGCTAGGTAACCTGGGTCAGCAAACACAACAGTTACTGGTGACGTTAAGAAAGCTGGGTCAGGAAAGACAATAGTTACTGGTGAAGTTATGTAAGCTGGGTCAGGAATATTTCAACCCAGGAGTCCAAATGGCCTGTTATCCTGGGTGTAAAGGGAGCAAAATAAACACAGCAGAAAAACTTTTGACTTATATTATCCTTCACCAATTAGAAAAGAAGTATGTACACTATATACACTATGTACAGCTATAGGTACTAGTGCACTCCACGGTAAGCAAGGCAGAATAGAAGCCACTATAGAGCAGACCGTGCTTCAACTAGCTCTAGAATGGGAACGACAAGGGCAGACAGGAGAGTGGTACCCACATAACCTCTGCGATTGCCAAAACCATCTTACCATTGGCTGGAACCTGGGTACTGGTTGAACGATGGGCCCCATCGTCAACCCTCAGTCCCCTAGTTCGCTGGTTGGGAATGATAGCCTGTAAATGAGGGAGTGTACATGCGCTGAATAAAGGTTACATACTCTTTGCATGCCACAAGGAAACACAACACATACTTGTGAAGTTAGGTAAGCTGGGTCAGGGAACACAGCAGTTACTTCTGAAATTTGGTAAGCTGGGTCAGGAAAAAAAACAGTTACTAGTGAAGTTATGTGGGCTGGGTCAGGAAATACAACAGTTTCTGGTGAAGTTAGGTAAGCAGCATCATGAAACACAACACTTACTGGTGAAGTTAGGTAAGCTGAATCAGGAAACACAACAGTTACTGAAGAAGTTAGGTAAGATTTGTCAGGAAACACAGCAGTTACTGGTGAAGTTATGTAAGCTGGGTCAGGAAGCACAACAGTTGCTTGTCAAGTTAGGTAAGCTGAGTCAGGAAACACAACAGTAACTGGTGAAGTTGGGTAAGCTGGGACAGGAGACACATCAGCTACTTGGTAAGTTAGGTAAGCTATGTCAGGAAACACTACAGTTACTGGGTAAGTTAGCTAAGCATGGTCGTAAACACGACAGTTATTGGTGAAATTATGTAAGCCGGGTCAGGAAACACTACAGCTACTGGTGAAGTTATGTAAGCTGGGTCAGGAAACACAACAGTTACTAGTGACGTTATGTAGGCTGGGTCAGGAAACACTACAGTTACAGGTGAAGATATGCAAGCTGGGTCAGGAAACACTACAGTTACTGGTGAAGTTATGTAAGCTGGGTCAGGAAACGCAACAGTTACTGGTTAAGTTATGTAAGATGCTTCAGGAAACACAACAGTTACTGGTAAAGTTATGAAAGCCGGGACAGGAAACACAACAGCTACTTTTGAAGTTAGGAAAGCTGGGTCAGGAAACACTACAGTTACTGGTGAACTTATGTAAGATGGGTCAGAAAACACAACAGTTACTGGTGAAGTTAGGTAAGTTTGGTCAGGAAACACAACAGTTACTGCTGAAGTTAGGTAAACTGGGTCAGGAATCATAAAAGTTACTGGTGAAGCTAGGTAAGTTGAGTGAGAAAGCACAACAGTTACTGGTGAAGTTAGGTAAGCTGGGTCAGGAAACACAACAGTTACTGGTAAAGTTAGGTAAGAACTGTCGGAAACACTACAGTTACTGGTGAAGTTATGTAAGCTGGGGCAGGAAACACAAGTTACTGGTGAAGTTAGGTAAGCTGACTTAGGAAGCACAACAGTTACTGGTGAAGTTATGTAAGCTGAAAGAGGAAACGAAACAGTTACTCAGTGAGTTAGATAAACTGGGTCAGGAAACACTACAATTCCTGGGTACGTTAGTTAAGCTGGGTCAAAAAACACTACAGTTACTAGGCAAGTTAGCTAAGCTGGGTCAGGAAGCACAACAGTTACTGTTGAAGTTATGTAAGTTGGGTAGGAAACATTACAGTTACTGGGGAAGGTATGTAAGCTGGGTAAGGAAGCACAAGGGTTACTGGTGAAGTTATGTAAGGTGGTTCAGGAAACACTTCAGTTACTGGTGAAGTTATGAAAGCTGGGTAAGTAAACACAACAGTTACTGGCGAAGTTATGTAAGCTGGATGAGGAAACACAACAGTTACACGTGAAGTTATGTAAGCTGGGTCAAGAAACACAACAGTTACTGGTGAAGTTATGTAAGATGGGTCAGGAAACACAGCAGATAATGGTGAAGTCAGGTAAGCTGGGTGAAGAAACACTAGATTTACTGGTGAGGTTATGTAAGCTTGGGCAGAAAACACAGTAGTTACTGGCGAAGTTAGATAAGTTGGGTCAGGAAACACAACAGTTACTGGTGAAGTTATGTAACCTGGGTCAGGAAACACAACAGTTACTGGTGAAATTATGTAAGCTGGGTCAGGAAACAACAGTTACTAGTGAAGTTATGTAAGCTGGGTCGGGAAACACATCAGTTACTGGTGAAGTTATGTAAGCTTGGTCAGGAAACAACAGTTACTGGTAAAGTTATGCAATCTGCAACAGGAAACAATTCACTTACTGGTGAAGTTATGTAAGCTGGGTTAGGAAACACAACAGTTACTGGTGAAGTTATGATAAGCTGGGTCAGGAAACACAACAATTACTTGTGAAGCTAGGTAATCTGGGTCAGCAAACACAACAGTTACTGGTGACGTTAAGTAAGCTGGGTCAGGAAAGACAATAGTTACTGGTGAAGTTATGTAAGCTGGGTCAGGAGTATTACAACCCAGGAGACCAAATGGCCTGTTATCCTGGGCGTAAAGGGAGCAGAATAAACACAGCAGAAAAACTTTTGACTTATATTATCCTTCACCAATTAGAAAAGAAGTATGTACACTATATACACTATGTACAGCTATAGGTACTAGTGCACTCCACGGTAAGCAAGGCACAATAGAAGCCACTGTAGAGCAGACCTTGCTTCAATCAGCTCTAGAATGGGAACGACAAGGGCAGACAGGAGAGTGGTACCCACATAACCTCTGCGATTGCCAAAACCATCTTCTCATTGGCTGGAACCTGGGTACTGGTTGAACGACGGGCCCCCATCGTCAACCCTCAGTCCCCTAGTTCGCTGGTTGGGAATGATAGCCTGTAAATGAGGGAGTGTACATGCGCCGAATAAAGGTTACATACTCTTTGCATGCCACAAGGAAACACAACACATACTTGTGAAGTTAGGTAAGCTGGGTCAGGGAACACAGCAGTTACTTCTGAAATTTGGTAAGCTGGGTCAGGAAAAAAACCAGTTACTAGTGAAGATATGTGGGCTGGGTCAGGAAACACAACAGTTTCTGGTGAAGTTAGGTAAGCAGCATCATGAAACACAACACTTACTGGTGAAGTTAGGTAAGCTGAATCAGGAAACACAACAGTTACTGGTGATGTTATGTAAGCTGGGTCAGGAAACACAACAGTTGCTTGTGAATTTAGGTAAGCTGAGTCAGGAAACACAACAGTAACTGGTGAAGTTAGGTAAGCTATGTCAGGAAACACTACAGTTACTGGGTAAGTTAGCTAAGCATGGTCGTAAACACGACAGTTACTGGTGAAGTTATGTAAGCTGGGTCAGAAAACAGTACAGCTACTGGTGAAGTTATGTAAGCTGGGTCAGGAAACACAACAGTTACTAGTGACGTTATGTAGGCTGGGTCAGGAAACACTACAGTTACAGGTGAAGATATGCAAGCTGGGTCAGGAAACACTACAGTTACTGGTGAAGTTATGTAAGCTGCTTCAGGAAACACAACAGTTACTTTTGAATTTAGGAAAGCTGGGTCAGGAAACACAACAGTTACTGGTGAAGTTAGGTAAGTTTGGTCAGGAAACTCAACAGTTACTGCTGAAGTTAGGAAAACTGGGTCAGGAATCATAAAAGTTACTGGTGAAGTTAGGTAAGTTGAGTGAGGAAGCACAACAGTTACTGGTGAAGTTTGGTAATCTGGGTCAGGAAACACAACAGTTACTGGTAAAGTTAGGTAAGAACTGTCAGGAAACACTACAGTTACTGGTGAAGTTATGTAAGCTGGGGCAGGAAACACAGCAGTTACTGGTGAAGTTAGGTAAGCTGACTTAGGAAGCACAACAGTTACTGGTGAAGTTATGTCAGCTGAAAGAGGAAACGAAACAGTTACTCAGTGAGTTAGATAAGCTGGGTCAGGAAACACTACAGTTACAGTTGAAGTTATATAAGTTGGGTAGGAAACATTACAGTTACTGGGGAAGGTATTTAAGCTGGGTAAGGAAGCACAAGGGTTACTGGTGAAGTTATGTAAGCCGGTTCAGGAAACATTTCAGTTACTGGTGAAGTTATGAAAGCTGGGTAAGTAAAGACAACAGTTACTGGTGAAGTTATGTAAGCTGGGTGAGGAAACGCAACAGTTACACGTGAAGTTATGTAAGCTGGGTCAAGAAACACAACAGTTACTGGTGAAGTTATGTAAGATGGGTCAGGAAACACAACAGTTACTGGTGAAGTTAGGTAGGCTGGGTCAGGAAACACTAGAGTTACTGGTGAGGTTATGTAAGCTGGGACAGAAACCACAGTAGTTACTGGCGAAGTTAGATAAGTTGGGCCAGGAAACATAACAGTTACTGGTGAAGTTATGTAAGCTGAAAGAGGAAACGAAACAGTTACTCAGTGAGTTAGAAAAGCTAGGTTAGGAAACACTACAATTCCTGGGTACGTTAGGTAAGCTGGGTCAGGAAGCACAACAGTTACTGTTGAAGTTATGTAAGTTGGGTAGGAAACATTACAGTTACTGGGGAAGGTATGTAAGCTGGGTAAGGAAGCACAAGGGTTACTGGTGAAGTTATGTAAGCTGGTTCAAGAAACACTTCAGTTACTGGTGAAGTTATGAAAGCTGGGTAAGTAAAGACAACAGTTACTGGTGAAGTTATTAAAGCTGGGTGAGGAATCACAACAGTTACACGTGAAGTTATGTAAGGTGGGTCAAGAAACACAACAGTTACTGGTGAAGTTGTGTGAGATGGGTCAGGAAACACAACAGTTACTGGTGAAGTTAGATAAGCTGGGTCAGGAAACACTAGAGTTAGTGGTGAGGTTATGTAAGCTGGGACAGAAAACACAGTAGTTACTGGCGAGGTTAGGTAAGTTGGGTCAGGAAACACAACAGTTACTGGAGATTTTACGTAAGCTGGGAGAGGAAACACAACAGTTACTGGTGAAGTTAGATAAGAAGCATCAGGAAACACAACAGTTACTGGTGAAGTTAGGTAAGATGGGTCAGGAAACACAACAGTTACTGGTGAAGTTAGGTAAGATGGGTCAGGAAACACAACAGTTACTGGTGAAGTTACATAAGCTAGGTCAGGAAACACAACAGTTACTGGTAAAGTTAGGAAAGTTGGGTCAGTAAACACAACAGTTACTGGTGAAGTTATATAAGCTGGATCAGGAAACATTCCAGTTGCTGTTAACTTTATGTAACCTGGGTCAGCAAACACAACAGTTTCTGGAGAAGTTAGGAAAGCTAGGCAAGGAAACACAGCAGTTACTGGTGAAGTTAGGTAAGCAGGGTCAGGAAACACAACAGTTTCTGGTGAAGTTAGGTAAGCTCGGTCAGGAAATACAAAAGTTACTGGAGAAGTTATGTAAGCTGGGACAGGAAACACAACAGTTACTGGTGAAGCTAGGTAACCTGGGTCAGAAAACACAACAGTTACTGGTGAAGTTAGGTAAGCTGGGTCAGGAAACACAACAGTTACTGGTGAAGTTATGTAAGATTAGTAAGGAAACACAACAGTTACAGGATGAAGTTAGTTAAGCTGGGGAAGGAAACACAACAGTTTCCCGTGAAGTTAGGTAAGCTCGGTCAGGAAACACAACAGTTACTGGAGAAGTTATGTAAGCTGGGTCAGAAAACACAACAGTTACTGGTGAAGTTAGGTAAGCTGAGTCAGGAAACACAACAGTTACTGGAGAAGTTCTGTATGCTGGGTCAGGAAACACAGCAGTTACAGGATGGAGTTAGTTAAGCTGGGGAAGGAAACAGCAGATACTGGTGAAGTTAGGTAAGCTGGCTCAGGAAACACTAGAGTTACTAGTGAATTTATGTAAGCTGGGTCAGCAAACACAACAGTTACTAGTGAAGATAGGTGTGCTGGGTCAGAAAACACAATAATCACCGGTGAAGTTAGGTAAGTTGTGTCAGGAAAGACAACAGTTACAGGTGAAATTAGGTAAACTGGCTCAGGAAACACAACTGTTACTTGTGAATTTAGGTAAGCGGGCTCAGGAAACACTACAGATACTGGGTAAGTTAGCTAAGCTGGGTCAGGAAACACAACAGTTACTGGTGAAGTTATGTAAGTTGGATGAGGAAACACAACAGTTACTGGTGAAGTTATGTAAGCTGGGTCAGGACACACAACACTTACTCGTGAAGTTAGGTTAGCTTGGTCAGAAAACATTGCATATGCTGGTGAAGTTATGTAAGCTGGGTCAGAAAACGCAACAGTTACTGGTGAAGTTAGATAAGTTGGGTCAGGAAACACAACAGTAATTTGTGAAGTTAGGTAAACTGTGTCAGTTACTGGTGAAGTTTTGTAAGCTTGTTCAGGAGACACAAGAGTTACTGGTGAAGTTAGGTAAGCTGAGAAAGGAAACAGAAGAAAAACTGGAGAAGTTAGGAAAGCTGGTTCAGCAAACACAATAGTTACTCGGTAAGTTAGGTAAGCTGGGTCAGGAAACGCTACACTTACTAGGTAAGTTAGGTAAACTGGGTAAGGAAACACAACAGTTACTGGTGAAGTTATGTAAGATGGGTCAGGAAACACAACAGTTACTGGTGAAGTTAGGTAAGCTGGGTCAGGAAACACTACAGTTACTGGTGAGGTTATGTCAGCTGGGGCAGAAAACACTATAGTTACTGGTAAAGTTAGATAAGTTGGGTCAAGAATCTCAACAGTTACTGGTGAAGTTAGGTAAACTGGGTCAGGAAACAAAACAGTTACTGGTGAAGTTAGGTAAGCTGGGTCAGGAAACACAACAGTTACTGGTGAAATTATGTAAGCTGAGTCAGGAAACACAACAGTTCCTGGTGAAGTTAGGTAAGCTGGATCAGAAAACACAACAGTTACTGATGAAGTTAGGTAAGCTGGGTCAGGAAACACTACAGTTACTGGTGAGGTTATGTCAGCTGGGGCAGAAAACACTATAGTTACTTTTAAAGTTAGATAAGTTGGGTCAAGAATCTCAACAGTTACTGGTGAAGTTAGGTAAACTGGGTCAGGAAACAAAACAGTTACTGGTGAAGTTAGGTAAGCTGGGTCAGGAAACACAACAGTTACTGGTGAAATTATGTAAGCTGGGTAAGAAAACACAACAGTTACAGCTGAAGTTATACAAGCTGGGTGAAGAAACACAAAAGTTCCTGGTGAAGCTAGGTAAGCTGGATCATGAAACACAACAGTTACTGGTGAAGTTAGGTAAGCTGGGTAAGGAAACACAACAGTTACTGGTGAAGTTATGTAAGCTGAGTCAGGAAACACAACAGTTCCTGGTGAAGTTAGGTAAGCTGGATCAGAAAACACAACAGTTACTGATGAAGTTAGGTAAGCTGGGTCAGGAAACACTACAGTTATTGGTGAAGTTATGTAAGCTGAGTCAGGAAACACAACAGTTACTGGTGAAGTTAGGTAAGCTGGGTCAGGAAACACAACAGTTACTGGTGAAGTTACGTAACCTGGGTCAGGAAACACAACAGTTACTGGTGAAGTTATGTAAGCTGGGTCAGGAAACACAACAGTTAGAGGTGAAGTTATGTAAGCTGGGTCAGGAAACACAACAGTTACTGGTGAAGTTATGTAAGCTGGGTCAGGAAACGCAACAGTTACTGGTGAAGTTATGTAAGCTGGGTCAGGAAACACAACAGTTACTGGTGAAGTCAAATAAGCTGGGTCAGGAAACAATTCAGTTTCTGGTGAAGTTGTGTAAGCAGGGTCAGGAAACACTACAGTTACTGGTGAAGTTATGTAAGCGTGGTCAGAAAACACAACAGTTACTCTGAAAGTTAGATAAGCTGGGTCAGGAAACATTACACTTACTGGGTAACTTAGGTAAGCTGGGTCAGGAAACACAACAGTTACTGGTGAAGTTATGTATCCTGCATCAGGAAACACAACAGTTACTGGTGAATTTATGTAAGCTGGGTCAGGAAACACTTCAGTTACTGGTGAAGTTATATAAGCTGGGTCGGGAAACACATCAGTTACTTGTGAAGTTATGTAAGCTGGGTCAGGAAACAACAGTTACTGGTGAAGTTATGTAATCTGCATCAGGATACACTTCACTTACTGGTGAAGTTATGTAAGCGGGGTCAGGAAACACAACAGTTACTGGTGAAGTTATGTAATCTGCATCAGGAAACACTTCACTTACTGGTGAAGTTATGTAACCTGGGTCATTAAACACAACAGTTACTTGTGAAGTTATGTAAGATGGGTCAGAAAAGACAACAGTTACAGGATGAAGTTAGTTAACCTGGGGAAGGAAACACAACAGTCTCTCGTGAAGTTAGGTAAGCTCGGTCAGGAAACACAACAGTTACTGGTGAAGTTATGATAAGCTGGGTCAGGAAACAACAGTTACTGGTGACGTTAGGTAAATTGGGTCAGGAAACAAAACAGTTGCAGGTAAAGCTAAGTAAGCTGGATCAGGAAACACAAGTTACTGGTAAAGCTAGGTAACCTGGGTCAGCAAACACAACAGTTACTGGTGACGTTAAGTAAGCTGGGTCAGGAAAGACAATAGTTACTTGTGAAGTTATGTAAGCTGGGTCAGGAATATTACAACCCCGGAGTCCAAATGGCCTGTTATCCTGGGTGTAGAGGGAGCAAAATAAACACAGCAGTAAAACTTTTGACTTATATTATCCTTCACCAATTAGAACAGAAGTATGTTCACTATATAGACTATGTACAGCTATAGATATTAGTACACTCCACGGTAAGCAAGGCAGAATAGAAGCCACTGTAGAGCAGACCTTGTTTCAACCAGCTCTAGAATGGGAATGACAAGGGCAGACAGGAGAGTGGTACCCACATAACCTCTGCGATTGCCAAAACCATCTTCTCATTGGCTGGAACTTGGGTACTCGTTGAACGATGGGGCCTCATCGTCAACCCTCAGTCCCCTAGTTCGCTGGTTGGGGGAGATAGCCTGTAAATTAGGGTGTGTACATGCGCCGAATAACACTTTCTTGTGAAGTTAGGTAAGCTGGGTCAGGAAACACAACAGTTACAGTTGAAATTTGGAAAGCTGGGTCTGGAAACAAAACAGTTACTAGTGAAGTTATATGGGCTGGGTCAGGAAACACAACAGATACTGGTGAAGTTAGGTAAGCAGCATCATGAAACACAACACTTACTGCTGAAGTTAGGTAAACTGTATCAGGAAACACAACAGTTACTGGTGAAGTTAGGTAAGATTTTTCAGGAAACACAACCGTTACTGGTGAAGTTATGTAAGCTGGGTCACGAAACACACCAGTTACTGTTGAAATTTGGTAAGCTGGGTCAGGAAACACAACAGTTACTGGTGAAGTTAGGTAAGATGGGTCAGGAAACACAGTAGTTTGTGGTGAAGTTATGTAAGCTGGGTCAGGAAACACAACAGCTGCTTGTGAAGTTAAGTAAGCTGAGTCAGGAAACACAACAGTAACTGGTGAAGTTAGGTAAGCTGGGAAAGGAAACACAACAGCTACTCGGTAAGTTAGGTAAGCTATATCAGGAAACACTACAGTTACTTTTTAAGTTAGCTAAGCATGGTCGTAAACACGGCACTTACTGTTGAAGTTATGTAAGCTGGGTCAGGAAACACTACACCTACTGGTGAAGTTATGTAAGATGGGTCAGGAAACGCAACAGTTCCTAGTCACGTTATGTAAGCTGAAAGAGGAAACACAACAGTTACTCAGTGAATTAGGTAAGCTGGGTCAGGAAACACTACACTTCCTGGGTAAGTTCGTTAAGCTGGGACAGGAAACACTACAGTTACTAGGTAAGTTAGCTAAGCTGGGTCAGGAAGCACAACAGTTACTGTTGAAGTTATGTAAGCTGGGTAGGAAACATTACAGTTACTTGTGAAGGAATGTAAGCTGGAAAAGGAAGCACAAGGGTTACTGGTGAAGTTATGTAAGCTGGCTCAGGAAGCACAACAGTTACTAGCGAAGTTGTGTAAGCTAGGTCAGGGAACACTTCAGTTACTGGTGAAGTTATGAAAGCAGGGAAAGTAAACACAACAGTTACTGGTGAAGTTATGTAAGCTTTGTCAGGAAACACAACAGTTACAATTGAAGTTATGTAAGCTGGGTCAAGAAACACAACAGTTACTGGTGAAGTTAGGTAAGCTGGGTAAGGAAACAACAGATACTGGAGAAGTTAGGTAAGCCGGGTTACTAAACACTACAGTTACTGGTGAAGTTAAGTAACCTGGGCCAGTTGGCATGGAAGGTGTTCTGCCAGCAAGGCATGGAAGGTGTTCTGCCAGCAAGGCATGGAAGGTGTTCTGCCAGCAAGGCATGGAAGGTGTTCTGCCAGCAAGGCATGGAATGTGTTCTGCCAGCATGGCATGGAAGGTGTTCTGCCAGCAAGGCATGGAAGGTGTTCTGCCAGCAAGGCATGGAAGGTGTTCTGCTAGCAAGGCATGGAAGGTGTTCTGCCAGCATGGCATGGAAGGTGTTCTGCCAGCATGGCATGGAAGGTGTTCTGCCAGCAAGGCATGGAATGTGTTCTGCCAGCATGGCATGGAAGGTGTTCTGCCAGCATGGCATGGAAGGTGTTCTGCCAGCAAGGCATGGAAGGTGTTCTGCCAGCAAGGCATGGAAGGTGTTCTGCAAGCATGGCATGGAAGGTGTTCTGCCAGCAAGGCATGGAAGGTGTTCTGCCAGCAAGGCATGGAAGGTGTTCTGCCAGCAAGGCATGGAAGGTGTTCTGCCAGTAAGGCATGGAAGGTGTTCTGCCAGCATGGCATGGAAGGTGTTCTGCCAGCAAGGCATTGAATGTGTTCTGCCAGCAAGGCATGGAAGGTGTTCTGCCAGCATGGCATGTAAGGTGTTCTGCCAGCAAGGCATGGAAGGTGTTCTGCCAGCATGGCATGGAAGGTGTTCTGCCAGCAAGGCATGGAAGGTGTTCTGCCAGCATGGCATGGAAGGTGTTCTGCCAGCAAGGCATGGAATGTGTTCTGCCAGCATGGCATGGAAGGTGTTCTGCCAGCATGGCATGGAAGGTGTTCTGCCAGCAAAGCATCGAAGGTGTTCTGCAAGCATGGCATGGAAGGTGTTCTGCCAGCAAGGCATGGAAGGTGTTCTGCCAGCATGGCATGGAAGGTGTTCTGCCAGCATGGCATGGAACGTGTTCTGCCAGCATGGCATGGAAGGTGTTCTGCCAGCAAGGCATGGAAGGTGTTCTGCCAGCATGGCATGGAAGGTGTTCTGCCAGCAAGGCATGGAAGGTGTTCTGCCAGCAAGGCATGGAAGGTGTTCTGCCAGCAAGGCATGGAAGGTGTTCTGCTAGCAAGGCATGGAAAGTGTTCTGCCAGCAAGGCATGGAAGGTGTTCTGCCAGCAAGGCATGGAAGGTGTTCTGCTAGCAAGGCATGGAAGGTGTTCTGCCAGCAAGGCATGGAAGGTGTTCTGCTAGCAAGGCATGGAAGGTGTTCTGCCAGCAAGGCATGGAAGGTGTTCTGCCAGCAAGGCATGGAAGGTGTTCTGCAAGCAAGGCATGGAAGGTGTTCTGCCAGCATGGCATGGAAGGTGTTCTGCCAGCAAGGCATGGAAGGTGTTCTGCCAGCATGGCATGGAAGGTGTTCTGCCAGCAAGGCATGGAAGGTGTTCTGCTAGCAAGGCATGGAAGGTGTTCTGCCAGCATGGCATGGAAGGTGTTCTGCCAGCAAGGCATGGAAGGTGTTCTGCCAGCAAGGCATGGAAGGTGTTCTGCCAGCAAGGCATGGAAGGTGTTCTGCCAGCAAGGCATGGAAGGTGTTCTGCCAGCAAGGCATGGAAGGTGTTCTGCCAGCAAGGCATGGAAGGTGTTCTGCCAGCAAGGCATGGAAGGTGTTCTGCTAGCAAGGCATGGAAGGTGTTCTGCCAGCAAGGCATGGAAGGTGTTCTGCCAGCAAGGCATGGAAGGTGTTCTGCAAGCAAGGCATGGAAGGTGTTCTGCCAGCATGGCATGGAAGGTGTTCTGCCAGCAAGGCATGGAAGGTGTTCTGCCAGCAAGGCATGGAAGGTGTTCTGCTAGCAAGGCATGGAAGGTGTTCTGCCAGCATGGCATGGAAGGTGTTCTGCCAGCATGGCATGGAAGGTGTTCTGCCAGCATGGCATGGAAGGTGTTCTGCCAGCATGGCATGGAAGGTGTTCTGCCAGCAAGGCATGGAAGGTGTTCTGCCAGCAAGGCATGGAAGGTGTTCTGCAAGCATGGCATGGAAGGTGTTCTGCCAGCAAGGCATGGAAGGTGTTCTGCCAGCAAGGCATGGAAGGTGTTCTGCCAGCAAGGCATGGAAGGTGTTCTGCCAGCAAGGCATGGAAGGTGTTCTGCCAGCAAGGCATGGAAGGTGTTCTGCCAGCATGGCATGGAAGGTGTTCTGCCAGCAAGGCATTGAATGTGTTCTGCCAGCAAGGCATGGAAGGTGTTCTGCCAGCATGGCATGGAAGGTGTTCTGCCAGCAAGGCATGGAAGGTGTTCTGGCAGCATGGCATGGAAGGTGTTCTGCCAGCAAGGCATGGAAGGTGTTCTGCCAGCATGCCATGGAAGGTGTTCTGCCAGCAAGGCATGGAATGTGTTCTGCCAGCATGGCATGGAAGGTGTTCTGCCAGCATGGCATGGAAGGTGTTCTGCCAGCAAGGCATCGAAGGTGTTCTGCAAGCATGGCATGGAAGGTGTTCTGCCAGCAAGGCATGGAAGGTGTTCTGCCAGCATGGCAGGGCAGGTGTTCTGCCAGCATGGCAGGGCAGGTGTTCTGCCAGCATGGCAGGGCAGGTGTTCTGCCAGCATGGCATGGAAGGTGTTCTGCCAGCATGGCAGGGCAGGTGTTCTGCCACCATGGCAGGGCAGGTGTTCTGCCAGCATGGCAGGGCAGGTGTTCTGCCAGCATGGCAGGGCAGGTGTTCTGCCAGCAAGGCAGGGCAGGTGTTCTGCCAGCATGGCAGGGCAGGTGTTCTGCCGGCAAGGCAGGGCAGGTG
The DNA here is from genome assembly GCF_038502225.1 of Cherax quadricarinatus. Classification (NCBI taxonomy): domain Eukaryota; kingdom Metazoa; phylum Arthropoda; class Malacostraca; order Decapoda; family Parastacidae; genus Cherax; species Cherax quadricarinatus. The sequence continues at coordinate 20,167,033 of NC_091293.1, read as the reverse complement.
TTCTGCCAGCATGGCAGGGCAGGTGTTCTGCCAGCATGGCAGGGCAGGTGTTCTGCCAGCATGGCAGGGCAGGTGTTCTGCCAGCATGGAAGGGCAGGTGTTCTGCCAGCATGGCATGGAAGGTGTTCTGCCAGCATGGCAGGGAAGGTGTTCTGCCAGCAAGGCAGGGCAGGTGTTCTGCCAGCATGGCAGGGCAGGTGTTCTGCCAGCATGGCAGGGCAGGTGTTCTGCCAGCATGGCAGGGCAGGTGTTCTGCCAGCATGGCAGGGCAGGTGTTCTGCCAGCATGGCATGGAAGGTGTTCTGCCAGCATGGCAGGGCAGGTGTTCTGCCAGCATGGCAGGGCAGGTGTTCTGCCAGCATGGCAGGGCAGGTGTTCTGCCAGCATGGCAGGGCAGGTGTTCTGCCAGCATGGCAGGGCAGGTGTTCTGCCAGCATGGCAGGGCAGGTGTTCTGCCAGCATATCAGGGCAGGTGTTCTGCCAGCATGGCAGGGCAGGTGTTCTGCCAGCATGGCAGGGCAGGTGTTCTGCCAGCATGGCAGGGCAGGTGTTCTGCCAGCATGGCAGGGCAGGTGTTCTGCCAGCATGGCAGGGCAGGTGTTCTGCCAGCAAGGCAGGGCAGGTGTTCTGCCAGCATGGCAGGGCAGGTGTTCTGCCAGCATGGCATGGAAGGTGTTCTGCCAGCATGGCAGGGCAGGTGTTCTGCCAGCATGGCAGGGCAGGTGTTCTGCCAGCATGGCAGGGCAGGTGTTCTGCCAACATGGCAGGGCAGGTGTTCTGCCAGCATGGCAGGGCAGGTGTTCTGCCAGCATGGCAGGGCAGGTGTTCTGCCAGCATGACATGGAAGGTGTTCTGCCAGCATGGCAGGGCAGGTGTTCTGCCAGCATGGCAGGGCAGGTGTTCTGCCAGCATGGCAGGGCAGGTGTTCTGCCAGCATGGCATGGAAGGTGTTCTGCCAGCATGGCAGGGCAGGTGTTCTGCCAGCATGGCAGGGCAGGTGTTCTGCCAGCATGGCAGGGCAGGTGTTCTGCAGCAGCATGGCATGGCATGGAAGGTGTTCTGCCAGCATGGCAGGGCAGGTGTTCTGCCAGCATGGCAGGGCAGGTGTTCTGCCAGCATGGCATGGAAGGTGTTCTGCCAGCATGGCAGGGCAGGTGTTCTGCCAGCATGGCAGGGCAGGTGTTCTGCCAGCATGGCAGGGCAGGTGTTCTGCCAGCATGGCAGGGCAGGTGTTCTGCCAGCATGGCAGGGCAGGTGTTCTGCCAGCATGGCATTGAACGTGTTCTGCCAGCATGGCAGGGCAGGTGTTCTGCCAGCATGGCAGGGCAGGTGTTCTGCCAGCATGGCAGGACAGGTGTTCTGCCAGCATGGCATGGAAGGTCTTCTGCCAGCATGGCAGGGCAGGTGTTCTGCCAGCATGGCAGGGCAAGTGTTCTGCCAGCATGGCAGGGCAGGTGTTCTGCCAGCATGGCAGGGCAGGTGTTCTGCCAGCATGGCAGGGCAGGTGTTCTGCCAGCATGGCATGGAAGGTGTTCTGCCAGCATGGCAGGGCAGGTGTTCTGCCAGCATGGCAGGGCAGGTGTTCTGCCAACATGGCAGGGCAGGTGTTCTGCCAGCATGGCAGGGCAGGTGTTCTGCCAGCATGGCAGGGCAGGTGTTCTGCCAGCATGGCAGGGAAGGTGTTCTGCCAGCATGGCAGGGAAGGTGTTCTGCCAGCATGGCAGGGCAGGTGTTCTGCCAGCATGGCAGGGCAGGTGTTCTGCCAGCATGGCAGGGCAGGTGTTCTGCCAGCATGCTAAGGCGGGTGTCCTGCCAGCATCTCAGGGCAGGTGTTCTGCCAGCATGGCAGGGAAGGTGTTCTGCCAGCATGGCAGGGCAGGTGTTCTGCCAGCATGGCAGGGCAGGTGTTCTGCCAGCATGGCAGGGCAGGTGTTCTGCCAGCATGGCAGGGCAGGTGTTCTGCCAGCATGGCAGGGCAGGTGTTCTGCCAGCATGGCAGGGCAGGTGTTCTGCCAGCATGGCAGGGCAGGTGTTCTGCCAGCATGGCAGGGCAGGTGTTCTGCCAGCATGGCAGGGCAGGTGTTCTGCCAGCATGGCAGGGCAGGTGTTCTGCCAGCATGGCAGGGCAGGTGTTCTGCCAGCATGGCATGGAACGTGTTCTGCCAGCATGGCAGGGCAGGTGTTCTGCCAGCATGGCAGGGCAGGTGTTCTGCCAGCATGGCAGGGCAGGTGTTCTGCCAGCATGGCAGGACAGGTGTTCTGCCAGCATGGCATGGAAGGTCTTCTGCCAGCATGGCAGGGCAGGTGTTCTGCCAGCATGGCAGGGCAAGTGTTCTGCCAGCATGGCAGGGCAGGTGTTCTGCCAGCATGGCAGGGCAGGTGTTCTGCCAGCATGGCAGGGCAGGTGTTCTGCCAGCATGGCATGGAAGGTGTTCTGCCAGCATGGCAGGGCAGGTGTTCTGCCAGCATGGCAGGGCAGGTGTTCTGCCAACATGGCAGGGAAGGTGTTCTGCCAGCATGGCAGGGCAGGTGTTCTGCCAGCATGGCAGGCAGGTGTTCTGCCAGCATGGCAGGGAAGGTGTTCTGCCAGCATGGCAGGGCAGGTGTTCTGCCAGCATGGCAGGGCAGGTGTTCTGCCAGCATGGCAGGGCAGGTGTTCTGCCAGCATGGCAGGGCAGGTGTTCTGCCAGCATGCTAAGGCGGGTGTCCTGCCAGCATGGCAGGGCAGGTGTTCTGCCAGCATGGCAGGGAAGGTGTTCTGCCAGCGTGGCAGGGCAGGTGTTCTGCCAGCATGGCAGGGCAGGTGTTCTGCCAGCATGGCAGGGCAAGTCTTCTGCCAGCATGGCAGGGCAGGTGTTTTGCCAGCATGGCAGGGCAGGTGTTCTGCCAGCATGGCAGGGCAGGTGTTCTGCCAGCATGGCAGGGCAGGTGTTCTGCCAGCATGGCAGGGCAGGTGTTCTGCCAGCATGGCATGGCAGGTGTTCTGCCAGCATGGCAGGGCAGGTGTTCTGCCAGCATGGCAGGGCAGGTGTTCTGCCAGCATGGCAGGGCAGGTGTTCTGCCAGCATGGCAGGGCAGGTGTTCTGCCAGCATGGCAGGGCAGGTGTTCTGCTAGCATGGCAGGGCAGGTGTTCTGCCAGCATGGCAGGGCAGGTGTTCTGCCAGCATGGCAGGGCAGGTGTTCTGCCAGCATGGCAGGGCAGGTGTTCTGCCAGCATGGCATGGCAGGTGTTCTGCCAGCATGGCAGGGCAGGTGTTCTTCCAGCATGGCAGGGCAGGTGTTCTGCCAGCATGGCAGGGCAGGTGTTCTGCCAGCATGGCAGGGCAGGTGTTCTGCCAGCATGGCAGGGCAGGTGTTCTGCCAGCATGGCATGGAAGGTGTTCTGCCAGCATGGCAGGGCAGGTGTTCTGCCAGCATGGCAGGGCAGGTGTTCTGCCAGCATGGCAGGGCAGGTGTTCTGCCAGCATGGCAGGGCAGGTGTTCTGCCAGCATGGCATGGCAGGTGTTCTGCCAGCATGGCAGGGCAGGTGTTCTGCCAGCATGGCAGGGCAGGTGTTCTGCCAGCATGGCAGGGCAGGTGTTCTGCCAGCATGGCATGGCAGGTGTTCTGCCAGCAGGGCAGGGCAGGTGTTCTGCCAGCATGGCAGGGCAGGTGTTCTGCCAGCATGGCAGGGCAGGTGTTCTGCCAGCATGGCATGGCAGGTGTTCTGCCAGCATGGCAGGGCAGGTGTTCTGCCAGCATGGCAGGGCAGGTGTTCTGCCAGCATGGCAGGGCAGGTGTTCTGCCAGCATGGCATGGAAGGTGTTCTGCCAGCATGGCAGGGCAGGTGTTCTGCCAGCATGGTAGGGCAGGTGTTCTGCCAGCATGGCATGGCAGGTGTTCTGCCAGCATGGCACGGAAGGTGTTCTGCCAGCATGGCATGGAAGGTGTTCTGCCAGCATGGCATGGAAGGTGTTCTGCCAGCATGGCATGGAAGGTGTTCTGCCAGCATGGCATGGAAGGTGTTCTGCCAGCATGGCATGGAAGGTGTTCTGCCAGCAAGGCATGGAAGGTGTTCTGCCAGCATGGCATGGAAGGTGTTCTGCCAGCAAGGCATGGAAGGTGTTCTGCCAGCAAGGCATGGAAGGTGTTCTGCCAGCAAGGCATGGAAGATGTTCTGCCAGCATGGCATGGAAGGTGTTCTGCCAGCAAGGCATGGAAGGTGTTCTGCCAGCCTGGCATGCAAGGTGTTCTGCCAGCAAGGCATGGAAGGTGTTCTGCCAGCATGGCATGGAAGGTGTTCTGCTAGCATGGCATGGAAGGTGTTCTGCTAGTATGGCATGGAAGGTGTTCTGCTAGTATGGCATGGAAGGTGTTCTGCTAGCATGGCATGGAAGGTGTTCTGCCAGCATGGCATGGAATGTGTTCTGCTAGCATGGCATGGAAGGTGTTCTGCTAGCATGGCATGGAAGGTGTTCTGCTAGCATGGCATGGAAGGTGTTCTGCCAGCATGGCATGGAATGTGTTCTGCTAGCATGGCATGGAAGGTGTTCTGCCAGCATGGCATGGAAGGTGTTCTGCTAGCATGGCATGGAAGGTGTTCTGCTAGCATGGCTTGGAAGGTGTTCTGCCAGCATGGCATGGAAAGTGTTCTGCTAGCATGGCATGGAAGGTGTTCTGCCAGCATGGCATGGAAGGTGTTCTGCTAGCATGGCATGGAAGGTGTTCTGCCAGCATGGCATGGAAGGTGTTCTGCTAGCATGGCATGGAAGGTGTTCTGCTAGCATGGCATGGAAGGTGTTCTGCCAGCATGGCATGGAAGGTGTTCTGCTAGCATGGCATGGAAGGTGTTCTGCCAGCATGGCATGGAAGGTGTTCTGCTAGCATGGCATGGAAGGTGTTCTGCCAGCATGGCATGGAAGGTGTTCTGCCAGCATGGCATGGAAGGTGTTCTGCTAGCATGGCATGGAAGGTGTTCTGCCAGCATGGCATGGAAGGTGTTCTGCCAGCATGGCATGGAAGGTGTTCTGCTAGCATGGCATGGAAGGTGTTTTGCTAGCATGGCATGGAAGGTGTTCTGCCAGCATGGCATGGAAGGTGTTCTGCTAGCATGGCATGGAAGGTGTTCTGCTAGCATGGCATGGAAGGTGTTCTGCTAGCATGGCATGGAAGGTGTTCTGCCAGCATGGCATGGCAGGTGTTCTGCCAGCATGGCAGGGCAGGTGTTCTTCCAGCATGGCAGGGCAGGTGTTCTGCCAGCATGGCAGGGCAGGTGTTCTGCCAGCATGGCAGGGCAGGTGTTCTGCCAGCATGGCAGGGCAGGTGTTCTGCCAGCATGGCATGGAAGGTGTTCTGCCAGCATGGCAGGGCAGGTGTTCTGCCAGCATGGCAGGGCAGGTGCTCTTCCAGCATGGCAGGGCAGGTGTTCTGCCAGAATGGCATGGCAGGTGTTCTGCCAGCATGGCAGGGCAGGTGTTCTGCCAGCATGGCAGGGCAGGTGTTCTGCCAGCTTGGCAGGGCAGGTGTTCTGCCAGCATGGCATGGCAGGTGTTCTGCCAGCAGGGCAGGGCAGGTGTTCTGCCAGCATGGCAGGGCAGGTGTTCTGCCAGCATGGCATGGCAGGTGTTCTGCCAGCATGGCATGGCAGGTGTTCTGCCAGCATGGCCGGGCAGGTGTTCTGCCAGCATGGCAGGGCAGGTGTTCTGCCAGCATGGCAGGGCAGGTGTTCTGCCAGCATGGCATGGAAGGTGTTCTGCCAGCATGGCAGGGCAGGTGTTCTGCCAGCATGGCAGGGCAGGTGTTCTGCCAGCATGGCATGGCAGGTGTTCTGCCAGCATGGCATGGAAGGTGTTCTGCCAGCATGGCATGGAAGGTGTTCTGCCAGCATGGCATGGAAGGTGTTCTGCCAGCATGGCAGGGCAGGTGTTCTGCCAGCATGGCAGGGCAGGTGTTCTGCCAGCATGGCATGGCAGGTGTTCTGCCAGCATGGCATGGAAGGTGTTCTGCCAGCATGGCATGGAAGGTGTTCTGCCAGCATGGCATGGAAGGTGTTCTGCCAGCATGGCATGGAAGGTGTTCTGCCAGCATGGCATGGAAGGTGTTCTGCCAGCAAGGCATGGAAGGTGTTCTGCCAGCATGGCATGGAAGGTGTTCTGCCAGCAAGGCATGGAAGGTGTTCTGCCAGCAAGGCATGGAAGGTGTTCTGCCAGCAAGGCATGGAAGATGTTTTGCCAGCATGGCATGGAAGGTGTTCTGCCAGCAAGGCATGGAAGGTGTTCTGCCAGCATGGCATGGAAAGTGTTCTGCCAGCAAGGCATGGAAGGTGTTCTGCCAGCATGGCATGGAAGGTGTTCTGCCAGCAAGGCATGGAAGATGTTCTGCCAGCATGGCATGGAAGGTGTTCTGCCAGCAAGGCATGGAAGATGTTCTGCCAGCATGGCATGGAAGGTGTTCTGCCAGCATGGCATGGAAGGTGTTCTGCTAGCGTGGCATGGAAGGTGTTCTGCCAGCATGGCGTGGAAGGTGTTCTGCTAGCATGGCATGGAAGGTGTTCTGCCAGCATGGCATGGAAGGTGTTCTGCCAGCATGGCATGGAAGGTGTTCTGCCAGCATGGCATGGAAGGTGTTCTGCTAGCATGGCATGGAAGGTGTTCTGCCAGCATGGCATGGAAGGTGTTCTGCCAGCAAGGCATGGAAGGTGTTCTGCCAGCATGGCATGGAAGGTGTTCTGCCAGCATGGCATGGAAGGTGTTCTGCCAGCAAGGCATGGAAGATGTTCTGCCAGCATGGCATGGAAGATGTTCTGCCAGCATGGCATGGAAGGTGTTCTGCCATCATGGCATGGAAGGTGTTCTGCTAGTATGGCATGGAAGGTGTTCTGCCAGCATGGCATGGAAGGTGTTCTGCTAGCATGGCATGGAAGGTGTTCTGCCAGCATGGCATGGAAGGTGTTCTGCTAGCATGGCATGGAAGGTGTTCTGCTAGCATGGCATGGAAGGTGTTCTGCTAGCATGGCATGGAAGGTGTTCTGCTAGCATGGCATGGAAGGTGTTCTGCTAGCATGGCATGGAAGGTGTTCTGCCAGCATGGCATGGAAGGTGTTCTGCTAGCATGGCATGGAAGGTGTTCTGCTAGCATGGCATGGAAGGTGTTCTGCTAGCATGGCATTGAAGGTGTTCTGCTAGCATGGCATGGAAGGTGTTCTGCTAGCATGGCGTGGAAGGTGTTCTGCCAGCATGGCATGGAAGGTGTTCTGCTAGCATGGCATGGAAGGTGTTCTGCCAGCATGGCATGGAAGGTGTTCTGCTAGCATGGCATGGAAGGTGTTCTGCTAGCATGGCATGGAAGGTGTTCTGCTAGCATGGCATGGAAGGTGTTCTGCTAGCATTGCATGGAAGGTGTTCTGCTAGCATGGCATGGAAGGTGTTCTGCTAGCATGGCATGGAAGGTGTTCTGCCAGCATGGCATGGAAGGTGTTCTGCCAGCATGGCATGGAAGGTGTTCTGCTAGCATGGCATGGAAGGTGTTCTGCTAGCATGGCATGGAAGGTGTTCTGCTAGCATGGCATGGAAGGTGTTCTGCTAGCATGGCATGGAAGGTGTTCTGCCAGCATGGCATGGAAGGTGTTCTGCTAGCATGGCATGGAAGGTGTTCTGCCAGCATGGCATGGAAGGTGTTCTGCTAGCATGGCATGGAAGGTGTTCTGCTAGCATGGCTTGGAAGGTGTTCTGCTAGCATGGCATGGAAGGTGTTCTGCTAGCATGGCATGGAAGGTGTTCTGCCAGCATGGCATGGAAGGTGTTCTGCTAGCATGGCATGGAAGGTGTTCTGCCAGCATGGCATGGAAGGTGTTCTGCTAGCATGGCATGGAAGGTGTTCTGCTAGCATGGCATGGAAGGTGTTCTGCTAGCATGGCATGGAAGGTGTTCTGCTACCATGGCATGGAAGGTGTTCTGCTAGCATGGCATGGAAGGTGTTCTGCTAGCATGGCATGGAAGGTGTTCTGCTAGCATGGCATGGAAGGTGTTCTGCTAGCATGGCATGGAAGGTGTTCTGCTAGCATGGCATGGAAGGTGTTCTGCCAGCATGGCATGGAAGGTGTTCTGCTAGCATGGCATGGAAGGTGTTCTGCCAGCATGGCATGGAAGGTGTTCTGCCAGCATGGCATGTGTGGCATGCAAAGAGTACGTAACCTTTATTCGGCGCATGGACACACCCTCATTTACAGGCTATCTCCCCCAACCAGCGAACCAGGTTGCTAAGAGTTGATGATGGGGCCCCATCGTTCAACTAGTGACCAGGTTCTAGCCAATAAGAAGGTGGGATTGACAATCGCAGAGGTTATGTGGATACCGCTCTCCTGTCTGCCCTTGTCATTCCCATTCTAGAGCTGGTTGAAGCACGGTCTGCTATCTTGTGGCTTCTATTTCTGCCTTGCTTTCCGTGGAGTGCACTATATTTATCACTGTACATAGTGTACATATTGCTGTTCTAAATTGGTGAAGGATAATAATAAGTCTAAACTTTTTCTACTGTGTTTATTTGCTCCCATTACACCTGGGATAACAGGCCATTTGGAATCCTAGGTTGTAATATGGGTAGCCTGTCCGAGAGCTGGACTTAGAGAAACGGTTGAGCTTAGGGTGAAGCTTGTAGCAGGAACATTGTGTAGCTTGCTGTTTCGCTTCGCTTTACAAATTTTGCGTGTCAGTTGCTTATGATCAGCCTTGCTATTGTGTGATCGTTCAACAGCTCGCTACTAGCTTGTTCAGTGTGCTCGCTTCGCTACGGTCAATCTTGTGTGCAGTCGGCTTTGCTTGTATGCGTATTCTGCAATCGTACTGTGCATAGCTAAGCGTGTTCTGCAAATTAACGTGTTACGTTGGGGTATTCGTACTGTGCATAGCGAATAACTTATGCCACCTAGACGAGTCAGACGCCTGGTGTCGGCATATACTTTGCATAACCTACCTAAATTGTCCCTACAGCGTTGTTGGCAAATTGCTCGTTCCATTGGCATTCCCTATAAACGCACTCTCACAGCTGCGCAACTGCGTTCACTTATTGCTGACATACTTATTGAAGAAGAGATGGCACATCAAACTCCTCCCTCTACGGGAGCTAGGGAAAAAACTCTTATGTTCTCGCATGAGGAAGATGATACACCTACGGAGCAAAATGGTCAGTATGGTGCAGCTGGGTTGTCTCGAGGTGAATCAGCGTCGTTGGCACTTGAGCTGGCAAAAATCACGCTGGAGCAAACTAGGGAACAGAGAGCATTCGCAAGGGAAGAATTTGATAGGGAAAGAGAAAGGAGGCAGTTTTCGCATTCTGTAAACGATTTCAGTTTACAAAAAGCAGTACAGCTTGTTCCCCGCTTCAATGAGGCCGAACCAGAGCAATTTTTCGAAAGCTTCGAAAATCAGGCTCGAGCCTTGAGGTGGCCGGAACAGCACTGGGCAGCGTTGGTTCATACAGCATTATTGGGTAAGGCACAGGAATTTACGTCGGTATTAACTGACGCTGAATTCTCTGATTATCAAGTAGTGAAGACCACAGTGTTGGGAGCATATACATGTATCCCAGCTAAATATCGTAAGACCTTCAAATTGAACAGGCGGCAGCTTGGTCAATCCCTGGTGGACTTTGTGAGACAGCAAACCAAAGCTTTTACCAGCTGGTATAAAGCGAGTGGTGTCTCTAACTTTGAGGAGCTGGTGCAGCTTATTCTGATTGATAACCTGCTGGAGTCTGTGGGACCAGAGGTTCGTGTCTTTCTGCAGGATCGTGACTTAACCACTGCATTGGAGGCGGCCAGGTTGGCTGATACCTTCGAAACTAACCGCTCCTTGTCCGAGCGGTCCCGTCTCTCTTTTCAACAGTCTGGCGTGAGCAGAGATCGACAACATTGGAGAATGAAGTGCCAGCCGGAGGGAGAGCGTCTACGTCATCCAACTAAGTCACCTGGTGAGCCACGCTTCTCAACATATGGTCCCCCTGCGGAGAGGCAAACTACTTATGGAGCATCTCGACAACAATATCCAGAGAGGCACCAGCCAGAACCACACCACTTGCAACGTCATCAGGGAGTAAAGGGCAAGCCTGTCGTCTGCTTCAGGTGCAATAAAGTAGGTCACATCAGTTCCAACTGCCCCCAAAAACCTCAACCCATCGGGAAAATCTCTAATATCCCTAGTAACATGTCCCCTAGAGAAGTAGAAAAAGGTATGGCCCCTTATTATTGCGAAAGTCTTATTTCCCTTCAGGAAAACTCAGAACCAACTAAAGTAAATACCTTTAGAGATACTGGAGCATATTGCTCACTTGTCAGAGAAGGAATATTACCCCTTTCAGAGAATACTTCCTTGAATTCCTCAGTTTTATTGGAAGCCTATGGAGGAGCTATATATTCAGTTCCTTTGCATAAAATTTATGTACAGTGCAAATATTACACTGGGTACTTGACTGTAGGTATCTCAAAAGGATTTCCCATGAAAAATGCCATGTTATTACTGGGTAATAACATTACTACTGTTACTTCGTGTCCTGAACCTATAATGATTAATGCTTCTCCAGTGTTGGCCATAACTCGGGCAACATCCCAAGGGTTGTCTGGGGAGAATGTTGACCTATCCTTGGACGACTCCGATCTCGGAATAGCCACGTTGTTTTATGAGACACACCGGCCGGAGTCTCGTAAATCAAGTGAACAGACCCCGATCAAGCCTTCCTATTCCCAGGTTGCAGGATTGCCAGATGTCTCTGTTTCCATGCCCGAGGGACTGTCCTTCCGGGAGGAACAACGAAAGGACCCTTCTTTAAAATTCGCTTTTGAGGCAGCCATGGGTAAATCCTCTTTGGGTCATCCAGTCAAGTATGAAGTTAAAAATGATTATTTGGTTTGCACTGAGACTGGTAAGGAGATAGAGAGCCGGCAATTATACGACAGGTTAGTGGTTCCAACCAAGTATAGACCTCAGATATTAAATATAGCTCATAATACGTCATCAGGAGGTCACTTAGGAATTACGAAAACCTTGTATAGAATCACAAAAGAATTTTTTTGGCCAAAATTAAAGAAAGATGTGAAGAATCATATTAGGTGTTGCCGAGAATGTCAGCAAGTTGGAAAACCTGGACATTCCATTAAACCTGCACCTCTCCAACCCATACCTGCTGATGGAGAACCTTTTGCAGATTTAATTATAGATTGTGTAGGTCCACTACCTAAGTCAAAGTCTGGAAATCAGTATTTATTTACAATTATGGATAAAGTAACCAGATATCCTGAAGCGATCCCAATGCGTAGTATCAATACTAAAGCTATTCTCAAAGCTTTAACAAAATTCATTTCTGGTTTTGGCATTCCTAAAACTATACAAAGTGATCAAGGTACTAACTTCACTGCCAAAGCATTTAGGGAAGTATTAACTAGGTTAGGGATAATTCACAACTTATCCACTGCCTATCACCCTCAGTCCCAAGGCGCCTTGGAAAGATTCCACCAAACATTAAAAACAATGATGAGAAGTTTTTGCATGCACTTTCCGACAGATTGGGATGAATCTCTACCGTTGTTGCTGTTCTCAGTACGAGAGACGGTGCAAGAGTCTACAGGGTATAGTCCGTTTGAGCTGATCTTTGGGCACAATGTACGAGGTCCTCTTCGGGTGCTCAAAGAAGGATGGATGGGAGAAGACGTAAGCTCAACACTCTACAACCCGTCTTCAAGGTTGCAGGTGGCACGTCAGTTAGCCAAGGCTAACCTAAAGATAGCTCAAAGTAAGATGAAACAGAGGTATGACAAAAGTGCACAATTCCGCTCCTTCCATCCAGGAGACAAGGTGTTGGTGCAGGAACCTATACCTGGCCACACCTTGAAAGCTAGATTTACGGGACCTATGCAGATAGTAAGTAGATTATCTGATTTAAATTATGTGGTAGCTCCCATTGATAAGACCTCAAAAACAAAAACTTACCACATTAATCAAATCAAGGCCTTTCATACACCAGATAAAGTCCCAGTAATGACTCTGTCCTCTACCTCTGAGGACGACTCTGACTCTTTGCACTCTATCTCTGAAATTAATACTAAACTTTCAAATTCTGTCCTCCTCAAGGATCCTAGCCCGTTAATGGATGGATTATCTGAAATACAAGCAACCAATTTAACTGAGCTTCTACAGTCATATCCTAATATTTTTTCGGATGTGCCGAAAAAATGTACGTTAGGTTACCATGATGTAGATGTGGGAAAATCTAAACCAATTAAACTCTCCCCCTACAGAGCTAATCCTGAAAAGCAAAGGCTACTTCAGCAGGAAGTAGACTTCTTGTTAGAACATGGTTTAGTGGAGGAGTCATCTAGTCCATGGGCTTCACCGTGCATCCTAGTAAAAAAGGCTGATGGAGGGTTTCGTATGTGCACAGACTACCGTAAAGTGAACGAGGTCACAATCACAGATGCTTACCCTCTTCCTCGTCTGGATGACGTAATTGACTTTGTGGGTAAGGCTACTTTTGTGTCCAAATTAGATCTCCTTAAAGATTACTATCAGGTACCTTTGACAGATAAGGCGAAGGAAATCTCTGCCTTCGTGATTCCAGGAGGTCATTATCAGTATACAGTTACCCCCTTCGGAATGAAAAATTCCCCCTCTTCATTCCAGAAACTCATCCATCAGGCTATTAAAGGACTTGAAGGCACGGCAGCATACCTAGATGATATTGTTGTAGTGTCTGATACTTGGGATCAACACCTACTTAGACTTAAAGCTCTGTTTGAGATCTTTAAGAATTCCCAATTAACAGTTAATTTATCTAAATCTTCCTTTGGCCAGGCCACTGTCACTTTTCTAGGCCATGAAGTAGGTAGTGGTAATGTTGCACCTAAACTTGCTAAAGTTCTTTCGATTAAAGATTATCCAGTTCCTCATGATAGGAAATCTCTTCAACGTTTCCTAGGCATGATCGGATTTTACAGAAGATTCTGTAAGAATTTCTCAGATATTGTAGCCCCTCTTACCTCTCTTACCAGTCATAAAGTTCCCTTTAATTGGACGTCAGATTGTAACACTGCTTTTAATAAAGCAAAAAGATTATTGTGCTCTGCACCCATTCTCCTGTCTCCAGACTTCTCCAAACCTTTTTCATTACAGGTTGATGCTTGTGAGTCTGGGGTTGGGGCGGTACTATTACAAATCGGGAACAAGGAGCTGCAGCCAATCGCATACTTTTCAGCTAAGTTCCAGCCACATCAGAGAGCTTACTCTACCATTGAAAAAGAAGCCCTCGCGCTGGTAATGGCTTTGGAGCATTTCGATGTTTATGTGGGCCAGACATCGCAGGTGGTCACAGTCTACAGTGATCACAACCCGTTAGTCTATCTCCAAGCCATGAAGAATCACAACACAAGGCTTATGCGTTGGACGCTCAGGCTGCAGCCCTATAATATAAAAATTAATTACATTGCCGGCAAAGAAAATGTGTTGGCAGACTCTTTGTCAAGAGTCTAGTTTAATATTTTATTTAGGTTAGGATGTATTTGTGGTAACCCCCCTTTCAAGCTCTTTTTTTTATCCCCTGATGTGGGGTTTTTTTTTAGTGAGGGGATACGGGCTACCGTCCGCTTGTATCTTGGACCTATGTTGGCCTATCTGACTGCTGTCTCACTCTGAGTTTAGGGTTTGGCTTTTGGTCACTAGGAAAGCTGAGCTCTATCTAAGAGTTGGATGGTGGAGAGGATAGGCGGTCCCATTATTTGGTGCCATGGCGGCACGGTTACCACTGGGAGGTGGCAGCCTAATCCTGAGCCTTCTCGGGGGTGGGGGTGTGGCATGCAAAGAGTACGTAACCTTTATTCGGCGCATGGACACACCCTCATTTACAGGCTATCTCCCCCAACCAGCGAACCAGGTTGCTAAGAGTTGATGATGGGGCCCCATCGTTCAACTAGTGACCAGGTTCTAGCCAATAAGAAGGTGGGATTGACAATCGCAGAGGTTGTGGATACCGCTCTCCTGTCTGCCCTTGTCATTCCCATTCTAGAGCTGGTTGAAGCACGGTCTGCTATCTTGTGGCTTCTATTTCTGCCTTGCTTTCCGTGGAGTGCACTATATTTATCACTGTACATAGTGTACATATTGCTGTTCTAAATTGGAGAAGGATAATAATAAGTCTAAACTTTTTCTACTGTGTTTATTTGCTCCCATTACACCTGGGATAACAGGCCATTTGGAATCCTAGGTTGTAATAGCATGGAAGGTGTTCTGCTAGCATGGCATGGAAGGTGTTCTGCTAGCATGGCATGGAAGGTGTTCTGCCAGCATGGCATGGAAGGTGTTCTGCCAGCATGGCATGGAAGGTGTTCTGCTAGCATGGCATGGAAGGTGTTCTGCTAGCATGGCATGGAAGGTGTTCTGCCAGCATGGCATGGAAGGTGTTCTGCTAGCATGGCATGGAAGGTGTTCTGCTAGCATGGCATGGAAGGTGTTCTGCCAGCATGGCATGGAAGGTGTTCTGCCAGCATGGCATGGAAGGTGTTCTGCTAGCATGGCATGGAAGGTGTTCTGCTAGCATGGCATGGAAGGTGTTCTGCTAGCATGGCATGGAAGGTGTTCTGCTAGCATGGCATGGAAGGTGTTCTGCTAGCATGGCAGGGCAGGTAACGTGCGACTATAAAGAAAATGCCTCAGTTTAATATATTTCCTTTGCAGTCCATCTTATGGGTGGTAGTCAAATATTACGGAGACCCCTAGCTCTCATATAGACCCCTAGCTCTCATATAGACCACTAGCTGTCATATAGACCCCTAGCTCTCATATAGACCACTAGCTCTCATATAGACCACTAGCTCTCATATAGACCACTAGCTCTCATATAGACCACTAGCTCTCATATAGACCACTAGCTCTCATATAGACCCCTTGCTCTCATATAGACCCCTAGCTCTCATATAGACCACTAGCTCTCATATAGACCCCTAGCTCTCATATAGACCCCTAGCTCTCATATAGACCCCTAGCTCTCATATAGACCCCTAGCTCTCATATAGACCACTAGCTCTCATATAGACCCCTTGCTCTCATATAGACCACTAGCTGTCATATAGACCACTAGCTCTCATACAGACCACTAGCTCTCATATAGACCCCTAGCTCTCATATAGACCACTAGCTCTCATATAGACCACTAGCTCTCATATAGACCCCTAGCTCTCATATAGACCACTAGCTCTCATATAGACCACTAGCTCTCATATAGACCCCTAGCTCTCATATAGACCCCTAGCTCTCATATAGACCACTAGCTCTCATATAGACCACTAGCTCTCATATAGACCCCTAGCTCTCATATAGACCTCTAGCTCTCATATAGACCACTAGCTCTCATATAGACCACTAGCTCTCATATAGACCACTAGCTCTCATATAGACCCCTAGCTCTCATATAGACCACTAGCTCTCATATAGACCACTAGCTCTCATATAGACCACTAGCTGTCATATAGACCCCTTGCTCTCATATAGACCACTAGCTGTCATATAGACCACTAGCTCTCATATAGACCCCTAGCTCTCATATAGACCCCAAGCTCTCATATAGACCACTAGCTCTCATATAGACCACTAGCTCTCATATAGACCCCTTGCTCTCATATAGACCACTAGCTGTCATATAGACCACTAGCTCTCATATAGACCACTAGCTCTCATATAGACCACTAGCTCTCATATAGACCCCTAGCTCTCATATAGACCACTAGCTGTCTTTAGACCCCTAGCTCTCATATAGACCACTAGCTGTCATATAGACCACTAGCTCTCATATAGACCCCTAGCTCTCATATAGACCACTAGCTCTCATATAGACCACTAGCTCTCATATAGACCACTAGCTCTCATATAGACCCCTAGCTCTCATATAGACCACTAGCTGTCTTTAGACCCCTAGCTCTCATATAGACCATTAGCTCTCATATAGACCACTAGCTCTCATATAGACCACTAGCTGTCATATAGACCCCTTGCTCTCATATAGACCACTAGCTGTCATATAGACCACTAGCTCTCATATAGACCCCTAGCTCTCATATAGACCCCTAGCTCTCATATAGACCACTAGCTCTCATATAGACCCCTTGCTCTCATATAGACCACTAGCTGTCATATAGACCACTAGCTCTCATATAGACCCCTTGCTCTCATATAGACCCCTTGCTCTCATATAGACCACTAGCTGTCATATAGACCACTAGCTGTCTTTAGACCCCTAGCTCTCATGTAGACCACTAGCTGTCATATAGACCCCTTGCTCTCATATAGACCACTAGCTCTCATATAGACCCCTTGCTCTCATATAGACCACTAGCTGTCATATAGACCACTAGCTGTCTTTAGACCCCTAGCTCTCATATAGACCACTAGCTGTCATATAGACCCCTAGCTCTCATATAGACCACTAGCTCTCATATAGACCACTAGCTCTCATATAGACCCCTTGCTCTCATATAGACCACTAGCTGTCATATAGACCACTAGCTGTCTTTAGACCCCTAGCTCTCATATAGACCACTAGCTGTCATATAGACCCCTTGCTCTCATATAGACCACTAGCTGTCATATAGACCACTAGCTGTCATATAGACCACTAGCTGTCATATAGACCCCTTGCTCTCATATAGACCACTTGCTGTCTTTAGACCCCTAGCTCTCATATAGACCATTAGCTGTCTTTAGACCCCTAGCTCTCATATAGACCATTTGCTGTCTTTAGACCCCTAGCTCTCATATAGACCATTAGCTGTCTTTAGACCCCTAGCTCTCATATAGACCATTAGCTGTCTTTAGACCCCTAGCTCTCATATAGACCATTTGCTGTCTTTAGACCCCTAGCTCTCATATAGACCACTTGCTGTCTTTAGACCCCTAGCTCTCATATAGACCACTAGCTGTCTTTAGACCCCTAGCTCTCATATAGACCACTTGCTGTCTTTAGACCCCAAGCTCTCATATAGACCACTAGCTGTCTTCAGACCCCTAGCTCTCATATAGACCACTAGCTCTCATATAGACCACTAGCTCTCATATAGACCCCTATCTCTCATATAGACCACTAGCTCTCATATAGACCACTAGCTCTCATATAGACCACTAGCTGTCATATAGACCACTAGCTGTCATATAGACCCCTTGCTCTCATATAGACCACTAGCTGTCATATAGACCACTAGCTCTCATATAGACCCCTAGCTCTCATATAGACCCCAAGCTCTCATATAGACCACTAGCTCTCATATAGACCACTAGCTCTCATATAGACCCCTTGCTCTCATATAGACCACTAGCTGTCATATAGACCACTAGCTCTCATATAGACCACTAGCTCTCATATAGACCACTAGCTCTCATATAGACCCCTAGCTCTCATATAGACCACTAGCTCTCATATAGACCACTAGCTCTCGTATAGACCACTAGCTCTCATATAGACCACTAGCTGTCATATAGACCCCTTGCTCTCATATAGACCACTAGCTGTCATATAGACCACTAGCTCTCATATAGACCCCTAGCTCTCATATAGACCCCTAGCTCTCATATAGACCACTAGCTCTCATATAGACCACTAGCTCTCATATAGACCCCTTGCTCTCATATAGACCACTAGCTGTCATATAGACCACTAGCTCTCATATAGACCACTATCTCTCATATAGACCCCTTGCTCTCATATAGACCACTAGCTGTCATATAGACCACTAGCTGTCTTTAGACCCCTAGCTCTCATATAGACCACTAGCTGTCATATAGACCCCTTGCTCTCATATAGACCACTAGCTCTCATATAGACCCCTTGCTCTCATATAGACCACTAGCTGTCATATAGACCACTAGCTGTCTTTAGACCCCTAGCTCTCATATAGACCACTAGCTGTCATATAGACCCCTAGCTCTCATATAGACCACTAGCTGTCTTTAGACCCCTAGCTCTCATATAGACCACTAGCTGTCATATAGACCCCTAGCTCTCATATAGACCACTAGCTCTCATATAGACCACTAGCTCTCATATAGACCCCTTGCTCTCATATAGACCACTAGCTGTCTTTAGACCCCTAGCTCTCATATAGACCACTAGCTGTCATATAGACCCCTTGCTCTCATATAGACCACTAGCTGTCATATAGACCACTAGCTGTCATATAGACCATTAGCTGTCATATAGACCCCTTGCTCTCATATAGACCACTTGCTGTCTTTAGACCCCTAGCTCTCATATAGACCATTAGCTGTCTTTAGACCCCTAGCTCTCATATAGACCATTTGCTGTCTTTAGACCCCTAGCTCTCATATAGACCATTAGCTGTCTTTAGACCCCTAGCTCTCATATAGACCATTAGCTGTCTTTAGACCCCTTGCTCTCATATAGACCATTTGCTGTCTTTAGACCCCTAGCTCTCATATAGACCACTTGCTGTCTTTAGACCCCTAGCTCTCATATAGACCACTAGCTGTCTTTAGACCCCTAGCTCTCATATAGACCACTTGCTGTCTTTAGACCCCTAGCTCTCATATAGACCACTAGCTGTCTTCAGACCCCTAGCTCTCATATAGACCACTTGCTGCCTTTAGACCCCTAGCTCTCATATAGACCACTTGCTGTCTTTAGACCCCTAGCTCTCATAAAGACCACTAGCTGTCTTTAGACCCCTAGCTCTCATATAGAGACTAGCTGTCTTTAGACCCCTACCTCTCATATAGACCACTAGCTGTCTTTAGACCCCTAGCTCTCATATAGACCACTAGCTGTCTTTAGACCCCTAGCTCTCATATAGACCACTAGCTGTCTTTAGACCCCTAGCTCTCATATAGACCACTTGCTGTCTTTAGACCCCTAGCTCTCATATAGACCACTAGCTGTCTTTAGACCCCTAGCTCTCATATAGACCACTAGCTGTCTTTAGACCCCTAGCTCTCATATAGACCACTTGCTGTCTTTAGACCCCTAGCTCTCATATAGACCACTTGCTGTCTTTAGACCCCTAGCTCTCATATAGACAACTTGCTGTCTTTAGACCCCTTGCTCTCATATAGACCACTAGCTGTCTTTAGAACCCTAGCTCTCATATAGACCACTAGCTGTCTTTAGACCCCTAGCTCTCATATAGACCACTAGCTGTCTTTAGACCCCTAGCTCTCATATAGACCACTAGCTGTCTTTAGACCCCTAGCTCTCATATAGACCATTAGCTGTCTTTAGACCCCTAGCTCTCATATAGACCACTAGCTGTCTTTAGACCCCTAGCTCTCATATAGACCACTAGCTGTCTTTAGACCCCTAGCTCTCATATAGACCACTAGCTGTCTTTAGACCCCTAGCTCTCATATAGACCACTAGCTGTCTTTAGACCCCTAGCTCTCATATAGACCACTAGCTGTCTTTAGACCCCTAGCTCTCATATAGACCACTAGCTGTCTTTAGACCCCTAGCTCTCATATAGACCACTAGCTGTCTTTAGACCCCTAGCTCTCATATAGACCACTAGCTGTCTTTAGACCCCTAGATCTCATATAGACCACTAGCTGTCTTTAGACCCCTAGCTCTCATGTAGACCACTAGCTGTCTTTAGACCCCTAGCTATCATATAGACCACTAGCTGTCTTTAGACCCCTAGGTCTCATATAGACCACTAGCTGTCTTTAGACCCCTAGCTCTCATATAGACCACTAGCTGTCTTTAGACCCCTAGCTCTCAAATAGACCACTAGCTGTCTTTAGACCCCTAACTCTCATATAGACCACTAGCTGTCTTTAGACCCCTAGCTCTCATATAGACCACTAGCTATCTTTAGACCCCTAGCTCTCATATAGACCACTAGCTGTCTTTAGACCCCTAGCTCTCATATAGACCACTAGCTGTCTTTAGACCCCTAGCTCTCATATAGACAACTAGCTGTCTTTAGACCCCTAGCTCTCATATAGACCACAAGCTGTCTTTAGACCCCTAGCTCTCATATAGACCACTAGCTGTCTTTAGACCCCTAGCTCTCATATAGACCACTAGCTGTCTTTAGACCCCTAGCTCTCATATAGACCCTTAGCTGTCTTTAGACCCCTAGCTCTCATATAGAACACTAGCTGTCTTTAGACCCCTAGCTCTCATATAGACCACTTGCTGTCTTTAGACCCCTAGCTCTCATATAGACCACTAGCTGTCTTTAGACCCCTAGCTCTCATATAGACCACTTGCTGTCTTGAGACCCCTAGCTCTCATATTGACCACTAGCTGTCTTTAGACCCCTACCTCTCATATAGACCACTTGCTGTCTTTACACCCCTAGCTCTCATGTAGACCACTTGATGTCTTTAGACCCCTAGCTCTCATATAGACAACTTGCTGTCTTTAGACCCCTAGCTCTCATATAGACCACTTGCTGTCTTTAGACCCCTAGCTCTCATATAGACCACTAGCTGTCTTTAGACCCCTAGCTCTCATATAGACCACTTGCTGTCTTTAGACCCCTAGCTCTCATATAGACCACTAGCTGTCTTCAGACCCCTAGCTCTCATATAGACCACTTGCTGCCTTTAGACCCCTAGCTCTCATATAGACCATTTGCTGTCTTTAGACCCCTAGCTCTCATATAGACCACTAGCTGTCTTTAGACCCCTAGCTCTCATATAGACCACTAGCTGTTTTTAGACCCCTAGCTCTCATATAGACCACTAGCTGTCTTTAGACCCCTAGCTGTCATATAGACCACTAGCTGTCTTTAGACCCCTAGCTCTCATATAGACCACTAGCTGTCTTTAGACCCCTAGCTCTCATATAGACCACTTGCTGTCTTTAGACCCCTAGCTCTCATATAGACCACTAGCTGTCTTTAGACCCCTAGCTCTCGTATAGACCACTTGCTGTCTTTAGACCCCTAGCTCTCATACAGACCACTAGCTGTCTTTAGACCCCTAGCTCTCATATAGACCACTTTCTGTCTTTAGACCCCTAGCTCTCATATAGACCACTTGCTGTCTTTAGACCCCTAGCTCTCATATAGACCACTTGCTGTCTTTAGACCCCTAGCTCTCATATAGACCACTAGCTGTCTTTAGACCCCTAGCTCTCATATAGACCACTAGCTGTCTTTAGACCCCTAGCTCTCATATAGACCACTAGCTGTCTTTAGACCCCTAGCTCTCATATAGACCACTAGCTGTCTTTAGACCCCTAGCTCTCATATAGACCACTAGCTGTCTTTAGACCCCTAGCTCTCATATAGACCACTTGCTGTCTTTAGACCCCTAGCTCTCATATAGACCTCTAGCTGTCTTTAGACCCCTAGCTCTCATATAGACCACTTGCTGTCTTTAGACCCCTAGCTCTCATATAGACCACTTGCTGTCTTTAGATCCCTAGCTCTCATATAGACCACTTGCTGTCTTTAGACCCCTAGCTCTCATATAGACCACTTGCTGTCTTTAGACCCCTAGCTGTCATATAGACCACTTGCTGTCTATAGACCCCTAGCTGTCATATAGACCACTTGCAGTCTTTAGACCCCTAGCTCTCATATAGACCACTAGCTGTCTTTAGACCCCTAGCTCTCGTATAGACCACTTGCTGTCTTTAGACCCCTAGCTCTCATACAGACCACTAGCTGTCTTTAGACCCCTAGCTCTCATATAGACCACTTTCTGTCTTTAGACCCCTAGCTCTCATATAGACCACTTGCTGTCTTTAGACCCCTAGCTCTCATATAGACCACTTGCTGTCTTTAGACCCCTAGCTCTCATATAGACCACTAGCTGTCTTTAGACCCCTAGCTCTCATATAGACCACTAGCTGTCTTTAGACCCCTAGCTCTCATATAGACCACTAGCTGTCTTTAGACCCCTAGCTCTCATATAGACCACTAGCTGTCTTTAGACCCCTAGCTCTCATATAGACCACTAGCTGTCTTTAGACCCCTAGCTCTCATATAGACCACTTGCTGTCTTTAGACCCCTAGCTCTCATATAGACCACTAGCTGTCTTTAGACCCCTAGCTCTCATATAGACCACTTGCTGTCTTTAGACCCCTAGCTCTCATATAGACCACTTGCTGTCTTTAGATCCCTAGCTCTCATATAGACCACTTGCTGTCTTTAGACCCCTAGCTCTCATATAGACCACTTGCTGTCTTTAGACCCCTAGCTGTCATATAGACCACTTGCTGTCTATAGACCCCTAACTGTCATATAGACCACTTGCAGTCTTTAGACCCCTAGCTCTCATATAGACCACTAGCTGTCTTTAGACCCCTAGCTCTCGTATAGACCACTAGCTGTCTTTAGACCCCTAGCTCTCGTATAGACCACTAGCTGTCTTTAGACCCCTAGCTCTCGTATAGACCACTTGCTCTCTTTAGACGCCTAGCTGTCATATAGACCACTTGCTGTCTTTAGACCCCTAGCTCTCATATAGACCACTTGCTGTCTTTAGACCCATAGCTCTCGTATAGACCACTAGCTGTCTTTAGACCCCTAGCTCTCGTATAGACCACTAGCTGTCTTTAGACCCCTAGCTCTCGTATAGACCACTAGCTGTCTTTAGACCCCTAGCTCTCGTATAGACCACTAGCTGTCTTTAGTCCCATAGCTCTCGTATAGACCACTAGCTGTCTTTAGACCCCTAGCTCTCGTATAGACCACTAGCTGTCTTTAGACCCCTAGCTCTCATATAGACCACTAGCTGTCTTTAGACCCCTAGCTCTCGTATAGACCACTAGCTGTCTTTAGACCCCTAGCTCTCATATAGACCACTAGCTGTCTTTAGACCCCTAGCTCTCGTATAAACCACTAGCTGTCTTTAGACCCCTAGCTCTCGTATAGACCACTAGTTGTCTATAGACCCCTAGCTCTCATATAGACCCCTAGCTCTCATATAGACCACTAGCTGTCTATAGACACCTAGCTCTCATATAGACCACTAGCTGTCTATAGACCCCTAGCTCTCATATAGACCACTTACTGTCTTTAGACCCCTAGCTCTCATATAGACCACTAGCTGTCTTTAGACCCCTAGCTCTCATATAGACCACTAGCTGTGTATAGACCCCTAGCTCTCATATAGACCACTTGCTGTCTTTAGACCCCTGGCTCTCATATAGACCACTAGCTGTCTATAGACCCCTAGCTCTCATATAGACCACTTGCTGTCTTTAGACCCATAGCTCTCATGTAGACCTCTAGCTGTCTATAGACCCCTAGCTCTCATATAGACCACTAGCTCTCTATAGACCCCTAGCTCTCATATAGACCACTAGCTGTCTATAGAACCCTAGCTCTCATAGAGACCACTAGCTGTCTTTAGACCCCTTGCTCTCATAGAGACCACTAGCTGTCTTTAGACCCCTAGCTCTCATATAGACCACTAGCTGTCATATAGACCCCTAGCTCTCATATAGACCACTAGCTCTCATATAGACCACTAGCTCTCATATAGACCCCTTGCTCTCATATAGACCACTAGCTGTCTTTAGACCCCTAGCTCTCATATAGACCACTAGCTGTCATATAGACCCCTTGCTCTCATATAGACCACTAGCTGTCATATAGACCACTAGCTGTCATATAGACCACTAGCTGTCATATAGACCCCTTGCTCTCATATAGACCACTTGCTGTCTTTAGACCCCTAGCTCTCATATAGACCATTAGCTGTCTTTAGACCCCTAGCTCTCATATAGACCATTTGCTGTCTTTAGACCCCTAGCTCTCATATAGACCATTAGCTGTCTTTAGACCCCTAGCTCTCATATAGACCATTAGCTGTCTTTAGACCCCTTGCTCTCATATAGACCATTTGCTGTCTTTAGACCCCTAGCTCTCATATAGACCACTTGCTGTCTTTAGACCCCTAGCTCTCATATAGACCACTAGCTGTCTTTAGACCCCTAGCTCTCATATAGACCACTTGCTGTCTTTAGACCCCTAGCTCTCATATAGACCACTAGCTGTCTTCAGACCCCTAGCTCTCATATAGACCACTTGCTGCCTTTAGACCCCTAGCTCTCATATAGACCACTTGCTGTCTTTAGACCCCTAGCTCTCATATAGACCACTAGCTGTCTTTAGACCCCTAGCTCTCATATAGACCACTAGCTGTCTTTAGACCCCTACCTCTCATATAGACCACTAGCTGTCTTTAGACCCCTAGCTCTCATATAGACCACTAGCTGTCTTTAGACCCCTAGCTCTCATATAGACCACTAGCTGTCTTTAGACCCCTAGCTCTCATATAGACCACTTGCTGTCTTTAGACCCCTAGCTCTCATATAGACCACTAGCTGTCTTTAGACCCCTAGCTCTCATATAGACCACTAGCTGTTTTTAGACCCCTAGCTCTCATATAGACCACTTGCTGTCTTTAGACCCCTAGCTCTCATATAGACCACTTGCTGTCTTTAGACCCCTAGCTCTCATATAGACAACTTGCTGTCTTTAGACCCCTTGCTCTCATATAGACCACTAGCTGTCTTTAGAACCCTAGCTCTCATATAGACCACTAGCTGTCTTTAGAACACTAGCTCTCATATAGACCACTAGCTGTCTGTAGACCCCTAGCTCTCATATAGACCACTAGCTGTCTTTAGACCCCTAGCTCTCATATAGACCATTAGCTGTCTTTAGACCCCTAGCTCTCATATAGACCACTAGCTGTCTTTAGACCCCTAGCTCTCATATAGACCACTAGCTGTCTTTAGACCCCTAGCTCTCATATAGACCACTAGCTGTCTTTAGACCCCTAGCTCTCATATAGACCACTAGCTGTCTTTAGACCCCTAGCTCTCATATAGACCACTAGCTGTCTTTAGACCCCTAGCTCTCATATAGACCACTAGCTGTCTTTAGACCCCTAGCTCTCATATAGACCACTAGCTGTCTTTAGACCCCTAGCTCTCATATAGAACACTAGCTGTCTTTAGACCCCTAGCTCTCATATAGACCACTAGCTGTCTTTAGACCCCTAGCTCTCATATAGACCACTAGCTGTCTTTAGACCCCTAGCTCTCATATAGACCACTAGCTGTCTTTAGACCCCTAGCTCTCATATAGACCACTAGCTATCTTTAGACCCCTAGGTCTCATATAGACCACTAGCTGTCTTTAGACCGCTAGCTCTCATATAGACCACTAGCTGTCTTTAGACCCCTAGCTCTCAAATAGACCACTAGCTGTCTTTAGACCCCTAACTCTCATATAGACCACTAGCTGTCTTTAGACCCCTAGCTCTCATATAGACCACTAGCTATCTTTAGACCCCTAGCTCTCATATAGACCACTAGCTGTCTTTAGACCCCTAGCTCTGATATAGACCACTAGCTGTCTTTAGACCCCTAGCTCTCATATAGACAACTAGCTGTCTTTAGACCCCTAGCTCTCATATAGACCACAAGCTGTCTTTAGACCCCTAGCTCTCA
This sequence comes from Cherax quadricarinatus, assembly GCF_038502225.1. Taxonomy (NCBI): domain Eukaryota; kingdom Metazoa; phylum Arthropoda; class Malacostraca; order Decapoda; family Parastacidae; genus Cherax; species Cherax quadricarinatus. Next base: position 20,141,593 of record NC_091293.1, on the reverse strand, counting down.
TATAGACCACTAGCTGTCTTTAGACCCCTAGCTCTCATATAGACCACTAGCTGTCTTTAGACCCCTAGCTCTCATATAGACCACTAGCTGTCTTTAGACCCCTAGCTCTCATATAGAACACTAGCTGTCTTTAGACCCCTAGCTCTCATATAGACCACTTGCTGTCTTTAGACCCCTAGCTCTCATATAGACCACTAGCTGTCTTTAGACCCCTAGCTCTCATATAGACCACTTGCTGTCTTGAGACCCCTAGCTCTCATATTGACCACTAGCTGTCTTTAGACCCCTACCTCTCATATAGACCACTTGCTGTCTTTACACCCCTAGCTCTCATGTAGACCACTTGATGTCTTTAGACCCCTAGCTCTCATATAGACAACTTGCTGTCTTTAGACCCCTAGCTCTCATATAGACCACTTGCTGTCTTTAGACCCCTAGCTCTCATATAGACCACTAGCTGTCTTTAGACCCCTAGCTCTCATATAGACCACTTGCTGTCTTTAGACCCCTAGCTCTCATATAGACCACTAGCTGTCTTCAGACCCCTAGCTCTCATATAGACCACTTGCTGCCTTTAGACCCCTAGCTCTCATATAGACCATTTGCTGTCTTTAGACCCCTAGCTCTCATATAGACCACTAGCTGTCTTTAGACCCCTAGCTCTCATATAGACCACTAGCTGTTTTTAGACCCCTAGCTCTCATATAGACCACTAGCTGTCTTTAGACCCCTAGCTGTCATATAGACCACTAGCTGTCTTTAGACCCCTAGCTCTCATATAGACCACTAGCTGTCTTTAGACCCCTAGCTCTCATATAGACCACTTGCTGTCTTTAGACCCCTAGCTCTCATATAGACCACTAGCTGTCTTTAGACCCCTAGCTCTCGTATAGACCACTTGCTGTCTTTAGACCCCTAGCTCTCATACAGACCACTAGCTGTCTTTAGACCCCTAGCTCTCATATAGACCACTTTCTGTCTTTAGACCCCTAGCTCTCATATAGACCACTTGCTGTCTTTAGACCCCTAGCTCTCATATAGACCACTTGCTGTCTTTAGACCCCTAGCTCTCATATAGACCACTAGCTGTCTTTAGACCCCTAGCTCTCATATAGACCACTAGCTGTCTTTAGACCCCTAGCTCTCATATAGACCACTAGCTGTCTTTAGACCCCTAGCTCTCATATAGACCACTAGCTGTCTTTAGACCCCTAGCTCTCATATAGACCACTAGCTGTCTTTAGACCCCTAGCTCTCATATAGACCACTTGCTGTCTTTAGACCCCTAGCTCTCATATAGACCACTAGCTGTCTTTAGACCCCTAGCTCTCATATAGACCACTTGCTGTCTTTAGACCCCTAGCTCTCATATAGACCACTTGCTGTCTTTAGATCCCTACCTCTCATATAGACCACTTGCTGTCTTTAGACCCCTAGCTCTCATATAGACCACTTGCTGTCTTTAGACCCCTAGCTGTCATATAGACCACTTGCTGTCTATAGACCCCTAGCTGTCATATAGACCACTTGCAGTCTTTAGACCCCTAGCTCTCATATAGACCACTTGCTGTCTTTAGACCCCTAGCTCTCGTATAGACCACTAGCTGTCTTTAGACCCCTAGCTCTCGTATAGACCACTAGCTGTCTTTAGACCCCTAGCTCTCGTATAGACCACTAGCTGTCTTTAGACCCCTAGCTCTCGTATAGATCACTTGCTCTCTTTAGACGCCTAGCTGTCATATAGACCACTTGCTGTCTTTAGACCCCTAGCTCTCATATAGACCACTTGCTGTCTTTAGACCCATAGCTCTCGTATAGACCACTAGCTGTCTTTAGACCCCTAGCTCTCGTATAGACCACTAGCTGTCTTTAGACCCCTAGCTCTCGTATAGACCACTAGCTGTCTTTAGACCCCTAGCTCTCGTATAGACCACTAGCTGTCTTTAGTCCCATAGCTCTCGTATAGACCACTAGCTGTCTTTAGACCCCTAGCTCTCGTATAGACCACTAGCTGTCTTTAGACCCCTAGCTCTCATATAGACCACTAGCTGTCTTTAGACCCCTAGCTCTCGTATAGACCACTAGCTGTCTTTAGAGACCACTTGCTGTCCCCTAGCTCTCTTAGAGACCCCTAGCTGTCTTTAGACCCCTAGCTCTCGTATAGACCACTAGCTGTCTTTAGACCCCTAGCTCTCGTATAGACCACTAGTTGTCTATAGACCCCTAGCTCTCATATAGACCCCTAGCTCTCATATAGACCACTAGCTGTGTATAGACCCCTAGCTCTCATATAGACCACTTGCTGTCTATAGACCCCTAGCTCTCATATAGACCACCCCTTGCTCTCATATTAGCTGTCTTTAGACCCCTAGCTCTCATATAGACCACTTGCTGTCTTTATATAGACCCCTAGCTCTCATATAGACCATTTGCTGTCTTTAGACCCCTAGCTCTCATATAGACCATTAGCTGTCTTTAGACCCCTAGCTCTCATATAGACCACTATTTGCTGTCTTTAGACCCCTAGCTCTCATATAGACCACTTGCTGTCTTTAGACCCCTAGCTCTCTTATAGACCACTAGCTGTCTTTAGACCCCTAGCTCTCATATAGACCACTTGCTGTCTTTAGACCCCTGGCTCTCATATAGACCACTAGCTGTCTATAGACCCCTAGCTCTCATATAGACCACTTGCTCTCTTTAGACCCATAGCTCTCATGTAGACCACTAGCTGTCTTTAGACCCCTAGCTCTCATATAGACCACTAGCTGTCTTTAGACCCCTAGCTCTCATATAGACCACTAGCTGTCTTTAGACCCCTAGCTCTCATATAGACCACTAGCTGTCTTTAGACCCCTAGCTCTCATATAGACCACTAGCTGTCTTTAGACCCCTAGCTCTCATATAGACCACTAGCTGTCTTTAGACCCCTAGCTCTCGTATAGACCACTTGCTGTCTATAGACCCCTAGCTCTCATATAGACCACTAGCTGTCTATAGACCCCTAGCTCTCATATAGACCACTAGCTGTCTTTAGACCCCTAGCTCTCATATAGACCACTAGCTGTCTTTAGACCCCTAGCTCTCATATAGACCACTTGCTGTCTTTAGACCCCTAGCTCTCATATAGACCACTTGCTGTCTTTAGACCCCTAGCTCTCATATAGACCACTAGCTGTCTTTAGATCCCTAGCTCTCATATAGACCACTAGCTGTCTTTAGACCCCTAGCTCTCATATAGACCACTAGCTGTCTTTAGACCCCTAGCTCTCATATAGACCACTAGCTGTCTTTAGACCCCTAGCTCTCATATAGACCACTTGCTGTCTTTAGACCCCTAGCTCTCATATAGACCACTAGCTGTCTTTAGACCCCTAGCTCTCATATAGACCACTAGCTGTCTTTAGACCCCTAGCTCTCATATAGACCACTAGCTGTCTTTAGACCCCTAGCTCTCATATAGACCACTAGCTGTCTTTAGACCCCTAGCTCTCATATAGACCACTAGCTGTCTTTAGACCCCTAGCTCTCATATAGACCACTAGCTGTCTTTAGACCCCTAGCTCTCATATAGACCACTAGCTGTCTTTAGACCCCTAGCTCTCATATAGACCACTAGCTGTCTTTAGACCCCTAGCTCTCATATAGACCACTAGCTGTCTTTAGACCCCTAGCTCTCATATAGACCACTAGCTGTCTTTAGACCCCTAGCTCTCATATAGACCACTAGCTGTCTTTAGACCCCTAGCTCTCATATAGACCACTAGCTATCTTTAGACCCCTAGGTCTCATATAGACCACTAGCTGTCTTTAGACCGCTAGCTCTCATATAGACCACTAGCTGTCTTTAGACCCCTAGCTCTCAAATAGACCACTAGCTGTCTTTAGACCCCTAACTCTCATATAGACCACTAGCTGTCTTTAGACCCCTAGCTCTCATATAGACCACTAGCTATCTTTAGACCCCTAGCTCTCATATAGACCACTAGCTGTCTTTAGACCCCTAGCTCTCATATAGACCACTAGCTGTCTTTAGACCCCTAGCTCTCATATAGACAACTAGCTGTCTTTAGACCCCTAGCTCTCATATAGACCACAAGCTGTCTTTAGACCCCTAGCTCTCATATAGACCACTAGCTGTCTTTAGACCCCTAGCTCTCATATAGACCACTAGCTGTCTTTAGACCCCTAGCTCTCATATAGACCACTAGCTGTCTTTAGACCCCTAGCTCTCATATAGAACACTAGCTGTCTTTAGACCCCTAGCTCTCATATAGACCACTTGCTGTCTTTAGACCCCTAGCTCTCATATAGACCACTAGCTGTCTTTAGACCCCTAGCTCTCATATAGACCACTTGCTGTCTTGAGACCCCTAGCTCTCATATTGACCACTAGCTGTCTTTAGACCCCTACCTCTCATATAGACCACTTGCTGTCTTTACACCCCTAGCTCTCATGTAGACCACTTGATGTCTTTAGACCCCTAGCTCTCATATAGACAACTTGCTGTCTTTAGACCCCTAGCTCTCATATAGACCACTTGCTGTCTTTAGACCCCTAGCTCTCATATAGACCACTAGCTGTCTTTAGACCCCTAGCTCTCATATAGACCACTTGCTGTCTTTAGACCCCTAGCTCTCATATAGACCACTAGCTGTCTTCAGACCCCTAGCTCTCATATAGACCACTTGCTGCCTTTAGACCCCTAGCTCTCATATAGACCATTTGCTGTCTTTAGACCCCTAGCTCTCATATAGACCACTAGCTGTCTTTAGACCCCTAGCTCTCATATAGACCACTAGCTGTTTTTAGACCCCTAGCTCTCATATAGACCACTAGCTGTCTTTAGACCCCTAGCTGTCATATAGACCACTAGCTGTCTTTAGACCCCTAGCTCTCATATAGACCACTAGCTGTCTTTAGACCCCTAGCTCTCATATAGACCACTTGCTGTCTTTAGACCCCTAGCTCTCATATAGACCACTAGCTGTCTTTAGACCCCTAGCTCTCGTATAGACCACTTGCTGTCTTTAGACCCCTAGCTCTCATACAGACCACTAGCTGTCTTTAGACCCCTAGCTCTCATATAGACCACTTTCTGTCTTTAGACCCCTAGCTCTCATATAGACCACTTGCTGTCTTTAGACCCCTAGCTCTCATATAGACCACTTGCTGTCTTTAGACCCCTAGCTCTCATATAGACCACTAGCTGTCTTTAGACCCCTAGCTCTCATATAGACCACTAGCTGTCTTTAGACCCCTAGCTCTCATATAGACCACTAGCTGTCTTTAGACCCCTAGCTCTCATATAGACCACTAGCTGTCTTTAGACCCCTAGCTCTCATATAGACCACTAGCTGTCTTTAGACCCCTAGCTCTCATATAGACCACTTGCTGTCTTTAGACCCCTAGCTCTCATATAGACCACTAGCTGTCTTTAGACCCCTAGCTCTCATATAGACCACTTGCTGTCTTTAGACCCCTAGCTCTCATATAGACCACTTGCTGTCTTTAGATCCCTAGCTCTCATATAGACCACTTGCTGTCTTTAGACCCCTAGCTCTCATATAGACCACTTGCTGTCTTTAGACCCCTAGCTGTCATATAGACCACTTGCTGTCTATAGACCCCTAGCTGTCATATAGACCACTTGCAGTCTTTAGACCCCTAGCTCTCATATAGACCACTTGCTGTCTTTAGACCCCTAGCTCTCGTATAGACCACTAGCTGTCTTTAGACCCCTAGCTCTCGTATAGACCACTAGCTGTCTTTAGACCCCTAGCTCTCGTATAGACCACTAGCTGTCTTTAGACCCCTAGCTCTCGTGTAGACCACTTGCTCTCTTTAGACGCCTAGCTGTCATATAGACCACTTGCTGTCTTTAGACCCCTAGCTCTCATATAGACCACTTGCTGTCTTTAGACCCATAGCTCTCGTATAGACCACTAGCTGTCTTTAGACCCCTAGCTCTCGTATAGACCACTAGCTGTCTTTAGACCCCTAGCTCTCGTATAGACCACTAGCTGTCTTTAGACCCCTAGCTCTCGTATAGACCACTAGCTGTCTTTAGTCCCATAGCTCTCGTATAGACCACTAGCTGTCTTTAGACCCCTAGCTCTCGTATAGACCACTAGCTGTCTTTAGACCCCTAGCTCTCATATAGACCACTAGCTGTCTTTAGACCCCTAGCTCTCGTATAGACCACTAGCTGTCTTTAGACCCCTAGCTCTCATATAGACCACTAGCTGTCTTTAGACCCCTAGCTCTCGTATAAACCACTAGCTGTCTTTAGACCCCTAGCTCTCGTATAGACCACTAGTTGTCTATAGACCCCTAGCTCTCATATAGACCCCTAGCTCTCATATAGACCACTAGCTGTCTATAGACACCTAGCTCTCATATAGACCACTAGCTGTCTATAGACCCCTAGCTCTCATATAGACCACTTACTGTCTTTAGACCCCTAGCTCTCATATAGACCACTAGCTGTCTTTAGACCCCTAGCTCTCATATAGACCACTAGCTGTGTATAGACCCCTAGCTCTCATATAGACCACTTGCTGTCTTTAGACCCCTGGCTCTCATATAGACCACTAGCTGTCTATAGACCCCTAGCTCTCATATAGACCACTTGCTGTCTTTAGACCCATAGCTCTCATGTAGACCTCTAGCTGTCTATAGACCCCTAGCTCTCATATAGACCACTAGCTCTCTATAGACCCCTAGCTCTCATATAGACCACTAGCTGTCTATAGAACCCTAGCTCTCATAGAGACCACTAGCTGTCTTTAGACCCCTTGCTCTCATAGAGACCACTAGCTGTCTTTAGACCCCTAGCTCTCATATAGACCACTAGCTGTCATATAGACCCCTAGCTCTCATATAGACCACTAGCTCTCATATAGACCACTAGCTCTCATATAGACCCCTTGCTCTCATATAGACCACTAGCTGTCTTTAGACCCCTAGCTCTCATATAGACCACTAGCTGTCATATAGACCCCTTGCTCTCATATAGACCACTAGCTGTCATATAGACCACTAGCTGTCATATAGACCACTAGCTGTCATATAGACCCCTTGCTCTCATATAGACCACTTGCTGTCTTTAGACCCCTAGCTCTCATATAGACCATTAGCTGTCTTTAGACCCCTAGCTCTCATATAGACCATTTGCTGTCTTTAGACCCCTAGCTCTCATATAGACCATTAGCTGTCTTTAGACCCCTAGCTCTCATATAGACCATTAGCTGTCTTTAGACCCCTTGCTCTCATATAGACCATTTGCTGTCTTTAGACCCCTAGCTCTCATATAGACCACTTGCTGTCTTTAGACCCCTAGCTCTCATATAGACCACTAGCTGTCTTTAGACCCCTAGCTCTCATATAGACCACTTGCTGTCTTTAGACCCCTAGCTCTCATATAGACCACTAGCTGTCTTCAGACCCCTAGCTCTCATATAGACCACTTGCTGCCTTTAGACCCCTAGCTCTCATATAGACCACTTGCTGTCTTTAGACCCCTAGCTCTCATATAGACCACTAGCTGTCTTTAGACCCCTAGCTCTCATATAGACCACTAGCTGTCTTTAGACCCCTACCTCTCATATAGACCACTAGCTGTCTTTAGACCCCTAGCTCTCATATAGACCACTAGCTGTCTTTAGACCCCTAGCTCTCATATAGACCACTAGCTGTCTTTAGACCCCTAGCTCTCATATAGACCACTTGCTGTCTTTAGACCCCTAGCTCTCATATAGACCACTAGCTGTCTTTAGACCCCTAGCTCTCATATAGACCACTAGCTGTCTTTAGACCCCTAGCTCTCATATAGACCACTTGCTGTCTTTAGACCCCTAGCTCTCATATAGACCACTTGCTGTCTTTAGACCCCTAGCTCTCATATAGACAACTTGCTGTCTTTAGACCCCTTGCTCTCATATAGACCACTAGCTGTCTTTAGAACCCTAGCTCTCATATAGACCACTAGCTGTCTTTAGAACCCTAGCTCTCATATAGACCACTAGCTGTCTGTAGACCCCTAGCTCTCATATAGACCACTAGCTGTCTTTAGACCCCTAGCTCTCATATAGACCATTAGCTGTCTTTAGACCCCTAGCTCTCATATAGACCACTAGCTGTCTTTAGACCCCTAGCTCTCATATAGACCACTAGCTGTCTTTAGACCCCTAGCTCTCATATAGACCACTAGCTGTCTTTAGACCCCTAGCTCTCATATAGACCACTAGCTGTCTTTAGACCCCTAGCTCTCATATAGACCACTAGCTGTCTTTAGACCCCTAGCTCTCATATAGACCACTAGCTGTCTTTAGACCCCTAGCTCTCATATAGACCACTAGCTGTCTTTAGACCCCTAGCTCTCATATAGAACACTAGCTGTCTTTAGACCCCTAGCTCTCATATAGACCACTAGCTGTCTTTAGACCCCTAGCTCTCATATAGACCACTAGCTGTCTTTAGACCCCTAGCTCTCATATAGACCACTAGCTGTCTTTAGACCCCTAGCTCTCATATAGACCACTAGCTGTCTTTAGACCCCTAGGTCTCATATAGACCACTAGCTGTCTTTAGACCCCTAGCTCTCATATAGACCACTAGCTGTCTTTAGACCCCTAGCTCTCAAATAGACCACTAGCTGTCTTTAGACCCCTAACTCTCATATAGACCACTAGCTGTCTTTAGACCCCTAGCTCTCATATAGACCACTAGCTATCTTTAGACCCCTAGCTCTCATATAGACCACTAGCTGTCTTTAGACCCCCAGCTCTCATATAGACCACTAGCTGTCTTTAGACCCCTAGCTCTCATATAGACAACTAGCTGTCTTTAGACCCCTAGCTCTCATATAGACCACAAGCTGTCTTTAGACCCCTAGCTCTCATATAGACCACTAGCTGTCTTTAGACCCCTAGCTCTCATATAGACCACTAGCTGTCTTTAGACCCCTAGCTCTCATATAGACCACTAGCTGTCTTTAGACCCCTAGCTCTCATATAGAACACTAGCTGTCTTTAGACCCCTAGCTCTCATATAGACCACTTGCTGTCTTTAGACCCCTAGCTCTCATATAGACCACTAGCTGTCTTTAGACCCCTAGCTCTCATATAGACCACTTGCTGTCTTGAGACCCCTAGCTCTCATATTGACCACTAGCTGTCTTTAGACCCCTACCTCTCATATAGACCACTTGCTGTCTTTACACCCCTAGCTCTCATGTAGACCACTTGATGTCTTTAGACCCCTAGCTCTCATATAGACAACTTGCTGTCTTTAGACCCCTAGCTCTCATATAGACCACTTGCTGTCTTTAGACCCCTAGCTCTCATATAGACCACTAGCTGTCTTTAGACCCCTAGCTCTCATATAGACCACTTGCTGTCTTTAGACCCCTAGCTCTCATATAGACCACTAGCTGTCTTCAGACCCCTAGCTCTCATATAGACCACTTGCTGCCTTTAGACCCCTAGCTCTCATATAGACCATTTGCTGTCTTTAGACCCCTAGCTCTCATATAGACCACTAGCTGTCTTTAGACCCCTAGCTCTCATATAGACCACTAGCTGTTTTTAGACCCCTAGCTCTCATATAGACCACTAGCTGTCTTTAGACCCCTAGCTGTCATATAGACCACTAGCTGTCTTTAGACCCCTAGCTCTCATATAGACCACTAGCTGTCTTTAGACCCCTAGCTCTCATATAGACCACTTGCTGTCTTTAGACCCCTAGCTCTCATATAGACCACTAGCTGTCTTTAGACCCCTAGCTCTCGTATAGACCACTTGCTGTCTTTAGACCCCTAGCTCTCATACAGACCACTAGCTGTCTTTAGACCCCTAGCTCTCATATAGACCACTTTCTGTCTTTAGACCCCTAGCTCTCATATAGACCACTTGCTGTCTTTAGACCCCTAGCTCTCATATAGACCACTTGCTGTCTTTAGACCCCTAGCTCTCATATAGACCACTAGCTGTCTTTAGACCCCTAGCTCTCATATAGACCACTAGCTGTCTTTAGACCCCTAGCTCTCATATAGACCACTAGCTGTCTTTAGACCCCTAGCTCTCATATAGACCACTAGCTGTCTTTAGACCCCTAGCTCTCATATAGACCACTAGCTGTCTTTAGACCCCTAGCTCTCATATAGACCACTTGCTGTCTTTAGACCCCTAGCTCTCATATAGACCACTAGCTGTCTTTAGACCCCTAGCTCTCATATAGACCACTTGCTGTCTTTAGACCCCTAGCTCTCATATAGACCACTTGCTGTCTTTAGATCCCTAGCTCTCATATAGACCACTTGCTGTCTTTAGACCCCTAGCTCTCATATAGACCACTTGCTGTCTTTAGACCCCTAGCTGTCATATAGACCACTTGCTGTCTATGGAACCCTAGCTGTCATATAGACCACTTGCAGTCTTTAGACCCCTAGCTCTCATATAGACCACTTGCTGTCTTTAGACCCCTAGCTCTCGTATAGACCACTAGCTGTCTTTAGACCCCTAGCTCTCGTATAAACCACTAGCTGTCTTTAGACCCCTAGCTCTCGTATAGACCACTAGCTGTCTTTAGACCCCTAGCTCTCGTATAGACCACTTGCTCTCTTTAGACGCCTAGCTGTCATATAGACCACTTGCTGTCTTTAGACCCCTAGCTCTCATATAGACCACTTGCTGTCTTTAGACCCATAGCTCTCGTATAGACCACTAGCTGTCTTTAGACCCCTAGCTCTCGTATAGACCACTAGCTGTCTTTAGACCCCTAGCTCTCGTATAGACCACTAGCTGTCTTTAGACCCCTAGCTCTCGTATAGACCACTAGCTGTCTTTAGTCCCATAGCTCTCGTATAGACCACTAGCTGTCTTTAGACCCCTAGCTCTCGTATAGACCACTAGCTGTCTTTAGACCCCTAGCTCTCATATAGACCACTAGCTGTCTTTAGACCCCTAGCTCTCGTATAGACCACTAGCTGTCTTTAGACCCCTAGCTCTCATATAGACCACTAGCTGTCTTTAGACCCCTAGCTCTCGTATAGACCACTAGCTGTCTTTAGACCCCTAGCTCTCGTATAGACCACTAGTTGTCTATAGACCCCTAGCTCTCATATAGACCCCTAGCTCTCATATAGACCACTAGCTGTCTATAGACACCTAGCTCTCATATAGACCACTAGCTGTCTATAGACCCCTAGCTCTCATATAGACCACTTACTGTCTTTAGACCCCTAGCTCTCATATAGACCACTAGCTGTCTTTAGACCCCTAGCTCTCATATAGACCACTAGCTGTGTATAGACCCCTAGCTCTCATATAGACCACTTGCTGTCTTTAGACCCCTGGCTCTCATATAGACCACTAGCTGTCTATAGACCCCTAGCTCTCATATAGACCACTTGCTGTCTTTAGACCCATAGCTCTCATGTAGACCTCTAGCTGTCTATAGACCCCTAGCTCTCATATAGACCACTAGCTCTCTATAGACCCCTAGCTCTCATATAGACCACTAGCTGTCTATAGAACCCTAGCTCTCATAGAGACCACTAGCTGTCTTTAGACCCCTTGCTCTCATAGAGACCACTAGCTGTCTTTAGACCCCTAGCTCTCATATAGACCACTAGCTGTCATATAGACCCCTAGCTCTCATATAGACCACTAGCTCTCATATAGACCACTAGCTCTCATATAGACCCCTTGCTCTCATATAGACCACTAGCTGTCTATAGACCCCTAGCTCTCATATAGACCACTAGCTGTCATATAGACCCCTTGCTCTCATATAGACCACTAGCTGTCATATAGACCACTAGCTGTCATATAGACCACTAGCTGTCATATAGACCCCTTGCTCTCATATAGACCACTTGCTGTCTTTAGACCCCTAGCTCTCATATAGACCATTAGCTGTCTTTAGACCCCTAGCTCTCATATAGACCATTTGCTGTCTTTAGACCCCTAGCTCTCATATAGACCATTAGCTGTCTTTAGACCCCTAGCTCTCATATAGACCATTAGCTGTCTTTAGACCCCTTGCTCTCATATAGACCATTTGCTGTCTTTAGACCCCTAGCTCTCATATAGACCACTTGCTGTCTTTAGACCCCTAGCTCTCATATAGACCACTAGCTGTCTTTAGACCCCTAGCTCTCATATAGACCACTTGCTGTCTTTAGACCCCTAGCTCTCATATAGACCACTAGCTGTCTTCAGACCCCTAGCTCTCATATAGACCACTTGCTGCCTTTAGACCCCTAGCTCTCATATAGACCACTTGCTGTCTTTAGACCCCTAGCTCTCATATAGACCACTAGCTGTCTTTAGACCCCTAGCTCTCATATAGACCACTAGCTGTCTTTAGACCCCTACCTCTCATATAGACCACTAGCTGTCTTTAGACCCCTAGCTCTCATATAGACCACTAGCTGTCTTTAGACCCCTAGCTCTCATATAGACCACTAGCTGTCTTTAGACCCCTAGCTCTCATATAGACCACTTGCTGTCTTTAGACCCCTAGCTCTCATATAGACCACTAGCTGTCTTTAGACCCCTAGCTCTCATATAGACCACTAGCTGTCTTTAGACCCCTAGCTCTCATATAGACCACTAGCTGTCTTTAGACCCCTAGCTCTCATATAGACCACTAGCTGTCTTTAGACCCCTAGCTCTCATATAGACCACTTGCTGTCTTTAGACCCCTAGCTCTCATATAGACCACTAGCTGTCTTTAGACCCCTAGCTCTCATATAGACCACTAGCTGTCTTTAGACCCCTAGCTCTCATATAGACCACTAGCTGTCTTTAGACCCCTAGCTCTCATATAGACCACTAGCTGTCTTTAGACCCCTAGCTCTCATATAGACCACTAGCTGTCTTTAGACCCCTAGCTCTCATATAGACCACTAGCTGTCTTTAGACCCCTAGCTCTCATATAGACCACTAGCTGTCTTTAGACCCCTAGCTCTCATATAGACCACTAGCTGTCTTTAGACCCCTAGCTCTCATATAGACCACTAGCTGTCTTTAGACCCCTAGCTCTCATATAGACCACTTGCTGTCTTTAGACCCCTAGCTCTCATATAGACCACTTGCTGTCTTTAGACCCCTAGCTGTCATATAGACCACTTAGCTGTCTTTAGACCCCTAGCTCTCATATAGACCACTTGCTGTCTTTAGACCCCACATATAGCTGTCTTTAGACCCCTAGCTCTCATATAGACCAGCTGTCTTTAGACCCCTATATAGACCACTAGCTGTCTTTAGACCCCTAGCTCTCGTATAGACCACTAGCTGTCTTTAGACCCCTATATAGACCACTAGCTGTCTTTAGACCCCTAGCTCTCGTATAGATCACTTGCTCTCTTTAGACGCCTAGCTGTCATATACTTGCTGTCTTTAGACCCCTAGCTCTCATATAGACCACTTGCTGTCTTTAGACCCATAGCTCTCATATAGACCACTAGCTGTCTTTAGACCCCTAGCTCTCATATAGACCACTAGCTGTCTTTAGACCCCTAGCTCTCATATAGACCACTAGCTGTCTTTAGACCCCTAGCTCTCATATAGACCACTAGCTGTCTTTATAGCTCTCGTATAGACCACTAGCTGTCTTTAGACCCCTAGCTCTCATATAGACCACTAGCTGTCTTTAGACCCCTAGCTCTCATATAGACCACTAGCTGTCTTTAGACCCCTAGCTCTCATATAGACCACTAGCTGTCTTTAGACCCCTAGCTCTCATATAGACCACTAGCTGTCTTTAGACCCCTAGCTCTCATATAGACCACTAGCTGTCTTTAGACCCCTAGCTCTCATATAGACCACTAGCTGTCTTTAGACCCCTAGCTCTCATATAGACCACTAGCTGTCTTTAGACCCCTAGCTCTCATATAGACCACTAGCTGTCTTTAGACCCCTAGCTCTCATATAGACCACTAGCTGTCTTTAGACCCCTAGCTCTCATATAGACCACTAGCTAGACCCCTAGCTCTCATATAGACCCCTGTCTTTAGCTCTCATATAGACCACATAGCTGTCTTTAGACCCCTAGCTCTCTCTCTAGCTGTCTATAGACCCCTAGCTCTCATATAGACCACTAGTCTTTAGACCCCTAGCTCTCATATAGACCACTAGCTGTCTAGACCCCTAGCTCTCATTAGACCACTAGCTGTCTTTAGAGCTCTCATATAGACCACTAGCTGTCTTTAGACCCCTAGCTCTCATATAGAACACTAGCTGTCTTTAGACCCCTAGCTCTCATATAGACCACTTGCTGTCTTTAGACCCCTAGCTCTCATATAGACCACTAGCTGTCTTTAGACCCCTAGCTCTCATATAGACCACTTGCTGTCTTGAGACCCCTAGCTCTCATATTGACCACTAGCTGTCTTTAGACCCCTACCTCTCATATAGACCACTTGCTGTCTTTATACCCCTAGCTCTCATGTAGACCACTTGATGTCTTTAGACCCCTAGCTCTCATATAGACAACTTGCTGTCTTTAGTCCCCTAGCTCTCATATAGACCACTTGCTGTCTTTAGACCCCTAGCTCTCATATAGACCACTAGCTGTCTTTAGACCCCTAGCTCTCATATAGACCACTTGCTGTCTTTAGACCCCTAGCTCTCATATAGACCACTAGCTGTCTTCAGACCCCTAGCTCTCATATAGACCACTTGCTGCCTTTAGACCCCTAGCTCTCATATAGACCATTTGCTGTCTTTAGACCCCTAGCTCTCATATAGACCACTAGCTGTCTTTAGACCCCTAGCTCTCATATAGACCACTAGCTGTTTTTAGACCCCTAGCTCTCATATAGACCACTAGCTGTCTTTAGACCCCTAGCTGTCATATAGACCACTAGCTGTCTTTAGACCCCTAGCTCTCATATAGACCACTAGCTGTCTTTAGACCCCTAGCTCTCATATAGACCACTTGCTGTCTTTAGACCCCTAGCTCTCATATAGACCACTAGCTGTCTTTAGACCCCTAGCTCTCGTATAGACCACTTGCTGTCTTTAGACCCCTAGCTCTCATACAGACCACTAGCTGTCTTTAGACCCCTAGCTCTCATATAGACCACTTTCTGTCTTTAGACCCCTAGCTCTCATATAGACCACTTGCTGTCTTTAGACCCCTAGCTCTCATATAGACCACTTGCTGTCTTTAGACCCCTAGCTCTCATATAGACCACTAGCTGTCTTTAGACCCCTAGCTCTCATATAGACCACTAGCTGTCTTTAGACCCCTAGCTCTCATATAGACCACTAGCTGTCTTTAGACCCCTAGCTCTCATATAGACCACTAGCTGTCTTTAGACCCCTAGCTCTCATATAGACCACTAGCTGTCTTTAGACCCCTAGCTCTCATATAGACCACTTGCTGTCTTTAGACCCCTAGCTCTCATATAGACCACTAGCTGTCTTTAGACCCCTAGCTCTCATATAGACCACTTGCTGTCTTTAGACCCCTAGCTCTCATATAGACCACTTGCTGTCTTTAGATCCCTAGCTCTCATATAGACCACTTGCTGTCTTTAGACCCCTAGCTCTCATATAGACCACTTGCTGTCTTTAGACCCCTAGCTGTCATATAGACCACTTGCTGTCTATAGACCCCTAGCTGTCATATAGACCACTTGCAGTCTTTAGACCCCTAGCTCTCATATAGACCACTTGCTGTCTTTAGACCCCTAGCTCTCGTATAGACCACTAGCTGTCTTTAGACCCCTAGCTCTCGTATAGACCACTAGCTGTCTTTAGACCCCTAGCTCTCGTATAGACCACTAGCTGTCTTTAGACCCCTAGCTCTCGTATAGACCACTTGCTCTCTTTAGACGCCTAGCTGTCATATAGACCACTTGCTGTCTTTAGACCCCTAGCTCTCATATAGACCACTTGCTGTCTTTAGACCCATAGCTCTCGTATAGACCACTAGCTGTCTTTAGACCCCTAGCTCTCGTATAGACCACTAGCTGTCTTTAGACCCCTAGCTCTCGTATAGACCACTAGCTGTCTTTAGACCCCTAGCTCTCGTATAGACCACTAGCTGTCTTTAGTCCCATAGCTCTCGTATAGACCACTAGCTGTCTTTAGACCCCTAGCTCTCGTATAGACCACTAGCTGTCTTTAGACCCCTAGCTCTCATATAGACCACTAGCTGTCTTTAGACCCCTAGCTCTCGTATAGACCACTAGCTGTCTTTAGACCCCTAGCTCTCATATAGACCACTAGCTGTCTTTAGACCCCTAGCTCTCGTATAGACCACTAGCTGTCTTTAGACCCCTAGCTCTCGTATAGACCACTAGTTGTCTATAGACCCCTAGCTCTCATATAGACCCCTAGCTCTCATATAGACCACTAGCTGTCTATAGACACCTAGCTCTCATATAGACCACTAGCTGTCTATAGACCCCTAGCTCTCATATAGACCACTTACTGTCTTTAGACCCCTAGCTCTCATATAGACCACTAGCTGTCTTTAGACCCCTAGCTCTCATATAGACCACTAGCTGTGTATAGACCCCTAGCTCTCATATAGACCACTTGCTGTCTTTAGACCCCTGGCTCTCATATAGACCACTAGCTGTCTATAGACCCCTAGCTCTCATATAGACCACTTGCTCTCTTTAGACCCATAGCTCTCATGTAGACCTCTAGCTGTCTATAGACCCCTAGCTCTCATATAGACCACTAGCTCTCTATAGACCCCTAGCTCTCATATAGACCACTAGCTGTCTATAGAACCCTAGCTCTCATAGAGACCACTAGCTGTCTTTAGACCCCTTGCTCTCATATAGACCACTAGCTGTCTTTAGACCCCTAGTTCTCATATAGACCACTAGCTGTCTTTAGACCCCTAGCTCTCGTATAGACCACTTGCTGTCTATAGACCCCTAGCTCTCATATAGACCACTAGCAGTCTATAGACCCCTAGCTCTCATATAGACCACTAGCTGTCTATAGACCCCTAGCTCTTATATAGACCATTAGCTGTCTATAGATCTCTAGCTCTCATAAAGACCACTAGCTGTCTATAGACCCCTAGCTCTCATATAGACCACTTGCTGTCTTTAGACCCCTAGCTCTCATATAGACACTAGCTGTCTTTAGACCCCTAGCTCTCATATAGACCCCCTAGCTCTCATATAGACCAGTTGTCTATAGCTGTCTATAGACCCCTAGCTCTCTCATATAGACCACTTGCTGTCTTTAGACCCCTAGCTCTCATATAGACCACTAGCTGTCTTTAGACCCCTAGCTCTCATATAGACCACTAGCTGTCCTTAGACCCCTAGCTCTCATATAGACCACTTGCTCTCATTAGACCCCAAGCTCTCATATAGACCACTTGCTGTCTTTAGACCCCTAGCTCTCATATAGACCACTTGCTGTCTTTAGACCCCTAGCTCTCATATAGACCACTAGCTGTCTTTAGACCCCTAGCTCTCATATAGACCACTAGCTGTCTTTAGACCCCTAGCTCTCATATAGACCACTTGCTGTCTTTAGACCCCTAGCTCTCATATAGACCACTAGCTGTCTTCAGACCCCTAGCTCTCATATAGACCACTTGCTGTCTTTAGACCCCTAGCTCTCATATAGACCACTTGCTGTCTTTAGACCCCTAGCTCTCATATAGACCACTAGCTGTCTTTAGACCCCTAGCTCTCATATAGACCACTAGCTGTCTTTAGACCCCTAGCTCTCATATAGACCACTTGCTGTCTTTAGACCCCTAGCTCTCATATAGACCACTTGCTGTCTTTAGACCCCTTGCTCTCATATAGACCACAAGCTGTCTTTAGACCCCTAGCTCTCATATAGACCACTAGCTGTCTTTAGACCCCTAGCTCTCATATAGACCACTAGCTGTCTTTAGACCCCTAGCTCTCATATAGACCACTAGCTGTCTTTAGACCCCTAGCTCTCATATAGACCACTTGCTGTCTTTAGACCCCTAGCTCTCATATAGACCACTTGCTGTCTTTAGACCCCTAGCTCTCATATAGACCACTAGCTGTCTTTAGACCCCTAGCTCTCATATAGACCACTAGCTCTCTTTAGACCCCTAGCTCTCATATAGACCACTTGCTGTCTTTAGACCCCTAGCTCTCGTATAGACCACTAGCTGTCTTTAGACCCCTAGCTCTCGTATAGACCACTAGCTGTCTTTAGACCCCTAGCTCTCGTATAGACCACTAGCTGTCTTTAGACCCCTAGCTCTCGTATAGACCACTAGCTGTCTTGAGACCCCTAGCTCTCGTCTAGACCACTAGCTGTCTTTAGACCCCTAGCTCTCATATAGACCACTAGCTGTCTTTAGACCCCTAGCTCTCGTATAGACCACTAGCTGTCTTTAGACCCCTAGCTCTCATATAGACAACTTGCTGTCTTTAGACCCATTGCTCTCATATAGACCTCTAGCTGTCTATAGACGCCTAGCTCTCATATAGACCACTAGCTGTCTATAAACCCCTAGCTCTCATATAGACCAATAGCTGTCTATAGAACCCTAGCTCTCATATAGACCACTAGCTGTCTTTAGACCCCTAGCTCTCATATAGACCACTAGCTGTCTATAGACCCCTAGCTCTCATATAGACCAGTAGCTGTCTATAGATCTCTAGCTCTCATAAAGACCACTAGCTGTCTATAGACCCCTAGCTCTCATAAAGACCACTAGCTGCCTATGGACCCCTAGATCTCATATAGACAACTAGCTGTCTATAGACCCCTTGCTCTCATATAGACCACTAGCTGTCTATAGACCCCTATCTCTCATATAGACCACTAGTTGTCTATAGACCCCTAGCTCTCATATAGACCACTTGCTGTCTTTAGACCCCTAGCTCTCATATAGACCACTTGCTGTCTTTAGACCCCTAGCTCTCATATAGACCACTAGCTGTCTTTAGACCCCTAGCTCTCATATAGACCACTAGCTGTCCTTAGACCCCTAGCTCTCATATAGACCACTTGCTCTCATTAGAACCCAAGCTCTCATATAGACCACTTGCTGTCTTTAGACCCCTAGCTCTCATATAGACCACTTGCTGTCTTTAGACCCCTAGCTCTCATATAGACCACTAACTGTCTTTAGACACCTAGCTCTCATATAGACCACTAGCTGTCTTTAGACCCCTAGCTCTCATATAGACCACTTGCTGTCTTTAGACCCCTAGCTCTCATATAGACCACTAGCTGTCTTTGGACCCCTAGCTCTCATATAGACCACTTGCTGTCTTTAGACCCCTAGCTCTCATATAGACCACTTGCTGTCTTTAGACCCCTAGCTCTCATATAGACCACTAGCTGTCTTTAGACCCCTAGCTCTCATATAGACCACTAGCAGTCTTTAGACCCCTAGCTCTCATATAGACCACTTGCTGTCTTTAGACCCCTAGCTCTCATATAGACCACTTGCTGTCTTTAGACCCCTTGCTCTCATATAGACCACAAGCTGTCTTTAGACCCCTAGCTCTCATATAGACCACTAGCTGTCCTTAGACCCCTAGCTCTCATATAGACCACTTGCTGTCTTTAGACCCCTAGCTCTCATATAGACCACTAGCTGTCTTTAGACCCCTAGCTCTCATATAGACCACTTGCTGTCTTTAGACCCCTAGCTCTCATATAGACCACTTGCTGTCTTTAGACCCCTAGCTCTCATATAGACCACTAGCTGTCTTTAGACCCCTAGCTCTCATATAGACCACTAGCTCTCTTTAGACCCCTAGCTCTCATATAGACCACTTGCTGTCTTTAGACCCCTACCTCTCATATAGACCACTTGCTGTCTTTAGACCCCTAGCTCTCATATAGACCACTAGCTGTCTTTAGACCCCTAGCTCTCATATAGACCACTAGCTATCTTTAGACCCCTAGCTCTCATATAGACCACTTGCTGTCTTTAGACCCCTAGCTCTCATATAGACCACTTGCTGTCTTTAGGCCCCTAGCTGTCATATAGACCACTTGCTGTCTTTAGACCCCTAGCTCTCATATAGACCACTTGCTGTCTTTAGACCCCTAGCTGTCTTATAGACCACTTGCTGTCTTTAGACCCCTAGCTGTCATATAGACCACTTGCTGTCTTTAGACCCCTAGCTCTCATATAGACCATTTGCTGTCTTTAGACCCCTAGCTCTCGTATAGACCACTAGCTGTCTTTAGACCCCTAGCTCTCGTATAGACCACTAGCTGCCTTTAGATCCCTTGCTCTCGTATAGACCACTAGCTGTCTTTAGACCCCTAGCTCTCGTATAGACCACTTGCTCTCTTTAGACGCCTAGCTGTCATATAGACCACTTGCTGTCTTTAGACCCCTAGCTCTCATATAGACCACTTGCTGTCTTTAGATCCATAGCTCTCGTATAGACCACTAGCTGTCTTTAGACCCCTAGCTCTCGTATAGACCACTAGCTGTCTTTAGACCCCTAGCTCTCGTATAGACCACTAGCTGTCTTTAGACCCCTAGCTCTCGTATAGACCACTAGCTGTCTTTAGACCCCTAGCTCTCGTATAGACCACTAGCTGTCTTGAGACCCCTAGCTCTCGTGTAGACCACTAGCTGTCTTTAGACCCCTAGCTCTCATATAAACCACTAGCTGTCTTTAGACCCCTAGCTCTCGTATAGACCACTAGCTGTCTTTAGACCCCTAGCTCTCATATAGACAACTTGCTGTCTTTAGACCCATAGCTCTCATATAGACCTCTAGCTGTCTATAGACCCCTAGCTCTCATATAGACCACTAGCTGTCTATAAACCTTTAGCTCTCATATAGACCAATAGCTGTCTATAGAACCCTAGCTCTCATATAGACCACTAGCTGTCTTTAGACCCCTATCTCTCATATAGACCACTAGCTGTCTATAGACCCCTAGCTCTCATATAGACCACTTGCTGTCTTTAGATCCCTGGCTCTCATATAGACCACTAGCTGTCTATAGACCCCTAGCTCTCATATAGACCACTTGCTTTCTTTAGACCCATAGCTCTCATATAGACCACTAGCTGTCTATAGACCCCTAGCTCTCATATAGACCACTAGCTGTCTATAGACCCCTAGCTCTCATATAGACCACTAGCTGTCTATAGAACCCTAGCTCTCATATAGACCACTAGCTGTCTTTAGACCCCTAGCTCTCATATAGACCACTAGCTGTCTTTAGACCCCTAGCTCTCATATAGACCACTAGCTGTCTTTAGACCCCTAGCTCTCGTATAGACCACTTGCTGTCTATAGACCCATAGCTCTCATATAGACCACTAGCTGTCTATAGACCCCTAGCTCTCATATAGACCACTAGCAGTCTATAGACCCCTAGCTCTCATATAGACCACTAGCTGTCTATAGACCCCTAGCTCTCATATAGACCATTAGCTGTCTATAGATCTCTAGCTCTCATGAAGACCACTAGCTGTCTATAGACCCGTAGCTCTCATAAAGACCACTAGCTGCCTATGGACCCCTAGATCTCATATAGACAACTAGCTGTCTATAGACCCCTTTCTCTCATATAGACCACTAGGTGTCTATAGACCCCTATCTCTCATATAGACCACTAGTTATCTATAGACCCCTAGCTCTCATATAGACCACTAGCTGTCTATAGACTCCTATGTCTCATATAGACCACAAGCTGTCTATAGACCCCTACCTCTGTTCTAGACCATTAGCTGTCTATGGACTCCTAGCTCTCATATAGACCACTAGCTGTCTCTAGACCCCTAGCTCTCGTATAGACCACTAGCTGTCTATAGACCCCTAGCTCTCATATAGACCACTAGCTGTCTATAGACCCCTAGCTCTCATATAGACCACTGTCTATAGACACCTAACTCTCATATAGACCACTAGCTGTCTATAGACCTCTAGCTCTCATATAGGCCACTGTCTATAGACCCCTAGCTCTCATATAGACCCCTAGCTGTCTATAGACCCCTAGCTCTCATATAGACCCCTAGCTGTCTATAGACCCCTTGCTCTCATATAGACCACTAGCTCTCATATAGACCACTAGCTGTCTATAGACCTCTAGCTCCCGTATAGACCACTAGCTGTCTATAGACCCCTTGCTCTCATATAGACTCCTAGCTGTCTATAGACCCATAGCTCTCATATAGAGCACTAGCTGTCTATAGACCCTAGCTCTCATATAGACCACTGTCTATGGACCCCTAGCTCTCATATAGACCACTAGCTGTCTATAGACCCCTAGCTCTCATGTAGTCCCCTAGCTGTGTATAGACCCCTAGCTCTCATAAAGACCACTAACTGTCTATAGAGCTCTAGCTCTCATATAGACCACTAGGTGTCTACAGACCCCTAGCTCTCATATAGACCACTGTCTATAGACCCCTAGCTCTCATATAGACCACTAGCTGTCTATAGACCCCTAGCTCTCATAAAGACCACTAGCTGTCTATAGACCCCTAGCTCTCATGAAGACCACTAGCTGTCTATAGACCCCTAGCTCTCTTATAGACCACTACCTCTTCAAAGGGGGCTCCTTGGCGTGGTGAAGAGGCTCTTGGTCTGAGGAATTAGACCTGTCCTTCTCCTTCCTCAGACCGAGCCAAATTACCCCCCAATCCCCCCTTCCCTCTCCCATCCTCCCCATCCTCCCCTTTTTCCTTTTCTCCTCCTCCTCCCCGCCCCTCCCTTTTGCCCTTCCTTTTTGGCCTTTTGGGATTTTTTACCACAGGCACGCTAGTTCCTAGGTAGGGGAAAGGGTACCGCGGTCCATCCCATTCCGTTGAGGGTGTATCTCTGGAAGCCACCTTTCGGATTCCGGGGGTGGTGGCCGATAGAGGTATGCTTTGTGGCTGATATCCGACAGCCCTCTCTTTTGTCCACCGAGGTAGCTAGTCAGATGTGAGGTTGCTATCCCCGATTGCTGGTTTACTGGCATGATGGGTAGGGTATGGCACGGGTTCCATGCTGCATCTGCGCTACTTGCGGTGCTGAGGTCTTCTTAGGCGCACAGGGAGATTTCCGGCCCTTTCATTCCTCCTAGGAACTATCCCTCCCCGGTCCCCCCTTTTTTATTCTTTTTTTCTTTTTCTTTTCTTTTCTTCTTTCTTTTTTTTTCTTAAAAACAAAAAGAAAGAAGTAACCTAACCATGGAAGCCCTAGTCCATGAACCTGCTACCCCCAGGCCCCTTCTTGATACCGCACCCCGTTCTGACCCCGCCTCGTCTTTGGACCACTCTTCGGACACTCCTAATGCCTCTGTACCTCTTGCCGGTGCTGTTTCCTCACCCACTTCAGGTACTGAGGTCTCGACTGCCTCCTTCGATTTATCTGACCTCTGCTCTCCTTTGACTATGCTTCTGGCCTCTCCCTCTATGGTTGGACCAACTCTGGTCCCACGCCTAAACACCAACGACAATTACCTGCTAATGATACTTCTCCACTTCGTTCTTCTCAGAAAAGAACGGCACATCCTGCACTCCCTTTCCACGCTCAGTTTCAGAATGCACAATGGACTAAATTCTTCACTTTACGACCGACTTCCTCTATTGCCTATCTTTCCGACCACAGTATTGGCAAGGCACTCCTATGCCATGTTGGTAAAGACATTTCTTTTCATGCTCTTAAGAGCAGTACGCACATCATCATTGTACAGAATGCTACCCAAGCTCATGATCTTTCTCTTCTTTCACATATCGATACTGTTCCTGTCACTATTGAAAAACATCATTCCCTCAATTCTTGTAGTGGTACCGTCATTCTGCCCCATACCATAGTTCAAAAAAATTTCCAGACATGTGGCAATGACATTCTTGAACAGCTGGAACTCCAAGATCTCCCAATCCTCAAGGTAGACACTTATGTTCTTCCTGCCCGTGGGCAGAGACGATACCCTAGCAATGTGGCTCGTTTAACTTTTGACAGCCATGAACTCCCATCCTCAATTTATGTAGCAGGACATCGGTTACAAGTTCGAAAGGTGATCCCTACACTGCAACAGTGTAGAAATTGCTGGCGATTTGGCCATCCAGTGAAATATTGCAGATCTATAGCCGAATGCCCAGTCTGTGGTGCCGATGACCATTCTAATACATCTTGCAATCGACTTCCCTCTTGCCTTAATTGTCATGAGGCTCACCCTTTGTACTCTCGCCATTGCCAAGTCTACTTAAATGAGCGGGAAATCCGTTACCTCAAAGAGGCAGAAGGTCTTCCTTATGCCATGGCAGTTTCTCATCTCCGCCTCCAGGGAGACTACCTCGTGTTTCTTATTCAGGTGTTTCAAAACGTCTCCCCACTTCTGAGGTCCCATCTTCTGCAGCCTCCTCTGTGGTTACCTCTCCCATAGTCACTCCTGTATCTAATTCTTTTGCTGTCCTGGACTCAGACGTCTCTACTTTAATGCCTCAGTCTGTTCTTGCTTCTTCGTGTTCTCCCTCACAAGCCTCAGTATCGACGAGATCTCGTACGACACCTCCTCCCAATCGTCCCTCTACTTCTCAAAAGTCAAAAAAGGTCCTTTAACCCCTCCTTCCCTTCTTTCACCTCTTCATTCTACCTTCCCTGTCTCTGTACCTAGTTCTTCCCCTCTCACTGGCTCTGTTACAAGTGTAGAGGTTCACCCTCCTCCTCGTACTGTACCTTCCTCCCCTGTTCCCTCCCAAGTTTCTTCCCCTTCTGCCACCTCCCAGGTTTCTGCCTCTTCTGTCCCCTTCCACGCTTCTTCTCCAGTTCCCTCCACCCTTTTGCCCCTCCCCCTACCTTGGTACAGTCCATTACAGTTCGAATCTTTACTCATCCTCCCCCTACCATCTCCAATATTGTCTTCCATATGACGTCTCTGAATTCCGAAACACTTGAAGCAATCTCTGAATATATTGCAGAGACCAAACTATCAATGGACACTGATTCACCCTCTGTTCCTTCTCTCTCCTCTCCTCCATCTGCGCAACTCCTTTCTTCGCAGCTCACCGTTCCTTCACTACTTGAACATTTTCCACTGCCTCCGCATGTGGACTTTTCTAACCCCTCTAGTCCGTAGGAGCCCTTACCTGGAGTTTACCTGGAGAGAGTTTCGGGGGTCAACGCCCCCGCGGCCCGGTCTGTGACCAGGCCTCCTGGTGGATCAGCGCCTGATCAACCAGGCTGTTGCTGCTGGCTGCACGCAAACCAACGTACGAGCCACAGCCCGGCTGATCAGGAACTGACTTTAGGTGCTTGTCCAGTGCCAGCTTGAAGACTGCCAGGGGTCTGTTGGTAATCCCCCTTATGTGTGCTGGGAGGCAGTTGAACAGTCTCGGGCCCCTGACACTTATTGTATGGTCTCTTAACGTACTAGTGACACCCCTGCTTTTCATTGGGGGGATGGTGCATCGTCTGCCAAGTCTTTTGCTTTCGTAGTGAGTGATTTTCGTGTGCAAGTTCGGTACTAGTCCCTCTAGGATTTTCCAGGTTTATATAATCATGTATCTCTCCCTCCTGCGTTCCAGGGAATACAGGTTTAGAAACCTCAAGCGCTCCCAGTAATTGAGGTGTTTTATCTCCGTTATGCGCGCCGTGAAAGTTCTCTGTACATTTTCTAGGTCGGCAATTTCACCTGCCTTGAAAGGTGCTGTTAGAGTGCAGCAATATTCCAGCCTAGATAGAACAAGTGACCTGAAGAGTGTCATCATGGGCTTGGCCTCCCTAGTTTTGAAGGTTCTCATTATCCATCCTGTCATTTTTCTAGCAGATGCGATTGATACAATGTTATGGTCCTTGAAGGTGAGATCCTCCGACATAATCACTCCCAGGTCTTTGACGTTGGTGTTTCGCTCTATTTCGTGGCCAGAATTTGTTTTATACTCTGATGAAGATTTAATTTCCTCATGTTTACCATATCTGAGTAATTGAAATTTCTCATCGTTGAACTTCATATTGTTTTCTGCAGCCCACTGAAAGATTTGGTTGATGTCCGCCTGGAGCCTTGCAGTGTCTGCAATGGAAGACACTGTCATGCAGATTCGGGTGTCATCTGCAAAGGAAGACACGGTGCTGTGGCTGACATCCTTGTCTATGTCGGATATGAGGATGAGGAACAAGATGGGAGCTAGTACTGTGCCTTGTGGAACAGAGCTTTTCACCGTAGCTGCCTCGGACTTTACTCTGTTGACGACTACTCTCTGTGTTCTGTTAGTGAGGAAATTATAGATCCATCGACCGACTTTTCCTGTTATTCCTTTAGCACGCATTTTGTGCGCTATTACGCCATGGTCACACTTGTCGAAGGCTTTTGCAAAGTCTGTATATATTACATCTGCATTCTTTTTGTCTTCTAGTGCATTTAGGACCTTGTCGTAGTGATCCAGTAGCTGAGACAGACAGGAGCGACCTGTTCTAAACCCATGTTGCCCTGGGTTGTGTAACTGATGGGTTTCTAGATGGGTGGTGATCTTGCTTCTTAGGACCCTTTCAAAGATTTTTATGATATGGGATGTTAGTGCTATTGGTCTGTAGTTCTTTGCTGTTGCTTTACTGCCCCCTTTGTGGAGTGGGGCTATGTCTGTTGTTTTTAGTAACTGAGGGACGACCCCCGTGTCCATGCTCCCTCTCCATAGGATGGAAAAGGCTCGTGATAGGGGCTTCTTGCAGTTCTTGATGAACACAGAGTTCCATGAGTCTGGCCCTGGGGCAGAGTGCATGGGCATGTCATTTATCGCCTGTTCGAAGTCATTTGGCGTCAGGATAACATCGGATAGGCTTGTGTTAATCAAATTTTGTGGCTCTCTCATAAAAAATTCATTTTGATCTTCGACTCTCAGTCTGGTTAGCGGCTTGCTAAAAACTGAGTCATATTGGGACTTGAGTAGCTCACTCATTTCCTTGCTGTCATCTGTGTAGGACCCATCTTGTTTAAGTAGGGGCCCAATATTGGGCGTTGTTCTCGATTTTGATTTGGCATAGGAGAAGAAATACTTTGGGTTTCTTTCGATTTCATTTATAGCTTTTAGTTCTTCCCGCGATTCCTGACTCCTAAAGGATTCTTTTAGCTTAAGTTCGATGCTTGCTATTTCTCTGACCAGTGTCTCCCTGCGCATTTCAGATATATTGACCTCTTTTAGCCGCTCTGTTATTCTTTTCCGTCGCCTGTAAAGGGAGCTCCTGTCTCTTTCTATTTTACATCTACTCCTCCTTTTTCTTAGAGGAATAAGCCTTGTGCATACATCGAGTGCCACCGAGTTAATCTGTTCTAGGCATAAGTTTGGGTCTGTGTTGCTTAGTATATCTTCCCAGCTTATATCGGTTAGGACTTGGTTTACTTGGTCCCACTTTATGTTTTTGTTATTGAAGTTGAATTTGGTGAATGCTCCCTCGTGACTAGTCTCATTTTGTCGGTCTGGGGCTCCTCGCATACATGTCTGAACCTCAATTATGTTGTGATCTGCGTATATTGTTTTTGATATGGTGACATTTCTTATCAGATCATCATTGTTAGTGAATATGAGGTCTAGTGTATTCTCCAGTCTAGTAGGCTCTATTATTTGCTGGTTTAAATTGAATTTTGTGCAGAGATTTAAAAGCTCGTGTGAGTGTGAGTTTTCATCAGAGCTGCCTCCTGGTGTTATTACTGCAACAATATTATTTGCTATATTCCTCCATTTTAGGTGCCTTAAGTTGAAATCCCCCAGGAGCAAGATGTTGGGTGCAGGAGCTGGAAGATTTTCCAGACAGTGGTCAATTTTTAACAGCTGTTCCTGGAATTGCTGGGATGTTGCATCCGGAGGATTGTAGACTACCACAATGACTAGGTTTTGGTTCTCGACCTTTACTGCTAAAACTTCCACTACGTCATTTGAGGCATTAAGCAGTTCTGTGCAAACAAGTGACTCTGCAATGTACAGGCCAACCCCCCCCCTTTTGCCTGTTCACTCTGTCACATCTGTATAGGTTGTAACCTGGGATCCATATTTCATTGTCCAAGTGATCCTTTATGTGGGTCTCAGTGAAAGCCGCGAACATTGCCTTTGCCTCTGCAAGCAGTCCACGGATGAAAGGTATTTTGTTGTTTGTTGCTGGCTTTAGACCCTGTATATTTGCAAAGAAGAATGTTATCGGACTGGTGGTATTGTTGGTACTGGGGGGGGATTTTTTTTCCGGCATTAGTATCTGTATCTGTTGGTTTGGAGTGGAGGCCATCGACTGTGGTTCCACTCCAGGAATGACTGGATTTGGTGTACGATTTCTGCCATTTCCTGCCAGTTTTTTTTCCTTCCTGGCACTAAAAAACCTCTCCCTCTTGAGTGGCTGTGGCTACCCAGGTTTTCCCATGGCCTGGATGTTTTGTATCTTTTTGTCCCCTTTAGATGGTATGCCTGCAGATTTCAGGTATCTTTATCGTTGCCAATCATGGCCTATTTACAGTGGAATATATGCAACCTCATGGATAATTGGGGTGAGCTTCAGATGTTACTCTCCCAGTTTTCCCCTGTTGGTGTTTGCTTACAGGAACCAAAATTACACTCTGCTGTTATCTATCCCATCTCAGGCTATAATTTATTGTATTCTTCAGATCCTTTTCTTGATGGGACCTTTAATGAAAGTGCCCTCCTTCTACACACTGATATTCCGTACCATCAGCTATTTGTTCGTACTTCGCTGCATTACGCAGCAGCCCGTATCCAATTGCATAGGTGGTATACACTGTTCTTTATATCTCTCTCCTTCTCGGGCATTATCTATTCCGGATATTGCCTTTCCTGTTTCGTCATTACTGCCACCACTTCTATTACTTGGCGATTTTAATGCCCATCATTTCCTCTGGGGGGGTCTCACTGTGATTCCCGTGGCATTCAGTTAGAGGCTTTTCTTGCTACCCACCCCCTCCATGTTTTAAATACAGGTACTCACACCCATTTTGATCCTCGGACTCACACTCTCTCTTGCATCGATCTCTCAGTCTGCTCTTCCTCCGCCGCATTAGACTTCACCTGGTCTGTTCTCCTGGATTTACGTGACAGCGATCATTTCCCAATCATTCTTACTTCCCCTTCATATTCACCACCTCTTCGTATCCCATGCTGGCAATTTGATCAGGCAAATTGGAACCTTTACTCACAACTAACTGTTTTTAGTGAGGTTCCTTCTTTGTCCTCCACTGTTGAGCTTTTACACCTCTTCTTGTCCTCCGTTTTAACTGCAGCTTCTCATTCTATACCCCAAACTTCGGGCATGCATTCTCAGAAATGCGTGCCTTGGTGGTCTCCTGCTTGTGCTCGTGCAGTACGTTTGAAATGCGCTGCGTGGGGCAGGTACCGGTACAATAGAACCGTGGAGAGACTTCTTGATTTTAAGCAGAAGCGTGCGATCGCTCACCGTGTCATCCGTGACGCTAAACACACTTACTGGCGAGATTGTCTCTACCATCACCTCTGCTTCCTCTATGAGTGCAGTCTGGAAAAAAGTACGAAAACTGAGTGGTAAATATTCTCCTGATCTGGCTCCTGTTCTGCGGGTTGCCAGTGTTGATATAGCAAACCCACTAGATGTTGCCAATGAAATTGGCAATCATCTGGTCCATATTTCTCAGGGGCTCCATCTATGCCCCTCGTTTCTTTCCTCAAAGTCTCCCAGAGAGTTAGCACCCTTGGACTCTTCTTCTCTCAGAGAAGAACAGTATAATGTGCCTTTTACACTTCAAGAACTGGAGGAACACTCTCAGCTTGCCAATCATTGGCAGCTGGGCCCGACGACATTCATATTCGTATGCTACAACATTTACATCAGTCAGCCCTTGCAGTCCTATTATGCCTTTTCAATCTTATTTGGTCACAAGGAGTTCTTCCACAGCTGTGGAAATCTGCCATTGTTCTCCCTTTCCGCAAACCGGGCACTACGGGACATGAAGCCTCCCTCTATCGTCCCATTGCTCTTACCAGTGCTGTTTGCAAAGTGATGGAACGCCTGGTAAATAGAAGTTTAGTGTGGTATTTAGAGACACAACAGTCTCTCCACTCGTCAATATGATTTTCGTAAGGGACGTTCTACCATAGACCCCTTACTACGCTTGGATACGTATGTTCGTAATGCCTTTGCGAATAACCACTCAGTTATTGCCATATTTTTTGACCTTGAGAAGGCATATGACACAACTTGGAGGTAAAATATTTTGGCCCAAGCCCACTCCTTAGGCCTCCAAGGCAATCTACCATCCTTCCTTAAGAAATTTTTAACTGACAGACATTTCCGTGTTTGGGTTAACAATGTGCTCTCCCCAGACTTTATCCAAGCTGAGGGTGTCCCCCAGGGATGTGTTCTGAGCACAACACTTTTTCTCCTTGCTATAAATGATTTGGCCTCTAGTCTTCCATCAAATATTTGGTCATCACTCTATGTTGATGACTTCGTTATTGCCTGTGCAGGCGCTGACTGTCACCTCATTACAGTTTCTCTCCAGGATGCGGTCGACCGTATTTCCAATTGGGCCACCACACATGGGTTTAAATTTTCCAGTACCAAAACTCACCAAATTACTTTCACCAGATGCTCTGTCATCTCCGATCATCCTTTGTACCTCTATGGCTTCCATATCCCTGAGCGTGATACAGTCAGGTTTCTGGGCCTCCTCTTTGACCGTAGGTTATCCTGGAAACCTCACATTACCTCTCTGAAGGCAACTTGTCACAGCCGGCTGAACCTTCTTAAAACCCTTGCTCATCTTTCATGGGGAGCTGATCGTCGAACTCTCCTTCGCCTACATTCCACCCTCATTTTATCGAAACTTCATTATGGTGACCAGATCTATTCAGCGGCCTCTCCTGCTACTCTCTCTAGCCTTAACCCCATTCATCACCAAGGATTACATTTATGCCTTGGTGCTTTTCGCTCTTCCCCTGTTGAGAGCCTCTATGCAGAAGCGAACGTTCCATCCTTATCCGATCGCTGTGATGCCCATTGCCTTCGCTACAATGTACACTCTCATGATCTCCGCAATCCTTCCATTTATAGAATGGTCACCAATATTAGTAGACATTCTTTATTTGTTCGCCGCCCCTGTTTACTCTGTCCCTTCTCTCTTCGCCTACATTCGCTCTTGTCTTCTTTTCAATTAACACCTTTCTATATTCATTTAGCATCTCACTTTTCCCTACCCCCCTGGGAAGTTCCAGCTGTTCGAGTCTGTTCTTTCTCTCTTCCTTGCTCGAAAGCCCAACTGTCTACGGTCGCTTCCCGCTCTCTTTTTCTTGACCACTTCCACTCTCATTCTTATGCCATTGCAGTGTACACAGATGGCTCTAAGTCTTCTGATGGTGTAGGATTTGCTGCAGTGTTTCCGGACAGCGTCGTACGAGGGCATTTACTATCTTCGGCTAGTATTTTTACTGCTGAATTGTATGCCATTCTTGCAGCACTTATCCGTATTGCATCTATGCCTGTGTCATCATTTGTGGTTGTCTCAGACTCCCTTAGTGCTTAACAGGCTATACAGAAATTTGATACACCTCACCCCTTAATCCTCCGTATCCAACTTTGGCTACACCGCATCTTTACCAAGCATAAAGATATTGTTTTTTGTTGGGTCCCTGGTCATGTTGACGTACAGGGCAATGAACAGGCAGACACTGCTGCGCGGTCAGCAGTACATGACCTACCAGTTTCATGTAGAGGTATTCCATTTACAGACTATTTAGCTGCAATAGTTACCCACCTTCACACCCGTTGGCAACAACGTTGGTCTACTATGCTCGGTAACAAACTTCAATCTATTAAACCGAGTATAGGTTACTGGCCGTCTTCTTGTCACCAGTGTCGAGGTTGGGAGACTACTCTCTCCCATCTTCGCATTGGCCATACTCATCTTACCCATGGATATCTCATGGAGAGGTGCCCTGCTCCTCTCTGTGAGAGTTGTCAGGTTCCATTATCAGTCAGCCACATTCTGTTAGACTGCCCACTTTATCAACGAGCACGCAGAATTTACCTCCGTCGTCGTCTTCGCTCCGCTGCTCTCTCTTTACCTTCCCTTCTCGCTGATGGACCCACCTTTCATCCGGACTCTCTCATTGACTTTTTGACAATAACTGACTTACTTCACAAACTCTGATGACTTCAGCCCTTTCTACCTCAATCTCTTGCTACCCTCTACCCCTGCACTATCCCCTGCCCCACTGTTTTCTGTAACCTACTGAGCATCCCTCCTCCCTTCTGCTGCCCAATACCCTCGCTTCCTTCCCTACCCTTCAGTGCTGTATAACCCTGGTGGCTTAGCGCTTCTTTTTTATTATAATTATAATAATATAGGCCACTAGCTGTCTATAGACTCCTACCTCTGTTATAGACCACTAGCTGTCTATAGACCCCTAGCTCTCATATAGACCCCTAACTATATACCCCTAGCTCTCATATAGACCCCTAGCTATCTATAGACCCCTAGCTCTCATATAGACCCCTACCTCTGTTATAGACCACTAGCTGTCTATAGACTCCTAGCTCTCATACAGACCACTAGGTGTCCATAGACCCCTAGCTCTCATAAAAACCACTAGCTGTCTATAGACCCCTAGCTCTCATATAGACCCCTGGCTGTCATATAGACCCCTGGTTGTTTTATAGACCCCTGGCTGTCATATAGTCCCCTAGCTGTCATATAAACCCTTGGCTGTTTTATAGACCCCTGGCTGTCTTATAGCCCCCCTAGTTGTCATATAGATCCCCCTGGCTGTCTTATAGTCCCCTGGCTCTCATATAGTCCCCTGGCTGTCATATAGACCCCTGATTGTCATATAGTCCCCTAGCTGTCTTATAGACCCCTAGCTGTTTCCAAGAGAGGAGCTGGACAGATACCTAAAGTCAGTACCTAACCAGCCAGGCTGTGGTTCATACGTCGGATTACGTACATTCGATAGTAACAGTATGGTTGATCACCGCAAGACCTGGTCATAGACCGGACCGCGGGTACAGTGACCCCAGGAGCACCCTCCAGGTAGGCACATAACGGGTCCAGGAACTGGGCCGCAAATTTAAGTGGTAGTAAATTATTTACAAATTTATATCTGGTTACAGAGATGAATTATGTCACAAGTTGGTATCTATCTCGTCACTATCAAGTACATACTACTAATTTATTTACTTCATGTCTACAACTTTTAGACACCAAGGTAAACACTCACGGAGTATACTTGTATACGCTTATCAGTGTGTGTTTCCCGCCCAGGCAGAGTAATCTGAAAAAGAAGAAACACTCTCATCATCACTCACTCCACTGTCTTGCCAGAGGCGTGTCAATACTACTGTTAAAAACTACAACATAGGTATCTCCAGCTGTCCTTCAGAGTGCGGACACTCTACTTCCCACCTGTCCTTCAGAGTGCGGACACTCTACTTCCCACCTGTCCTTCAGAGTGCAGACACTCTACTTCCCACCTGTCCTTCAGAGTGCGGACACTCTACTTCCCACCTGGAAAACGATATGAAGTTCAATGAAGAGAAATTTCAATTACTCCGATATGGAAAACTTGTAGAAATTAAAACCGTATCGGATGTCAAGCCCGTGATAGTTCCCATCATATTGCTTGTTCTCTCTCGGCTGAAATATTGCTGCATACTAACGGCTCCTCTCAAGGAAAGCCAAATTGCTGACCTGGAGAATGTAAAGAAAACTTTCACGGCACTTATAAATACGATAAAGCACTTAAAGTAATGGGAACGGTTGAAGACCCTTGATTTGTATTCCCTGGAATGCAGGGGAGAAAGATACATGATAATATACTCCTGGAAAATCCTAGAGGGACCAGTCCCAAATTTGCACATGGAAATCAATCCAAACGAAAGCAAAATACTCGACAGACGATGCAACATCCCCCAATGAAAAGCAGGGGTGTCACCAGCACGATAAGAGACAACACAGTAAGTGTCAGGGGCCCAAGACTGTTCAACTGCCTCCCAGCATACATCAGGGGGATTAACAATTGTTATGACCAAGGTCATAATGAGACTAATTTATATGTATTATCCACTTAATATTATACTCGGGGTTTCTTTAATATTAGCTAAATTAAGGATAAGTAAGTAAGTAAGTAAGTAAGTAAGTTTATTCAGGTATACACAAATACAGTTACATAGAATTATCATACATAGCAGCATATGTGTAGAGAACCTGGGATAACCCAAAAAAGTCAGACAGAGTGACTTATTTCCACTGGGGTTCCACTAGTTTATAATATTCATTCGCTGCCTGACCATGGTAGAGTGCGGTTGTGCTCTGCACCCCTCTGCTGTTTGTAGGCAAGCTCCCTTGTCAGTTACCTGGCTGCAGTGGTGTGAATGGTGCTGTCACACCTCGGCTAACAACATAGGTGCACTGTGATTTTCAAGATGGCGGTTAGTCTGAGACGCCGGATAAATACTGTATGCATTGAGCTACTTAAAGAAACGATAACGCCCAGTTCTGCGCAAGTCTTATTGCCAAAGATCATCCGGGAGACATATGGCGTACAAGATAGTGACTTGTATGGTGTAGCATTGAACGGAGGACAACGAATTTTCGTCAAACTGCTATCAGCAACGGTTTATGAATCGTTAGTCACCAGGTTTCAGGACGTGAGTCTTAACGTCACACCAGCTGTCAGTGTACGAATGATAGATGTTTCACGGCATTATACGTGGATCAAGTTACGCAACGTTCCCTTTGAGGCAGACGAGGCGGATATAAGGAAAGTTTTTGAGAAGTATGGGACGGTGCATTATGCTCAACATGGTACGTGGGCGGCAGGAGCCAATGCTGGTTTTCCAGAGGGTTCTTTCAACCTCAAAATGACTTTGAGGCACCCAATACCGTCCTATGTGTATCTACAAGATTTCAGGACGCAGGTAATGGTAATGTACCCAGGACAACGACGTACGTGCAGCCTATGTGGTGAGTATGATCACATAGCAGCGACCTGTGACAAGCGAAGACATGTGCCTGGACCTGTGGTGGACGTCGCAGCCCTGCTTCAAAGGTGGCAGGTGAGGAACAAACATCGGATGGAGGGCGTGGTGTTTTGTAGAGCGAGATAGTGGATCGGGCACACAGGACTGGCGGTGAGTTGGAGTCCCGCCCCAAGCTGCCTGATCAGGTGTCGTCTCCTGTGGATAAGGAGGAGCAGCAATTACAGGAGAAGGTTCTTGAGATTGAGGAGGAATTGGTGGAGGTGTTGAAGACTTTGTCACCGCCAGAGAGGGACGTTACATCTGAGCGTGGTGTCATCGGAGAATCGTCGCTTCCAGAAAGTCTGAGACATGATAATTTGGGACGTGATGGTGGTTTGGAGTCGTCCATTGAATCATTAAACCATTCTCAGGTGGAGGTGGAGGTTCATTGAGAGGCAACATCTGACCAAGACATGTGTAACATGACTGTCACGAGAAAGAGGGCGGCTACATCAGATTCTGATGACGTCCTTACGCCTGCGCAAAGGCCTGGGAAACAGACTGAGGTGAAGTGTGAAGGTAGTGGTGTAGGTGGTGGTAGCCATGATAGGAGGCACCGGAAGAAGGGGGAAGGGAAAGAGAGCACTGAAGGTGTCAAACTTAAATTCAAGCTCTGGAGTTGTAAAGAGTGATGAGAGGAAGCAGGGGTGGAAACTTTAATAGGCCTTAGGTGTATGTCTGTAAATGTTAATGGGTTATGTAGCGGTATGAAGAGAGATTGGTTTTGTAATTATCTGAATAAATCTAGAGTGGATGTTGTGTTCCTGCAGGAGCACAATTTTAAAGAGGGTAGGGTGTTGGAGGTGGCAGGATTTCGAGTAGTTACCTTGCCATCTCCCCGTCTAAAAGGTGGTGTTGGAATTTTAATAAGGGAGATGAGCCCGTTTGTTTTGCAGAGAAGCGAGGGAGGAGGGGGAGGGAGGGTGTTGCATGTGGATGGGTGGTGGATGGGTAACCGTGTGTCTTTTGTGAGTGTGTATGCGCCGGCAGAAAATAACATAAAGGTAAAGAATGATTTTGTGTGTGAGGATCTTGTGTTTTTCTTAAGTGCACTGCCAGAGGTGGCGATAGTTGGTGGGGACTGGAATAGTGTAATCAGGGTGGCTGATGTGGATCCAAAAGGGGCTGGATATATGTCTGCGGCTCTTAGGGATTTATTAAGGGATGTTAGGTTACGTGATGCCTTTGGGGGGGCGGTGTGGGAGACTGAATATACGTTTGTTAGGAGTGGTTATGCTGCGAGACTAGATAGAGTGTACCTTTCTCAGGGAGTGGATGTGAATCTTTCAGTACTGTTGAGGCTACAATGTCAGATCATAGGGCAGTGGTGGTGGAGGTTGGGTGGGGGACGCTCGAGGACATATATAGGAGTTATTGGAAATTAAATATAAGTGTGTTAGGTGATGAGGAGGGGTTGGAGGGGTTTTCAGTCCTATGGAGGGAGCTTAGTGTGGAAGAACAGGGAGTGGATGACATTGTGACATGGTGGGATAGTGCCGCAAAGGAAAGGATTAGAAAGTTTTATGTGAGAGAGGGAAAACGTATTAATAATTTAAAATATGGACTGGCTAACTATTTAGAGGACAGGTTAAGAGGTTGCTATGGGCAGGGGGTGGGTGGGAATAATTTTCCTATGGATGAAATAGCTGAAATAAAGGGGAGGTTGAGGGTGTTGCAAAATGAAAGGTTTCAAGCTGTAAGGGTGCAGGCAGGGGTGGAGGAAGTGCTTTGGGGCAACAAGCCATCAGCGTGTGTTTTGCGGCATCAAAAGCAAAGGCAGGTGGTGACAGCTATACCAAGTTTAGAGGTAATGGAGATGGTTGGGAATTATAGAGCAGGGCAGGAGATACGAACCATGAAGGGGATGTGTACGTATGCGGAGGCTTGGTACGAGAAGTACTGGAACAGTGGGGGGGTGGGTGACGTGGCGTTGGACAAGGTGTGTACGTATGTGACGTGCAATTTAGGAAATAGTGATAGAAAGGCTTTAGGTGGGACTATTACGGCAGAGGAAATAGAGAATGCGTTAAGAGGAATGAGGAAGAGGAAAGTTCCTGGTATTGACGGTCTCCCGGTAGAATTTTATTTACAACATTGGACGTTGATAAAGGAATTTGTAGTTAGGTTATTTAATCATATGAAGGAGAAGGGTAAGTTTGGGGAGAAGCAGGTAACAGCAGTTGTAATGTTGGTCCCGAAGGTCAAGGGCCAGCCCACCCTTCGGGAGTACTGAGCCATATCACTGATGTGTGCAGACTATAAGGTGTTTGCAAAAATTTTAGGTAATAGGTTCAAATGTGTTGTGGGGAGGGTGGAGTCAAAATCTCAGTTTGGGTTGCCAGGAAGGTCGATGATTGAAGGACATGGGATACTGAGAAGTTTTGCGGAAGATAAGGGTGGGGGTGGAGGGGCGGCTTTGTTGGCTCTAGATTGGCAGGGAGCATATGATAGAGTGGAAAGGGGAGCTTTGCAGGTTATACTTAGGAGACAGGGTTGTGGGGAGGAAATAGTCGAGTGGGTAAATACGTTGTACAAGGGGGCAAAAATGAGGATACAGATTAATGGGTGTATGGGGAGGGAAATTCCAATGGGTAGAGGCCTTAGACAGGGATGCCCCATCTCCCAAATATTGTTTGCGTGTTTCCAGGACCCCTTTTATAGAATGGTTGACCGTAGCTTATGTACGCCATGTGAGGGAAGTGTGGAGGGTGGGAGGGCCTGGCCGAGTTTAATTGGATATGTTGACGACACCACTGTTCTCATTCGTGAAGGGATGTCAATGGGAGTGTTGGACGAGGTTGTGCAATTATTTGGAAGTGCCACAGGTATGCAGGTAAATAGTGCGAAGGCAAGGTGCATGGAGTTGGGTTCTTGGGTGGGGGGTGTGGGGGGGAGATGTAATGTTGTTAAAGAATGGGCGGTGTCTTTAAAGATTTGTGGTATTATTTATAAGGATGACATGGTTGCGGCGCGGGAGGAAAACTCGGATAGGTTATTGGAAAGGATTGTGGGGCGTCTAGGTGTTCTGAGACCCCAGCACCTAACTCTGATACAGCGAGTGATAGTCGTGAACATTTTATTGTATAGTAAGGTTTGGCATGTTGCAGCTGTGTTCCCAATTACAGGGACAGTGATTGCGGGGATTCTAAGACGGGTGTACAAATTTTTGTGGGGTTGACGTTGTGATTGGTTATGGAGGGAAGTTGTAATGCTACCTGTAAGTCAGGGTGGGTTGGGGTTGATGGATTTGAGACTGAGGGCTAAATGTGTGTTTATTAAATGGGAAGTGTTGCGTGAGGGTGTGAATGCGGGGCGTTAGGGAAGGATACACGACAGGCTGGGTATGTGGTATCGAGGAATGGAGTTGAGGGAATGTGAAATAGTTTTGAGGGCTGTGATGTTGGTTAGGGAACTGAGAAAGGTTCGTATAAGGGTTTTGTGTAGGTTACTTGTAGGTAGGTGCGTTGTCCCAGTTGAGGGTTTGTTCTCCATGTATGCGTGGAAGAGTATTTGGTTTAGATTTAGTAAAATGAAGTTAAACCCTCGGGCGTGTGAGGTGATGTTTCGTTTTCTGTATGGGATCCTTCCGTCTGGTGAGATATTACGAAACAGACAGGTTGTAGAAGGTGGGGGGTGTGGTATCTGTGGAGGGGATGAGACAGCGTTCCATGTAGTTTACTTTTGTGAAGGGCTAGAGGAGGTTAGGTGCTGGTTAAGTAGGTTGGTACAGAGGGTGGGGGGCCGTGGGGTGTCGGTTTTGCGTGCATTAAGTCTAGATATGGGTGGGTTAGATGAGGGTGTCATAAGAGATTTAGATTATATCATGGTAGATTATATGTATATGTCGTGGGTGATGAGGGGGAGAGGGGATAGTGAAGAGCGAAGGAAGGTTCTTGCGGTAACGTTCTATCGTACGATGTGTCGTAACAGAGATTTGTATGGGAGGAGGTGGGATCAGGCTTTCTCAGAGGGGTATAGAATGCTAACATTAGGGATTCTCGTAAATCTGTGATTGATAATGAGTGAGTGAAGGGGTTTTCATAGGTTGGAGGGAGTCGGGGTCACAGCGGGCTCGCCTCCTTTGGGGGGGGGTCGTGAGAGTGTTGTGAATGTGGGTTTGGAATGGTTTCCTGGTTTTCATTGAGACTTTATGACAGCCAAGTGTGGATGTAGAGCTCAAGGTCTCGTTATGTTAGATATAACACTTTTCAGAATGTAGGTATAATATAGTAGATTTTTTTATGTATAATTTTGATGCGTATCAGTCTTGTATAACATGATTCTTGAGTAATAAGTTATTTGCGACATGAAGTGTGTTATAGTTTGTATTTATGTTACGTGCTGGGTTTTTGCATGATGAGATATACTTATATACTGTTTTGCTTTGTGCATACAGTGCATCTGATTAATGTGATTTTGTGAAAATTTTGTGTGTACGTGTGTAGTGTGTACTCACCTATTTGTGGTTGCAGGGGTCGAGTCCTAGCTCCTGTGTGTGTGTGTGTGTGTGGGTGTGCGTGTGTATGTATATATATATATATATATATATATATATATATATATATATATATATATATATATATATATATATATATATATATATATATATCCCTTTCTATTGTATTGAGCCTTTGTCATGGGTCAGACGTTATGTAATACTTTATATATGTATGATTCGATTCTTTTTAAAGTTTATAATTATGGTCTGTACCCTGATACCGGTTTAGTGTCAATGCTAAGTTCTTGATGCTAAGTTTTAGTCTGTATGGTACACAGACATATCTAGACAGTTTAGTGACGTAGTCCATTTGTGTCTGAGATTATGTATATGGGTTTATTGTAACAGTAAAGCGCTTCAGTTGTGTTCAAAGCTGTATTCTTTTTCTGTATATTCATATGTTGGTATATGTAAAGCTGTATTGTTAGGGATGCGTTTGTAGATGTTCTAGTAAGATTATGATGTTAGGTTTTGGGTTTTTGATTAATGTGAAGGATGGGATTTAACTGATATAACTTCTCAGTATATTTTATGTTCAAGTGTATTGAGTCTTTGTCAGATGTCATGTTATAGGTACAATTTATATATATGTAAGGTTTTGCATCAATGAATGTGTATATAAGTCAATTCATGACCCTGTGACATGTAATTTTTTTTTTAGCTATGTTCTTGCCGTAAGTTCTTGTTGTATGTTTGGCAGTAATATCTTGTGAGCATGTAGGTGCAATCCGTTTGTCAGTTAATTTGATAGAACATTCGCTGCCTGACCACGGTAGAGTGCGGTTGTGCTCTGCACCCCTCTGCTGTTTTCAGGCGAGCTACCTCATTTCGTCACTCAACCTTTGAGTAGTGAGGACGTGCGCTGCTGCTGCCCCTGGCATTGATTAGTGGCAGTTATATTTTCACAGTATGGCACAGGCCAGCCGGAGACGCATAAACACAGTCTGTGTTGAGCTTATCCGTGGGGCTGTGACAGGAACTTCTATGGACCTACTACTACCTGCAATCATACGAGATACATATGGTATTGCTAACGAGGAGATATGTGGAGTAGCGCTGAATGGCACAACGAGGATCTTTGTCAAGTTTAATTTGGCAAGTGTGTATGAGGCGGTGGTAGACAAGTACCAGGAGGTTACTTTGACAGTTAACTCCGCTGTGACCGTGCGACTTCACGACGTTTCTCGCCATTACACATGGGTTAAGATTAGAAATGTGCCATTCGAGGCGGATGATTCTGACATCCATCTTGCGATGGGCAAATATGGTACAGTACATATGGCCACTGTTGGGAAGTGGGCTACTGGGCCATATGCAGGGATACTCGAAGGAACGTATTCTGTGAAGATGACGTTACATTACCCTATTCCGTCGTACGTAGTGCTGCCAGAATTTCGGACCCAGGTGTTTGTGACATACGCTGGGCAACGCTGGACCTGTCGGTTGTGTGGGTCATATGATCATCTAGTGGCTCTGTGTGGAAGGAGGCGTGGCAACATGGAACAACGGCAATGACATACAGCAGTAGAGAAGGGTGAGGAGCAAGATTTGCCTTATGTGACTCTGCCTACACAAGGTGGGTCCTGGAGTGAGGAGGTCGAGAGAGCGGAGTAGATGGAGTCAGCAGGTGTGACGAGGGGGGAGGGCCACCTCTTCATTGAACGCAGCTCAGGTGTTGGAAGAGAACACCCCGACTGCGAGTGATAGTGATGTGGAAGACTCATTAGCCATGGCTTTAAATGTGTTATTGGCTGACAAGAGTATTGGGAAGGTTGGGAGTCCAGACCTAGTTCTTGGGTCTGCTGTGGATCAGGGCGTGGAACAGGATCTGCGGTCTGCGCAGTGTGATAAGAATATTTTTATGCAAGCGGTGGAGGTGGAGGTCCACCGGGACAATGTAACAGACGACATGATGCAAGCAGAGGGAGCATCACGGAAGCGCGCTGCTGTGCTATCTGACTCTGAGGACGTGATCACGCCTGCTCAGCGCACTGGCAAAAAATCCTGGGCGGAAGTTACGCAGAGAGGACACAGCGGCCCTAAGGGGCAGGAGTTGGTTAAGAGCGTTTCTAAAGGAGGGGAGAGGGACCGAGGTGTCACAAAACGATCTGGTGGCAAGACAGTACCAGGGTCAAGAAGGAAAACCACTCTGTAAGCTTCAAGTGCATGACATTGAACATTAATGGATTGAGATCAGAGAGAAAGTGTGTATGATTTAGTGAATATTTGGTGCGTAATAGTGTTGATGTGGTGTTCGTGCAGGAACACAACTGCAGACCAGGTTATGAGTTGAAGGTGAATGGGTATAATGTGTATGTGGAGCATGAGATAAGGTTGAAAGGAGGAGTTGCCATCCTTGTAAGGGAAACTAGCCCGTTCGTAGTGAGGCATTGTGAGGGTGGGGAGGGGAGGGTGATTCGTGTAGATGGGTGGTGGGGTAGGGTACAGATGAGTTTGGTGTGTGTATGGTCCGGCAGAGGGAGATGTGCGTATTAAGAATAAATTTGTGAAGGATGTCCTAGTATATTATTTGCGGGCTTTGCCGGGTGTAGCTGTAATTGGTGGTGATTGGAATTGTGTGATAAGGCGTAAGGATGTGGAACCTAGAGGAGCAGGGTATTGTTCGGGGATTTTGGGGGAATTATTAAATGGAGTGGGGCTAATGGACGTTGGAGGGGGTGGGGTTGTAGACGGGGTTGTTAGACGTGGATATGTGGCTAGACTGGATCGCTTGTATGTGCCCCGAACAGTAATAGTGAGCAGGGTGTGTGTGGTGGACGCGTTTTTTTCGGATCATAGAGGAGTAACGGTGGACCTAGAATGGGAGGGATTGCCTAGAAGGGGTCAAGGTTATTGGAAGTTAAATGTGAAGCTTTTGCAGGGTGAGGAATGTCGTCAGTCTTTTGCACAATTGTGGGAACGGTTGGTGGATGAGGCGCCGGGGGATGATGTTTACCTGGAGTTTACCTGGAGAGAGTTTCGGGGGTCAACGCCCCCGCGGCCCGGTCTGTGACCAGGCCTCCTGGTGGATCAGCGCCTGATCAACCAGGCTGTTGCTGCTGGCTGCACGCAAACCAACGTACGAGCCACAGCCCGGCTGATCAGGAACTGACTTTAGGTGCTTGTCCAGTGCCAGCTTGAAGACTGCCAGGGGTCTGTTGGTAATCCCCCTTATGTGTGCTGGGAGGCAGTTGAACAGTCTCGGGCCCCTGACACTTATTGTATGGTCTCTTAACGTGCTAGTGACACCCCTGCTTTTCATTGGGGGGATGGTGCATCGTCTGCCAAGTCTTTTGCTTTCGTAGTGAGTGATTTTCGTGTGCAAGTTCGGTACTAGTCCCTCTAGGATTTTCCAGGTGTATATAATCATGTATCTCTCCCTCCTGCGTTCCAGGGAATACAGGTTTAGAAACCTCAAGTGCTCCCAGTAATTGAGGTGTTTTATCTCCGT
This sequence comes from Cherax quadricarinatus, assembly GCF_038502225.1. Taxonomy (NCBI): domain Eukaryota; kingdom Metazoa; phylum Arthropoda; class Malacostraca; order Decapoda; family Parastacidae; genus Cherax; species Cherax quadricarinatus. Next base: position 20,098,707 of record NC_091293.1, on the reverse strand, counting down.
TATGCGCGCCGTGAAAGTTCTCTGTACATTTTCTAGGTCGGCAATTTCACCTGCCTTGAAAGGTGCTGTTAGAGTGCAGCAATATTCCAGCCTAGATAGAACAAGTGACCTGAAGAGTGTCATCATGGGCTTGGCCTCCCTAGTTTTGAAGGTTCTCATTATCCATCCTGTCATTTTTCTAGCAGATGCGATTGATACAATGTTATGGTCCTTGAAGGTGAGATCCTCCGACATAATCACTCCCAGGTCTTTGACGTTGGTGTTTCGCTCTATTTCGTGGCCAGAATTTGTTTTGTACTCTGATGAAGATTTAATTTCCTCATGTTTACCATATCTGAGTAATTGAAATTTCTCATCGTTGAACTTCATATTGTTTTCTGCAGCCCACTGAAAGATTTGGTTGATGTCCGCCTGGAGCCTTGCAGTGTCTGCAATGGAAGACACTGTCATGCAGATTCGGGTGTCATCTGCAAAGGAAGACACGGTGCTGTGGCTGACATCCTTGTCTATGTCGGATATGAGGATGAGGAACAAGATGGGAGCTAGTACTGTGCCTTGTGGAACAGAGCTTTTCACCGTAGCTGCCTCGGACTTTACTCTGTTGACGACTACTCTCTGTGTTCTGTTAGTGAGGAAATTATAGATCCATCGACCGACTTTTCCTGTTATTCCTTTAGCGCGCATTTTGTGCGCTATTACGCCATGGTCACACTTGTCGAAGGCTTTTGCAAAGTCTGTATATATTACATCTGCATTCTTTTTGTCTTCTAGTGCATTTAGGACCTTGTCGTAGTGATCCAGTAGTTGAGACAGACAGGAGCGACCTGTTCTAAACCCATGTTGCCCTGGGTTGTGTAACTGATGGGTTTCTAGATGGGTGGTGATCTTGCTTCTTAGGACCCTTTCAAAGATTTTTATGATATGGGATGTTAGTGCTATTGGTCTGTAGTTCTTTGCTGTTGCTTTACTGCCCCCTTTGTGGAGTGGGGCTATGTCTGTTGTTTTTAGTAACTGAGGGACGACCCCCGTGTCCATGCTCCCTCTCCATAGGATGGAAAAGGCTCGTGATAGGGGCTTCTTGCAGTTCTTGATGAACACAGAGTTCCATGAGTCTGGCCCTGGGGCAGAGTGCATGGGCATGTCATTTATCGCCTGTTCGAAGTCATTTGGCGTCAGGATAACATCGGATAGGCTTGTGTTAATCAAATTTTGTGGCTCTCTCATAAAAAATTCATTTTGATCTTCGACTCTCAGTCTGGTTAGCGGCTTGCTAAAAACTGAGTCATATTGGGACTTGAGTAGCTCACTCATTTCCTTGCTGTCATCTGTGTAGGACCCATCTTGTTTAAGTAGGGGCCCAATACTGGGCGTTGTTCTCGATTTTGATTTGGCATAGGAGAAGAAATACTTTGGGTTTCTTTCGATTTCATTTATAGCTTTTAGTTCTTCCCGCGATTCCTGACTCCTAAAGGATTCTTTTAGCTTAAGTTCGATGCTTGCTATTTCTCTGACCAGTGTCTCCCTGCGCATTTCAGATATATTGACCTCTTTTAGCCGCTCTGTTATTCTTTTCCGTCGCCTGTAAAGGGAGCGCCTGTCTCTTTCTATTTTACATCTACTCCTCCTTTTTCTTAGAGGAATAAGCCTTGTGCATACATCGAGTGCCACCGAGTTAATCTGTTCTAGGCATAAGTTTGGGTCTGTGTTGCTTAGTATATCTTCCCAGCTTATATCGGTTAGGACTTGGTTTACTTGGTCCCACTTTATGTTTTTGTTATTGAAGTTGAATTTGGTGAATGCTCCCTCGTGACTAGTCTCATTTTGTCGGTCTGGGGCTCCACGCATACATGTCTGAACCTCAATTATGTTGTGATCTGAGTATATTGTTTTTGATGAACTGGTAAATTGGTGGGATTTGGTGGCTAAAAATCGTATCAGAGAATATTATATTTGTCGTGGGAGGGAATATAATCGGTTAAAGTATGGGTTTCAAAGATATCTTGAAGGGCAGCTGCGGGACTGTTATGCAAGAGGAGGAGCAAGCTATCCAGTGCAGGACATTGAGGGTTTAAAGGAGAGTATTAGGGTATTGCAAAACGAGCGCTTTGATGGTGCGCGAATTATGGGAGGATTGGAAGAAGTACTATGGGGTGATCGGCCATCGGCTTGCATGTTAAGAGGCCAGAGAAAGAGGAGAGTGACGATGGAGATGATGGGGTTAAACGTACATGTAGGGATGGAAGGGTATAGAGCGGGTCAAGCATTGGTAACGACAGAGGGTATGAGTGGATATGTAGACGCTTGGTTTAAGACATATATGCAAAGCGTGGGTTTCCGTGAGGTGGCATTGAGGGAAATGGGAGAGTATGTGCAGTGTGAGCTTGATGGTCAAGATCGGGTGGCATTAGGTGGGCCGATTACGGAGTGTGAGATTTGGCAGGCGTTGTCAGGAGTGAGCTTGGGAAAGGCGTCGAGTATAGACGGACTGCCAAATGATTTCTACGTAAAGAATTGCGGGGTTCTGAGGGTTTTCTTAGTAAGGCTGTTTAACATACTTAAGGCGGCTGAGGTAATGTGAGAACAGCAACAGACGGCCGTTGTGGTGTTGGTACCGAAAGGGGAGCAGTCAACGGTAATGGATTATCGGGCACTTTCGCTTATGTGTGGAGATTATAAGTTGTTTGCGAGAATATTAGGGAACAGAATCAAGAGGGTAATAGGCAAAGTAATTGATAGGGGGCAATATGGGGTGCCAGGAAGGTCGATGTATGAAGGGCATGGCATGATTCGAGAATTTATAGAGAAACGGGGGGAGTTGGGTGATGGAGGTGTATTGGCATTAGATTGAAAGGCTGCTTATGATAGTGTAGAAAGGGAAGCGTTATGGAGGTTCATGCATTGGCAAGGTTTTGGGGAAGAAATAATATCTTGGACAAAATTATTGTATCAGGGGGCGTCGATGAGGGTGCAGGTTAACGGGAGGCTAGGAGTTAAAATACAGATGCGACGGGGACTGCGCCAAGGCTGCCCACTATCACAAATATTGTTTGCATGTATACAGGATCCATTTTATAGGGCCATTCTGAGGTGTGTTGCGGTAGGTGGGGAGGGTACTGACCGGGGGGAGGGGGGGCTGGTATCATAGGTTATGTGGATGACACGACTGTTTTGGTGATAGGTAATAGGGACTTGCTTAGGGTGGGTAAGGTGGTGGATGTGTTTGGGGAGGCTTCAGGTATGAAAATTAATGTTGAGAAGACTAAGTTTCTAGACCTAAGGGATAGTACAAATGGGGATGAGGTGGTAGGGGGTGGGTGGAAGGTGGTGGATCAACTAATGATATGTGGGATAATTTATGTGAGAAATACACGGGTGGCTTAAGAGGTGAATTCGGTGCGAATAGTGGATGGAGTATTGAAAAGACTTGGTGGTTTGAGGGCGATGCAACTAACGCTGCATCAAAGAGTAATAGTGACGAACGTGCTATTGTACAGCAAGATATGGCATGTCGTTGCCATGTACCCACTGATGAGACGTGAGGTGAAACGTTTACAACATGGGGTTTTTAGGTTTATATGGGGATTGGGCTGTGAATGGTTAAGTAGAGCAGTGTTAACACTTCCAGTCAGTCGAGGAGGGCTGGGACTTTTACCTCTGGAAAAAAGGATGATGAGCGTGTACCTAAAATGAAGTTATATAAGGGAGGGGTGCGGGAGGGGAGGTGGACTTGTGCGAGTACGTAAGGATATGCAACGGTGGTGTGGGGGTAGGGATTTAATAGTTGGTGAGGCCATGTTGAGGTTATTAATGACAGTGAGGGATCTGTCGTGTGTTAAATTGTGGTTCCTCGAAGGAGTGGAAGGTAGGTCAGTGGTGGCTGCTGTTAAAGGAGCATACCCTATGTATGCGTGGAACGAAATATGGACGCGTCTAAAACAATTACGTGTAAAACCGGGTGTTCGGGAGGTAATGTTTAGATTTTTACATGGGATTTTGCCGTCTGGGGTTGTCCTATTCAATAGGAGGATAAGGGAGGGAGGGGAATGTAGAGCGTGTGGAAGCATGGAGACAATTTTGCATGCCGTATATTTTTGTGACTGTATAGAAGTTGTGCGGGTCTGGTTAGGAAAGGTGTTCAGGTTAGTGGGTGGGGGAGGGTTGCAGGCTTTAAGTTTGGATATAGGTGGGGTGAGTAAGATGGTGGAGAATGCAGTGGAGTATTTGGTCACGGATTTTATATATACGCCATGGGCCATGAGGGAGGTGGGCGTGGATGAGAGGATAAAGGTGTGTGTTAGCTGCGACATTTTACAGAACTAAGTGTCGTAATAGGGAAATTTATGGAGGGAGTTGGGAGACTGCTTTTACTGAGGGCTATCGGAGTTTTCGGTTGAGGGATTTATGGGATTTACGTGCAATGTAAGGGGTCGCGGCGGGCTGGCTTCCCGATAAGGACAGTGTGAAAGGGTTTAGTGTGGAAGAGAATGAATATAGTACTGAGACATAAGTGCCTTTGACTGTGTGATGAGCGGGTTGTGTGTTGTGAAAGAAACAAGTTCTTCAATTTAATTATTAATTATGCTAATGACAAAGGACGACAGATGTCGTAATGTGATGGAATATTATATATCTGCAGCGTGCCTCGTTGTGCTCCCGGCTTTCTAGTGTTTTCACGGTCGCTCTTACGTGCTAGAACTTTAATTTGTGTCATCAATCCTATACGATACATCCCTCTAGCGCCTGGAACCAATCTTGGGCGGAAAACATTATATACTGAGTCAAAAAAGGAGAATTAGTGTGCATTACCTAGCAGAGTTTACTGCCAGAGGGGAATCATAGGCCTGTTTCCCGTGTGAAAAAAATAATAATAATTGAACGTTGTGTCAGAGGAAAGAAAGTCTCCCTGAAAGCATTGAGTATACATAGTGTATAGTGTATACTACAGTGGCTCCCTAGTATATTGATGATAAAGGCTAAAGTGTCATTTGAAAACAGGTGAATTTGTAAATGAAGTGATAAGCCTATAGAGGCAGGTGCCAGAAGTCGCCAGAAACTTACCACAGGTCAGCTGTTTTTAATAATCTTCCTGGCCTGCTAGTGTACTCGCATATAATCTAGTGATACCAGTGAATAGCAGAATACAGTGTTGTAGTAGCAACTAACCAGTATTATAATGGTACTTAGTGGAGTGGAGTGACTTTCATTAGTTTCATTTTCTTGAAATACGAGACGTTACTGTGAATTTCATATAACCTGTAGTTACCAGCGGTCGCAATATACACAACGAGAAGCAATTATTACTACAGAAAAAGCGTCCTTCCTCCAAAATTTGCACCAGTCAACTATAGTGATAATATAGCATTTATTGTGGTGGAGACGGAAAAACAAAAATAGAAAAGCCAGATACAGCGATTGATAAACAAAGAGGTCGACTGTACGTCATTGTAGGAGCTGCCAGATATCACCGGCTCTTCAACACGCAAGTTATACTTTTGTATCAGTCAAATCACATATTACTCGGGTAGATAATTTCCAGTAGATCCTTCATGTGTTAGCTCAAATCACCGACCAGTATGTTTTAAATAAGTGACCCACTGATCAGAGCAGATCGACTGGTCCGAACCCTTGACTGGTCCGAACCCTTGACTGGTCCGAACCCGGGACTGGTTTCAAACAGCTTCGTTGGACAATAAAGCAGACTGTAAACGGATGGGTTTGTAGGCGCCCTTATAAACACAAACATTAAAAATCAGGAACGTGACGGTAAGCTGTCCAATATACAAAAAGAGTTAGAAACAGAAATACAAATAGCTAGAGCTTCATTTAAGGTTATTAATATAATATTCAAGAGGTTGCTAGTAGACTTGCAGTAAATCAACCATTCAAATCATTATGAAGCTGTGTGTAGTCTGTGGTCAGTCAAACAAACGGGCTACCACATGGATAAATTGTCATTTTTGTGGAAATTGGTGTCACGCTCCTTGTGCAGATATCCCAGAACTAGCTACAAGCAGTATTAAAACAGAGAAGTGTTTTTGGGTATGCCCAAATGAGGAAAATCTGTGGACTAAAATCACAAGGGTATTAAAAGAGGATAACATCAAAGCTGCTTTCATAGAAAACCTGGAAGCTTTCTACAACAGATGGGAACATAAAAAGTCCGGGCTGAATGGTACTGCCCTTGATACTGGCCATGTAGTCACAAACTGTAAGGCTGGAGGTGATGTCCTGGTAGTCAGTAAATGTAGGGCTGATAGTGCTGTCCTGGGAGACAGTAATGGTGAAGCTGGAGGTGCTGTCCTGGGAGACAGTAATGGTGAAGCTGGAGATACTGTCCTGGGAGACAGTAATGGTGAAGCTGGAGGTGCTGTCCTGGGAGACAGAAATGGTGAAGCTGGAGATACTGTCCTGGTAGACAGTAATGGTGAAGCTGGAGATTTTGTCCAGGTAGTCGGGAATTATACGCAGGAAGGAATACATATAAATGACCTCATAGAGGACAGGAGCCATAGTAGGGAAACAAGTGTAGTCAAAGATAAGATAAAACCAATATTGCAAACCAGAAATACCGCAGGAAATAGCAAACAAGAGGACTCCAATAGCAATAGTGAGGATAAATTACCAAAAACAACTGGTGGGAGCTCCATTGTTGGTGCTAAGGAGGATAGGAATAAGACAGGGAAACATGCACCAACAGGGAATACAGTCACAGAAACCCAAGGCAAACGGAAACCAAGCCTGTGCACATACTATGCACTTGGTATCTGCTGGCATGGGAAATCTGGAAAAACAGATGGGACATGCAACTATGACCACCCTAGAAAATGTCATGCCCATATGACAACAGGAAAATGCAAACTCCCTTCCTGTAAGCTTTTTCACCCTGAAATGTGTACCTCTTCAGTACAGGAAAGACTGTGCTATAACTTAAATTGCCAGGCATACCATCTAAAGGGGACAAAAAGATACAAAACATCCAGGCCATGGGAAAACCTGGGTAGCCACAGCCACTCAAGAGGGAGAGGTTTTTTAGTGCCAGGAAGGAAAAAAAACTGGCAGGAAATGGCAGAAATCGTACACCAAATCCAGTCATTCCTGGAGTGGAACCACAGTCGATGGCCTCCACTCCAAACCAACAGATACAGATACTAATGCCGGAAAAAAAATCCCCCCCCAGTACCAACAATACCACCAGTCCGATAACATTCTTCTTTGCAAATATACAGGGTCTAAAGCCAGCAATAAACAACAAAATACCTTTCATCCGTGGACTGCTTGCAGAGGCAAAGGCAATGTTCGCGGCTTTCACTGAGACCCACATAAAGGATCACTTGGACAACGAAATATGGATCCCAGGTTACAACCTATACAGATGTGACAGAGTGAACAGGCAAAAGGGGGGGGGTTGGCCTGTACATTGCAGAGTCACTTGTTTGCACAGAACTGCTTAATGCCTCAAATGACGTAGTGGAAGTTTTAGCAGTAAAGGTCGAGAACCAAAACCTAGTCATTGTGGTAGTCTACAAGCCTCCGGATGCAACATCCCAGCAATTCCAGGAACAGCTGTTAAAAATTGACCACTGTCTGGAAAATCTTCCAGCTCCTGCACCCAACATCTTGCTCCTGGGGGATTTCAACTTAAGGCACCTAAAATGGAGGAATATAGCAAATAATATTGTTGCAGTAATAACACCAGGAGGCAGCTCTGATGAAAACTCACACTCACACGAGCTTTTAAATCTCTGCACAAAATTCAATTTAAACCAGCAAATAATAGAGCCTACTAGACTGGAGAATACACTAGACCTCATCTTCACTAACAATGATGATCTGATAAGAAATGTCACCATATCAAAAACAATATACTCAGATCACAACATAATTGAGGTTCAGACATGTATGCGTGGAGCCTCAGACCGACAAAATGAGACTAGTCACGAGGGAGCATTCACCAAATTCAACTTCAATAACAAAAACATAAAGTGGGACCAAGTAAACCAAGTCCTAACCGATATAAGCTGGGAAGATATACTAAGCAACACAGACCCAAACTTATGCCTAGAACAGATTAACTCGGTGGCACTCGATGTATGCACAAGGCTTATTCCTCTAAGAAAAAGGAGGAGTAGATGTAAAATAGAAAGAGACAGGCGCTCCCTTTACAGGCGACGGAAAAGAATAACAGAGCGGCTAAAAGAGGTCAATATATCAGAAATGCGCAGGGAGACACTGGTCAGAGAAATAGCAAGCATCGAACTTAAGCTAAAAGAATCCTTTAGGAGTCAGGAATCGCGGGAAGAACTAAAAGCCATAAATGAAATCGAAAGAAACCCAAAGTATTTCTTCTCCTATGCCAAATCAAAATCGAGAACAACGTCCAGTATTGGGCCCCTACTTAAACAAGATGGGTCCTACACAGATGACAGCAAGGAAATGAGTGAGCTACTCAAGTCCCAATATGACTCAGTTTTTAGCAAGCCGCTAACCAGACTGAGAGTCGAAGATCAAAATGAATTTTTTATGAGAGAGCCACAAAATTTGATTAACACAAGCCTATCCGATGTTATCCTGACGCCAAATGACTTCGAACAGGCGATAAATGACATGCCCATGCACTCTGCCCCAGGGCCAGACTCATGGAACTCTGTGTTCATCAAGAACTGCAAGAAGCCCCTATCACGAGCCTTTTCCATCCTATGGAGAGGGAGCATGGACACGGGGGTCGTCCCTCAGTTACTAAAAACAACAGACATAGCCCCACTCCACAAAGGGGGCAGTAAAGCAACAGCAAAGAACTACAGACCAATAGCACTAACATCCCATATCATAAAAATCTTTGAAAGGGTCCTAAGAAGCAAGATCACCACCCATCTAGAAACCCATCAGTTACACAACCCAGGGCAACATGGGTTTAGAACAGGTCGCTCCTGTCTGTCTCAACTACTGGATCACTACGACAAGGTCCTAAATGCACTAGAAGACAAAAAGAATGCAGATGTAATATATACAGACTTTGCAAAAGCCTTCGACAAGTGTGACCATGGCGTAATAGCGCACAAAATGCGCGCTAAAGGAATAACAGGAAAAGTTGGTCGATGGATCTATAATTTCCTCACTAACAGAACACAGAGAGTAGTCGTCAACAGAGTAAAGTCCGAGGCAGCTACGGTGAAAAGCTCTGTTCCACAAGGCACAGTACTAGCTCCCATCTTGTTCCTCATCCTCATATCCGACATAGACAAGGATGTCAGCCACAGCACCGTGTCTTCCTTTGCAGATGACACCCGAATCTGCATGACAGTGTCTTCCATTGCAGACACTGCAAGGCTCCAGGCGGACATCAACCAAATCTTTCAGTGGGCTGCAGAAAACAATATGAAGTTCAACGATGAGAAATTTCAATTACTCAGATATGGTAAACATGAGGAAATTAAATCTTCATCAGAGTACAAAACAAATTCTGGCCACAAAATAGAGCGAAACACCAACGTCAAAGACCTGGGAGTGATTATGTCGGAGGATCTCACCTTCAAGGACCATAACATTGTATCAATCGCATCTGCTAGAAAAATGACAGGATGGATAATGAGAACCTTCAAAACTAGGGAGGCCAAGCCCATGATGACACTCTTCAGGTCACTTGTTCTATCTAGGCTGGAATATTGCTGCACTCTAACAGCACCTTTCAAGGCAGGTGAAATTGCCGACCTAGAAAATGTACAGAGAACTTTCACGGCGCGCATAACGGAGATAAAACACCTCAATTACTGGGAGCGCTTGAGGTTTCTAAACCTGTATTCCCTGGAACGCAGGAGGGAGAGATACATGATTATATACACCTGGAAAATCCTAGAGGGACTAGTACCGAACTTGCACACGAAAATCACTCACTACGAAAGCAAAAGACTTGGCAGACGATGCACCATCCCCCCAATGAAAAGCAGGGGTGTCACTAGCACGTTAAGAGACCATACAATAAGTGTCAGGGGACCGAGACTGTTCAACTGCCTCCCAGCACACATAAGGGGGATTACCAACAGACCCCTGGCAGTCTTCAAGCTGGCACTGGACAAGCACCTAAAGGCAGTTCCTGATCAGCCGGGCTGTGGCTCGTACGTTGGTTTGCGTGCAGCCAGCAGCAACAGCCTGGTTGATCAGGCGCTGATCCACCAGGAGGCCTGGTCACAGACCGGGCCGCGGGGGCGTTGACCCCCGAAACTCTCTCCAGGTAAACTCCAGGTCCAGGTAATGAAATGACAAAATGGGTGCACTGTGTGAATGCGAAATATATATATATACATGAAGTATTGCGTGTGGTAGGAAGGCTTCAGTATTTATCGACGTGTGAAGGTCATGCACTGTTATGTTTTGTGCTAACAGACTTACATCTTAGTAGTGGTTTTAATGATTTGGGCGAAATATTTTTAGAAAGCTTGACTTATCCTGTTTTCTTAATACATATTGTTTTTTCATGGGAGCTCTATAGAGCCCGTAGGTTTAGGTTACCGTTGAATTGATATATATTATAGGGTAATTGATGGATGACATAGGACTAGGTTTTTGTAGTTTCACTGGTTGTGTTGTAAAGTGTATGTAACATATATTTATACCTTCCTGGAGAAGGTGATATGTTTGGGTGTTTAGTAGATATATGTTGTACATGAATCATGTAGAATTGAATTTTATATTATATCAATACATTGAGTGATACTGAACGTATCATGTTGTTCAATATGGAATAATGAAAGTATTTCATACAATATACAGTTACATATAAAGATTGTTACGTGTCAGGTGGATGTACAATGTGGCAGGATGTACAATCAGGAATTTTTTTGTTTTTTATATTTTATTTAAAACTATTACAAGATTCAATTTAAAGATACCATAAAATGGTACATGTTATAACAGAACATTCAACACTTGTACTACAACGGTCCACTGAGTGAACATACATACAATGTTACCTTAAGATAGCCTAACACAACCTACAATCTACCTAGAAACAGTGTTACATAATCACAAAGTTCTTCATAATACACTAACACTGACTACCAACACCTCCACAACCCCCACCCGTCCCTCTACAAGTTAAAACCCTGGCCACTCTCACCTGGTGCAACACCATAACAATATGTAACATTAAAAAAGTTACCATTGCCAATCTCACGTGGTTAAACACATTATCAATATTAAACATTAACAAGTTAACATCCTAGCCACTCATGTGATTAAACATATTATCAATATTAAAATTAAACAAGTTAACATCATAGCCATTCACATGTGGTTAAACATATTATTAATATTATTTTTTTTTCACAGCAATGAATGTACCTGGGATTAATGTAACTCAAACTGTATTTAACACCGAATTCCTGGTGTTAACTGATTACCAACTTTTTTATATATATATATATATATATATATATATATATATATATATATATATATATATATATATATATATATATATATATATATATATATATATATATATATATTATATAAAGCTGTAGTACAAGATGCAATTTAAAGATACCATAAAATGGTACATGTTATAACAGAACATTCAACACTAGTACTACAACGGTCCACTGAGTGAACATACATACAATGTTACCCTAAGATAGCCTAACACAACCTACAATCTACCTAGAAACACAGTGTTACATAATCACAAGATCTTCATAAAACACTGCTGCTTACAGCCACTTCCAACATTCCCACAACCCCCACCCGCCCCTCTACAAGTTGAAAACCTAGCCACTCTCACCTGGTGAAACACATTATCAATGTTAAACATGAAACAAGTTAACAGCATAGCCACACTCATGTGGTTAAACACATTATCAATTAAAAAAGTTAAACAAGTTAACATCACAACCACTCATGTGGTTAAACACAATATCAATATTAATAATTAAACAAGTTAACCTCATAGCCACTCACATGTGGTTAAACATATTATCAATATTATTTTTTTTCTTTTTTATAGCAATGAAATGTACCTGGGATAAATGCAGCTCAAACTGTAGTTGACACTGAATTCCTGGTGTTAACCAATTACCACTAAGCACTAATTTACTACCACGAAACAACTGTGCATTGTCACAGCACTTCACAAACAAAAGTTGTACAGCGATCAAGTTAACTTAGGTGCAAATAAAACCATACTGCGCTAAACCCGAGATCCCAAGATTTAGTTATCATGGTTTAAAGATTATCCTGTACTCAGGGAACATAACCATATGGTGTCTAGCTTATCATGCATCTCCTTCCCCCTCACCATTCAGAGCCCTCCCACCATTCACACAACAAAGCAGCCTAAACCGACATACCCTCATACATCCCCGCCCCCTGGGTTCACGAGGAGGCCACCCACAGTGAGACTCCGGTAACCCTCCGAGAAGCTAGTTACCCACCGCCCCCCATAGACTTGCTTATTCCTATACATCGTTCTATAAAACCTCGCTGCTAACGCTTTTATTCTCAACTCTCCCCAAACCTCCCTCATCCCCCAAGATACATGTAAATAATCCGTCATGACATACATTAATTAAAGCCCTACCTACATCACCTGACACCCCAGTTACATCCAACAATAAAGCCCTTAGGAACGGCCATTTCCCCCCCCCCCTAAAAGACTGATAACGCGCACCATCCATAATCTCACCCCCTCCAAAGAAGGACAAAAAAATACAGCATGAAAAGCTGTTTCGGTGTCCCCACAGTGCAAGCATGAGGCCTCTCTTACAAGACCCATTTTACATAACGTATCCTTAGAGGCCAAAATTCCCATTAGAAAACGATATACTAACTCCCATACCCCCGCCGGTATTCTAAGCAAGCCAAACTCCCTCCAAATGCTCTTCCAGTCATATGTCGGATATACAGCAAGCCCCTGTAAGACACCCTTACCCACCACAGCACCCACCATCCTTTTGACCTTTAATTTGGACACCTGTCTTACATTCAATAAAACCCTCAACATGTCTTCACAATACCTCAAATCCCTTCCACACCACCATCTTCGTGCATCCTCCATGACCCTACCCACCCTGACTCCCCGGTCCCCCCCAGTTCGAATATACCTTTGTTTAATATATAAAGCCATTACTCTATGACTCCATGCCATCAAGCCAAGACCCCCACGTCTCACATCCATCATGACCACGTCCTTGCGCAACCATGCCCTCCCGAACCCCCACACATACCTAAGAACCTTCCTCTGGATTTCCGCAATATCCTGTACTCTTAAAGGGAACACCCCCGCCACCCCCACACCTTACTGTAAACCAGAGAGTTAACCACCAAAACTCTCTGTTGTAATGTTACGTCCCTAGCCCTTAAGCCTCCAAGCCTACCCAAAACCTTGCCTGTAACTAATTCCGAATTTATCTTCCTACATTCTTGCACCTCCGCCATGTACCATACTCCACAAACCCTAATTCTGTCCACTACTGACCATCCCAACCCCTCCCCCAAGCTCCCACCAATCCAATCCCCCACTTCCAATAGTCTCGACTTCATTATGAACATTAAATTAACTCTCATACCCGTAGCATCCCCAAATATCTGAATGACTCCACCAACCTTCCTTAGATCTTCCTCATGCATTACAAGAACTGTAGTATCATCCACGTACCTTAACAATACCCCCACCTCCCCCATCATCCCCTGTCCATTCATCACCTCATCCACTAGCCTATAAAACGGATTCTGCACGCAGGCAAATAATAACTGAGAGAGCGGACAACCCTGCCTCAAACCTCTCTCCATCAGTACCGGGTCCCCCAACTTACCATTAACCTGTACCCGAACAACCGCTCCCTCATACAAGGTTTGCACCCATCTCACCACCCTCCCCCCCATACCCAACTTCTCCAATCAAACTCTTAAGAAATCCATGTTCACGCAATCATACACATTAGCCCAATCTAAACCGAGTATTCCCCCTCCGGTACAGCTCTCAATAAATTCCCTTATGTGACTATGCCCATCCCTCATACTTCTTCCCGGGATGCCATACTGGCCCCCATGTATCACTGATCCTAGAACCTTCTTCAGTCTATTGCCCAGAATTTTAGCATAAATTTTATAATCGGCGCACATTAAGGATATCGCTCTATAATCACTCAGTACTTTCCCTTCCTTCTTTTTCGGCACTAACACAACGATCCCGGTTTTCTGTGTTTCCCCCATCCTCCCACTGCTCCACATATAATTCAAGACTTCCACTAAACCATGCCTAATACACTCCCAATAAACTCTATAAAAATCATTCGGTATTCCATCTATGCCCGGCGTCTTACCCTGACTCATCCCGTAAACTGCCTCCTCCACCTCCTCCTCACTAATACTACCCTCCAGCATTTCTTGTTCCTGTTGTCCTAATACAATATTACTCTGCATATCCCCAAATACCTCCTCACTTGCATCTCCTCTGTTCCTCCTCCATTTCTCCCTAAATCAATAATCTGCATAAACACTAATGCTGTCTGTATCGGTAAGGCCTTGACCCTCCACATAACCTCCCCCCCCCCCGCAGCGACCACTAGATGCGCTATGGTAGTCACCATTTGCCTTTCCCTAAATTTTTGCAGAACGTAACCTGATGGTTGATCACCCTTTAACACCTCCTCTAACCCCGCTCTAACTCTAATTGCGTTAAACCTGTCATTATGTAACTCTGCAATCCTACACCTTAAACCATCCACATCCCCTCTCATACCTTCCCTAACCCCCCCCCCCCCGTCGTAAAACGCATTCAGTTGTCCCTCCAGGTAGTTTTGCAAACCATACCGCCACCATGCCTGTTCCCTACCACGTGCCCTGAAAAACTCCGCGATTCCTATCTTAGCCCTCACCTCCCACCAGTCAAGCAAATCCATCTCACCATCCCTGCCATCCCAGAAATGTGTCCACCATTCCTCAAAGGAAGAGCCAACATCCCCCTCCTGCAGTAGCCTCACATTCAATTTCCAATACCCAGCATATATACGTACTATACCATCCACCCGCAGATCAGCTATCACCGCCCTGTGATCCGAAAAACCGACATCGAAAGCCCTCACCCTCTCCACACCTATCCCCTGCATCACATATATCCTATCTAACCTTGCCTCATAATTCCCACGAATGAACGTGTGCTCCACCCCATACTCCCCCCTCCCCACCACATCTACAACTCCTACATCCCTTAACACATCCCTTAGAGCACCCAAGACACATCCCGCCCCCCTCAGTGAGACATCCCCATACCTAATCACACAGTTCCAGTCACCCCCAAGAACAGTTATGGAAGGTAGACCCCGCAAATAATACATCAAAACATCACGAACAAAATCAACTTTCACTCTAACATTGTTGCATGCCGGCATATAAACTCCAATGAAACATACTCTCCCCACCCCCCAGTGCCCATCTACCCTTACGAAACTCCCCCCTCCCCCCTCCTCCCAACCCATGACACGCAATGGGCTGGTCTCCTTTACAGCCACTGCCACCCCTCCTTTTAATTGCAAAGCATTACTGACAAATAGGTTATAACCCTGCAAACGCAATTCACACCCTAACCTATGGTTATGCTCCTGCAAAAAACATACATCTACATCAAACCTTCGTAAAAACCATTCTAACCAAACCCTTTTTACCTCAGATTTAAGACCATTTACATTTATTGTGACACACTTGAACTTCCCAGAAAAGGCAGCTTACCCCTATGCCACTGTGGCTTACTCAATTCGCCTTCCATGGTACCCATACCATTTTTATCATGTTTCCTAACCTGTCCACCAACCCCTCCTTGCCCTCCCCCACCGAGCTTCCCCGGTACACCCCCTCCCCTGCGTGCCTTTTCCCCCACATCTACCCATGACTTCTTCCCAGGTCTCTGCCCAGGTGTTAAAACCTCATCGACGTCCAAGGCACACGCAGCCCGTTTGTGTGAGCTCTCACTCACACACATATCTACCTCATGCGAGTCCTCCTGATGGACTTCCACCACCACTTCCGTGTCCACTCTGTCATTCCTCAAACCCTCCACCTGTCCCTGCTGCTCATCCATCAGCTGCATCTCACTTAACTTCTCGGGTCCGTCCTCCCCGGCCTCCGGCTCGTCCAAGAACTCCTGCAGCACTGCTTCCAACATCCTCTCCTGGGTAGACTCTTCCACATCCACCCTTCCCTCAGGCGATGGGGGGCTCTCCCCAGTCATCTCCGGGAGGGTAACACACGTCCCTATCACCTCTTCCACCTTGTCCACCTCCTCACTCCAGAGATTCGTCTTCTGTCCATCCACTACCCCTAACTCCACATCCACATTGCATGGTTGCTGATCCACCATCCACGATAACGCCATCCTAGGGGCTTGCCTGCGAGGACACTGCGCCGCCATGTGCTCGTAAGAATCACATAATCGGCAAGTTTTCCTCTGCCTCGCATAGTGGACAAATACCTGGGTCCTATAGTTTGTCAGCGTTACATACGAGGGTATTGGCCGCCTCAATGACATCTTCAGGGTGCAGGACCCCTCGTGCAGCCCTTCAAACGGCCCGTCCCTCCACACCACCATACTAGCCGAATGAACAGTTCCATAATTGCTGAAGGCTTCCTGAATGCCATACGACGTTGCCTCAAAGGGTACATTACGCACCTTTACCCATGTGTAATATTTCGAAACATCATGTAGACACACCTCTACTGCTGAATTCACACTCATCCTCCTTTCCTGAAATTCATCCACAATCCTGGAGTAAAAGCTGGCTCTTGTAAACTTCACAAAAACCCTTGACATTCCATTAAGGGCCACACCGTACAATTCATCGTTCGGTATCCCGTAGACGTCCCTAATTATGGCCGATAACAGTACATGCATTGTCGCACTGCTTAACGTTCCTCGATCTAAATCAATACAGACAGTATTCACTCTCCTGTTGATACGATCCGCCATGTTGGTGCCTAAGTCAAGCAATCACCACGAGGTGGCGTGTAGGGAGACTCAAGAAGCGTCCTCTCTTCCCAGTGGTCGAGAGACGAATGGCAATCAGGAATTAGATGTACTTGCCAAGGAGTCTTTAGGTTAGATTTAGTGTTCCAGACATAATGTCATTACTTCAAGGATTGGAGTGGTCATTGTTTACTGTACAGATTTGTGTCTTTCAGATGTAATATGTTAATTGGAAATTACATGTACTATGCAGAATTTTTCATCACTGTTTTCACTATGTAATTTGTCGTTTATTTTTATGTACTATGTATGTCTTTTAAATAAAATATAAAAAAAAATTGATTGAGATCCATACTGTTTCTTTATTTTTATGTTAAACTGTATTGGTTTTAAATAAAATATAAAAAAAAATATTATACTCGGGGTTTCTTTAATATTAGCTAAATTAAGGATTCCACTAGTTTATAATATTATCTGATTTAGGAATATTCCCGGGTATGATGTATATATATATATATATATATATATATATATATATATATATATACATATTTATGTATTTTGAGTAATGTGTTAGGTAAACATGAGGAAATTAAATCTTCATCAGAGTACAAAACAAATTCTGGCCACAAAATAGAGCGAAACACCAACGTCAAAGACCTGGGAGTGATTATGTCGGAGGATCTCACCTTCAAGGACCATAACATTGTATCAATCGCATCTGCTAGAAAAATGACAGGATGGATAATGAGAACCTTCAAAACTAGGGAGGCCAAGCCCATGATGACACTCTTCAGGTCACTTGTTCTATCTAGGCTGGAATACTGCTGCACACTAACAGCACCTTTCAAGGCAGGTGAAATTGCCGACCTAGAAAATGTACAGAGAACTTTCACGGCGCGCATAACGGAGATAAAACACCTCAATTACTGGGAGCGCTTGAGGTTCCTAAACCTGTATTCCCTGGAACGCAGGAGGGAGAGATACATGATTATATACACCTGGAAAATCCTAGAGGGACTAGTACCGAACTTGCACACGAAAATCACTCACTACGAAAGCAAAAGACTTGGCAGACGATGCACCATCCCCCCAATGAAAAGCAGGGGTGTCACTAGCACGTTAAGAGACCATACAATAAGTGTCAGGGGCCCGAGACTGTTCAACTGCCTCCCAGCACACATAAGGGGGATTACCAACAGACCCCTGGCAGTCTTCAAGCTGGCACTGGACAAGCACCTAAAGTCAGTTCCTGATCAGCCGGGCTGTGGCTCGTACGTTGGTTTGCGTGCAGCCAGCAGCAACAGCCTGGTTGATCAGGCGCTGATCCACCAGGAGGCCTGGTCACAGACCGGGCCGCGGGGGCGTTGACCCCCGGAACTCTCTCCAGGTAAACTCCAGGTAGGTAACAGCTGGCTAAGAGTTGAAACAAGGTATGTCCTTGGAGGGTAGTTTAGTCTACTATTCCCTCTCCCCTTTGGCGAGTTGATGTCATGTAGGGATTAACTGTGTTAAATCAGTTCACTCTCTCTGACGACTCAGTGTGCATTGACTGAGTTACCCCTCCAGTACTCCACCTTATTCTCACTTGGATAAAGAATTGTGTTGTAGAAACTCCTGAACCAGCGTGACGTTTATTCTGAAGTGAAGTCTGCGGACAGTGATATACTGTTACCCTCAGTTTACAATGTGACGACCTGTGTCAAGCTTAGAACTTTGTGATATATTCCTTATGCCAGGGAGTTACTCAGTGAAGGTGTCCCTTGTTAATGTATATACTCGCGTACAAGTAATGTTATTATTGAGGAAGCAGTAATATTCCTCTGATCATTAACAAGTGTAGTGACCATACTGACATAGTCTCCAGAAGGAGTCTATGATGTACATTCTATTCAAGAGTTTTCTTATGTGATTGAAAGTTTCTGACGAAGTGATATTTAATAGATATTTATGAATATCTAAGAAATATTTAAGTTTTTAAATAAAAAGAAACTAGAAAAGACTGAGTAACTATTATTTGTGCCTTACATGTCTAAGTTTGGAAGTATCTTCTCATTCTATGAAGTGTATTGTTAAGGAGTGCACTAACCTGGCTGAAGATTAAGATTCGAACCGTAACAACAATAGACCCCAAGCTGTCTTCAAGATGGCTCTGGACAGGCACCTAAAGTCAATACATGATCATCTGGGCTGTGGTTCGTACGTCGGGTTACGTGATCCCAGCAGTAACAGCCTCATTGATCAGACCCGGATCCACCATGAGGCCTGATCTCAGACCGGACCGCGGGGGCGTTGATCCCCGACACCCTCTCCAGCTATACACCAGGGCTCAAGTCCAGCCAACCGGTTTCCCTGAATCCCTTCGTCACTGTTACCTCGCGCACACTCACAGTATATGTAGACTAATATAACTTAGATCATCTTCAACATGCATAACACATTCAAAGAAACAGCTATTGTATTTCTGACAGATTGTAATTAAGCCAAACTGTGCAGTGTGTTGCGTCAGTCATGGTAGCTTACAACACTGTGTTGCATCAGTCATGGTAGCTTACAACACTGTGCAGTGTGTGGCGTCAGTCATGGTAGCTTACAATACCAAGCAGTGTGTTGCGTCAGTCATGGTATCTTACAATACCAAGCAGTGTGTTGCGTCAGTCATAATAGCTTACAACATTGTGTTCCTGAAGTGATGGAATAATATTGCTTAAATATGCTATGCATGCAACACATTGTACACGCACAAGTAATATACAACACACACAATACAGCATGCATACACACAGTACAGTGGCACTGACAGTGGCACTGTACAGTGGCACTGACAGTGGCACTGTACAGTGGCACTGACACTTGAATAAAATCCTTTATTCTAGTAGTAGTAATAGTAGAAAATGTTTAAATCCTGACCCTGGGTTTAGAACAGGTCGCTCCTGTCTGTCTCAACTATTGGATCACTACGACAAGGTCCTAAATGCACTAGAAGACAAAAAGAATGCTGATGTAATATATACAGACTTTGCAAAAGCCTTCGACAAGTGTGACCATGGCGTAATAGCGCACAAAATGCGTGCTAAAGGAATAACAGGAAAAGTCGGTCGATGGATCTATAATTTCCTCACTAACAGAACACAGAGAGTAGTCGTCAACAGAGTAAAGTCTGAGGCAGCTACGGTGAAAAGCTCTGTTCCACAAGGCACAGTACTAGCTCCCATCTTGTTCCTCATCCTCATATCCGACATAGACAAGGATGTCAGCCACAGCACCGTGTCTTCCTTTGCAGATGACACCTGAATCTGCATGACAGTGTCTTCCATTGCAGACACTGCAAGGCTCCAGGCGGACATCAACCAAATCTTTCAGTGGGCTGCAGAAAACAATATGAAGTTCAACGATGAGAAATTTCAATTACTCAGATATGGTAAACATGAGGAAATTAAATCTTCATCAGAGTACAAAACAAATTCTGGCCACAAAATAGAGCGAAACACCAACGTCAAAGACCTGGGAGTGATCATGTCGGAGGATCTCACCTTCAAGGACCATAACATTGTATCAATCGCATCTGCTAGAAAAATGACAGGATGGATAATGAGAACCTTCAAAACTAGGGAGGCCAAGCCCATGATGACACTCTTCAGGTCACTTGTTCTATCTAGGCTGGAATATTGCTGCACACTAACAGCACCTTTCAAGGCAGGTGAAATTGCCGACCTAGAAAATGTACAGAGAACTTTCACGGCGCGCATAACGGAGATAAAACACCTCAATTATTGGGAGCGCTTGAGGTTCCTACCCCTCAAGGAAGGTTCCTTGATGTTGGTGAGGGGCTCTTGATTTAGGGAATTGGATCTGTGCTCCAGTTCCCCGAATTAAGCCTGAATGCCTTCCACATCCCCCCCCCCCAGGCGCTGTATAATCCTCCGGGTTTAGCGCTTCCCCCTTGATTATAATAATAATAATAATAATTGAGGTTCCTAAACCTGTATTCCCTGGAACGCAGGAGGGAGAGATACATGATTATATACACCTGGAAAATCCTAGAGGGACTAGTACCGAACTCGCACACGAAAATCACTCACTACGAAAGCAAAAGATTTGGCAGACGATGTACCATCCCCCCAATGAAAAGCAGGGGTGTCACTAGCACGTTAAGAGACCATACAATAAGTGTCAGGGGCCCGAGACTGTTCAACTGCCTCCCAGCACACATAAGGGGGATTACCAACAGACCCCTGGCAGTCTTCAAGCTGGCACTGGACAAGCACCTAAAGTCAGTTCCTGATCAGCCGGGCTGTGGCTCGTACGTTGGTTTGCGTGCAGCCAGCAGCAACAGCCTGGTTGATCAGGCTCTGGTCCACCAGGAGGCCTGGTCACAGACCGGGCCGCGGGGGCGTTGACCCCCGGAACTCTCTCCAGGTAAATATAACTCATTATAGCCAGATGTATACATGTCACTGTAACTTAGTTATCAAAACTTTGGGGTTGAGTCCCTGGACTGTGTATCATATTGACTGCAACACAAACCATGGATATGGTATGTATAATAGAGATATTAAACGACTAATAGAGAGGTATATAATTTGGAGGATTTATGACTAATGTATCAATAAAAAGCAGGAAGAAAGAAGATAGTAGTGAAGGACTCGCAGCAACGATCCCTCTGAATAAGTCATCATTTAGAAAGGATAGAGTGAAGCGCAGGTCTGAGACAGTGCGTGGGAACCTTTCAATCAGTTCAAGATATTCAGTATTATTTTATCAACAGTGACATACTAAAACTAATTCTTGAAAAAGGAAACATATATCCTGACTTACCTCTTGTTAATACAAGATAAGAAGTGTTTGTCCCAGTGCTTATATGTTGTACGGAGTAGTTATTGTCTGGCGGTGAGAGCATTACTTGTAGTCTTAACGACCCTAGTGTTCATTGGTCAGCGCCAACAGGTAGGGAGCCAGTCTGACACTCGGCAGACGGAGGATCAAGCCTCCAGCACGTTTTGAGCTGATTGACCACATATGGGTTTAGCGCATAAAACGAATTAAACAAAACCAACTAACATTTGACTTGTAAGACCAACGGTTTCACCAGAACTAACACTGACCACTACTGTGTTGCTTCCACTACTGTGTTGCTACCACTACTGTGTTGTTACCACTACTGTGTTGCTTCCACTACTGTGTTGCTACCACTACGCTGCTACCACTACTGTGCTGCTACCACTACTGTGTTGCTACCACTACTGTGTGGCTAACACTATGGCTACCATTACTGTGTGGCTACCACTGTGTGGCTACCTCAACTATGTGGCTACCACCTACTGTGTGGCTACCACCTACTGTGTGGCTACCATTACTGTGTGGCTACCATTACTGTGTGGTTACCATTTCTGTGTGGCTACCACTACTGTGTGGCTAACACTACTTTATGGTTACCACTACTATGTGGCTACCACTACCGTGTGGCTACCACTGTGTGGCTACCTCTACTATGTGGCTACCACTACTGTGTTGCTACCACTACTTTATGGTTACCACTACTGTGTGGCTACCACTACCGTGTGGCTAACACTACTTTATGGTTACCACTACTGTGGCTACCACTACTATGTGGCTACCACTACTGTGGCTACCACTACTGAGTGGCTACCACTACTGTGTGGCTACCACTACTGTGTGGCTACCACTACTGTGTGGCTACCACGAATGTGTGGCTACCACGAATGTGGCGCTACCACTACTGTGTGGTTACCATTACTGTGTCTACTACTACAGTGTGGCTATCACTACTGTCTACCACTACTGTGTGGCTACCACCACAGTGTCTACCACTACCGTATGGCTACCACTACGGTGTGGCTACCACTACTGTGGTTATCACTACTGCGTGGCTACCACTACTGTGGTTATCACTACTGTGTGGCTACCACTACTGTGGTTATCACTGCGTGGCTACCACTACTGTGGTTATCATTACTGCGTGGCTACCACTACTGTGGTTATCACTACTGCGTGGCTACCACTACTGTGGTTATCACTACTGCGTGGCTACCACTACTGTGGTTATCACTAATGCGTGGATACCACTACTGTGGTTATCACTACTGTGTGGCTAGCACTACTGTGTCTACGACTGTGTGGCTACCACTACTGTCTCTACCACTACTGTGTGGCTATTACTACTGTGGCTACCACTACTGTGTGGCTACAACTACTGTCTCTACCACTACTGTGTGGCTATTACTGTGGCTACCACTGCTGTGTGGCTTCCACTACTGTGTGGCTACCACAGTGGCTACCACTACTGTGTGGCTGCCACTACTGTGTGGCTACCACAGTGGCTACCACTACTGTGTGGCTGCCACTACTGTGTGACTACCACTACTGTCTACCACTAGTGTGGCTACCACTACTGTGTCTATCACTGCTGTGTGGATACCGCTACTGTGTCTATCACTGCTGTGTGGATACCGCTACTGTGTCTATCACTACTGTGTGGCTACCACTACTGTGGCTACCACTACTGTGGCTACCACTACAGTGTGGCTACCTCTACAGTGTGGCTACCACTACAGTGTGGCTACCACTACAGTGTGGCTACCTCTACAGTGTGGCTACCACTACAGTGTGGCTACCTCTACAGTGTGGCTACCACTACAGTGTGGCTACCACTACAGTGTGGCTACCACTACAGTGTGGCTACCACTACAGTGTGGCTATCACTACTGTGGCTACCTCTTCAGTGTGGCTACCACTACAGTGTGGCTACCTCTACAGTGTGGCTACCTCTACAGTGTGGCTACCACTACTGTGGCTACCACTACAGTGTGGCTACCTCTACAGTGTGGCTACCTCTACAGTGTGGCTACCACTACAGTGTGGCTACCACTACAGTGTGGCTACCACTACAGTGTGGCTACCACTACTGTGTGGCTACCTCTACAGTGTGGCTACCACTACTGTGGCTACCACTACAGTGTGGCTACCTCTACAGTGTGGCTACCACTACAGTGTGGCTACCTCTACAGTGTGGCTACCACTACTGTGTGGCTACCACTACTGTGTGGCTACCACTACTGTGGCTACCACTACAGTGTGGCTACCACTACTGTGGCTACCACTACAGTGTGGCTACCACTGCAGTGTGGCTACCACTACTGTGGCTACCACTGCAGTGTGGCTACCACTACTGTGGCTACCACTACAGTGTGGCTACCACTACAGTGTGGCTACCTCTACAGTGTGGCTACCACTACTGTGGCTACCACTACAGTGTGGCTACCTCTACAGTGTGGCTACCTCTACAGTGTGGCTACCACTACAGTGTGGCTACCACTACAGTGTGGCTACCACTACTGTGTGGCTACCTCTACAGTGTGGCTACCACTACTGTGGCTACCACTACAGTGTGGCTACCTCTACAGTGTGGCTACCACTACAGTGTGGCTACCTCTACAGTGTGGCTACCACTACTGTGTGGCTACCACTACTGTGTGGCTACCACTACTGTGGCTACCACTACAGTGTGGCTACCACTACTGTGGCTACCACTACAGTGTGGCTACCACTGCAGTGTGGCTACCACTACTGTGGCTACCACTGCAGTGTGGCTACCACTACTGTGGCTACCACTACAGTGTGGCTACCACTACAGTGTGGCTACCTCTACAGTGTGGCTACCACTACAGTGTGGCTACCACTACAGTGTGGCTACCACTACAGTGTGGCTACCACTACAGTGTGGCTACCTCTACAGTGTGGCTACCTCTACAGTGTGGCTACCACTACAGTGTGGCTACCACTACAGTGTGGCTACCACTACAGTGTGGCTACCTCTACAGTGTGGCTACCACTACAGTGTGGCTACCACTTCTGTGGTTATCACTACTCTTTGGCTACCACTACTTTGTGGCTATGATTACTGTCAACCACTACTGTGTGGCTACATCTACTCTACCACTACTCTGTGGCTATCACTACTGTGTCTACCACTATTATATGGCTACCACAACTTTGGCTACCACTACTGTGTGGCTACCACTACTGTCTACCACTACTGTGTATCTCTCACTGTGGCTACCACTACTGTGTGGCTACAACTGCTGTGTAGCTACCACTACTGTGTGGTTATCACTATTGTGGTTATCACTACTATATGGCTACCACTACTATGGTTAACACTACTGCGTGGCTACCACTACTGTGTGGCTACCACTACTGTGTGGCTACCACTACTGCGTGGCTACCACTACTGCGTGGCTACCACTACTGTGTGGCTACCACTACTGTGTCTACCACTATAACCAGTTTGTTTGGTGTTCTGGTAGCGGGGAGTAAACGATACGTCTTCAGAGGCTTCTTACTTTATTGTTAAGTCGGGGTGGGTACACAGGCTTGTGTGTTGTGCCCATGGCCCGGGAGGGCCATGCCCACGAGGGATAGAGAGTAGGCCTTCTTGACTGAGTGAAGGGTGTCGCCAGAGTGAGAGTGTGGCAAGGGCAGGCAGACTGGCGTGCCCATCGAGAGGCATAGCTACAGAGGGCAGCATCTTAGTGCCGCGAAATATGAACTAAGCTGGCAGACAGCATGGGCTGTCTGTGCAGACAGTACAGGCTGTCTACACCACTACTGTGTGGCTATCACTACTGTATGGCTACCACTACTGTGTCTACCTCTACTGTGTATCACTACTGTGGCTACCACTACTGTGTCTACCACTTCTGTGTGGCTACCACAACTTTGTTTACCACTACTGTATGGCTACCACTACTGTGTGGCTACCACTACTGTGGTTATCACTGTGGCTACCACTACTGTGGTTATCACTGTGGCTACCACTACTGTGGTTATCACTGTGGCTACAACTACTGTGGTTATCACTACCGTGTGGCTACCACTACTGTGTCTGCCACTACTGTGTGGCTACCACTGTGTCTGCCACTACTGTGTGGCTACCACTGTGTCTGCCACTACTGAGTGGCTACCACTACTGTGTCTACCACTACTGTGTGGCTACCACTACTGTCTCTACCACTACTGTGTGGCTACCACTACTGTATCTCCCATTACTGTGTGGCTACCACTAGTGTGTCTACCACTACTGTGTGGCTATCACTACTGTGTCTATCACTACTCTGCGGCTACCACTACTGTGTCTACCACTACTGTGTTTACCTGGAGTTTACCTGGAGAGAGTTTCGGGGGTCAACGCCCCCGCGGCCCGGTCTGTGACCAGGCCTCCTGGTGGATCAGCCCCTGATCAACCAGGCTGTTGCTGCTGGCTGCACGCAAACCAACGTACGAGCCACAGCCCGGCTGATCAGGAACTGACTTTAGGTGCTTGTCCAGTGCCAGCTTGAAGACTGCCAGGGGTCTGTTGGTAATCCCCCTTATGTGTGCTGGGAGGCAGTTGAACAGTCTCGGGCCCCTGACACTTATTGTATGGTCTCTTAACGTGCTAGTGACACCCCTGCTTTTCATTGGGGGGATGGTGCATCGTCTGCCAAGTCTTTTGCTTTCGTAGTGAGTGATTTTCGTGTGCAAGTTCGGTACTAGTCCCTCTAGGATTTTCCAGGTGTATATAATCATGTATCTCTCCCTCCTGCGTCCCAGGGAATACAGGTTTAGAAACCTCAAGCGCTCCCAGTAATTGAGGTGTTTTATCTCCGTTATGCGCGCCGTGAAAGTTCTCTGTACATTTTCTAGGTCAGCAATTTCACCTGCCTTGAAAGGTGCTGTTAGAGTGCAGCAATATTCCAGCCTAGATAGAACAAGTGACCTGAAGAGTGTCATCGTGGGCTTGGCCTCCCTAGTTTTGAAGGTTCTCATTATCCATCCTGTCATTTTTCTAGCAGATGCGATTGATACAATGTTATGGTCCTTGAAGGTGAGATCCTCCGACATAATCACTCCCAGGTCTTTGACGTTGGTGTTTCGCTCTATTTTGTTACCAGAATTTGTTTTGTACTCTGATGAAGATTTAATTTCCTCATGTTTACCATATCTGAGTAATTGAAATTTCTCATCGTTGAACTTCATATTGTTTTCCGCAGCCCACTGAAAGATTTGGTTGATGTCCGCCTGGAGCCTTGCAGTGTCTGCAATGGAAGACACTGTCATGCAGATTCGGGTGTCATCTGCAAAGGAAGACACGGTGCTGTGGCTGACATCCTTGTCTATGTCGGATATGAGGATGAGGAACAAGATGGGAGCTAGTACTGTGCCTTGTGGAAAAGAGCTTTTCACCGTAGCTGCCTCGGACTTTACTCTGTTGACGACTACTCTCTGTGTTCTGTTAGTGAGGAAATTATAGATCCATCGACCGACTTTTCCTGTTATTCCTTTAGCACGCATTTTGTGCGCTATTATGCCATGGTCACACTTGTCGAAGGCTTTTGCAAAGTCTGTATATATTACATCTGCATTCTTTTTGTCTTCTAGTGCATTTAGGACCTTGTCGTAGTGATCCAATAGTTGAGACAGACAGGAGCGACCTGTTCTAAACCCATGTTGCCCTGGGTTGTGTAACTGATGGGTTTCTAGATGGGTGGTGATCTTGCTTCTTAGGACCCTTTCAAAGATTTTTATGATATGGGATGTTAGTGCTATTGGTCTGTAGTTCTTTGCTATTGCTTTACTGCCCCCTTTGTGGAGTGGGGCTATGTCTGTTGTTTTTAGTAACTGAGGGACGACCCCCGTGTCCATGCTCCCTCTCCATAGGATGGAAAAGGCTCGTGATAGGGGCTTCTTGCAGTTCTTGATGAACACAGAGTTCCATGAGTCTGGCCCTGGGGCAGAGTGCATGGGCATGTCATTTATCGCCTGTTCGAAGTCATTTGGCGTCAGGATAACATCGGATAGGCTTGTGTTAATCAAATTTTGTGGCTCTCTCATAAAAAATTCATTTTGATCTTCGACTCTCAGTCTGGTTAGCGGCTTGCTAAAAACTGAGTCATATTGGGACTTGAGTAGCTCACTCATTTCCTTGCTGTCATCTGTGTAGGACCCATCTTGTTTAAGTAGGGGCCCAATACTGGACGTTGTTCTCGATTTTGATTTGGCATAGGAGAAGAAATACTTTGGGTTTCTTTCGATTTCATTTATGGCTTTTAGTTCTTCCCGCGATTCCTGACTCCTAAAGGATTCTTTTAGCTTAAGTTCGATGCTTGCTATTTCTCTGACCAGTGTTTCCCTGCGCATTTCAGATATATTGACCTCTTCTAGCCGCTCTGTTATTATTTTCCGTCGCCTGTAAAGGGAGCGCCTGTCTCTTTCTATTTTACATCTACTCCTCCTTTTTCTTAGAGGAATAAGCCTTGTGCATACATCGAGTGCCACCGAGTTAATCTGTTCTAGGCATAAGTTGGGGTCTGTGTTGCTTAGTGTATCTTCCCAGCTTATATCGGTTAGGACTTGGTTTACTTGGTCCCACTTTATGTTTTTGTTATTGAAGTTGAATTTGGTGAATGCTCCCTCGTGACTAGTCTCATTTTGTCGGTCTGGGGCTCCACGCATACATGTCTGAACCTCAATTATGTTGTGATCTGAGTATATTGTTTTTGATATGGTGACATTTCTTATCAGATCATCATTGTTAGTGAAGATGAGGTCTAGTGTATTCTCCAGTCTAGTAGGCTCTATTATTTGCTGGTTTAAATTGAATTTTGTGCAGAGATTTAAAAGCTCGTGTGAGTGTGAGTTTTCATCAGAGCTGCCTCCTGGTGTTATTACTGCAACAATATTATTTGCTATATTCCTCCATTTTAGGTGCCTTAAGTTGAAATCCCCCAGGAGCAAGATGTTTGGTGCAGGAGCTGGAAGATTTTCCAGACAGTGGTCAATTTTTAACAGCTGTTCCTGGAATTGCTGGGATGTTGCATCCGGAGGCTTGTAGACTACCACAATGACTAGGTTTTGGTTCTCGACCTTTACTGCTAAAACTTCCACTACATCATTTGAGGCATTAAGCAGTTCTGTGCAAACAAGTGACTCTGCAATGTACAGGCCAACCCCCCCCCCCTTTTGCCTGTTCACTCTGTCACATCTGTATAGGTTGTAACCTGGGATCCATATTTCGTTGTCCAAGTGATCCTTTATGTGGGTCTCAGTGAAAGCCGCGAACATTGCCTTTGCCTCTGCAAGCAGTCCACGGATGAAAGGTATTTTGTTGTTTGTTGCTGGCTTTAGACCCTGTATATTTGCAAAGAAGAATGTTATCGGACTGGTGGTATTGTTGGTACTGGGGGGCTGGCTACCACTGCTGTCTACCACTACTATGTATCACTACTGTGTGGCTACAACTGCTGTGTAGCTACCACTACTGTGTGGTTACCACTATTGTGGTTATCACTACTGTGTGGCTAACACTACTGTGATTATCACTGATATGTGGCTATCATTTCTGTGTGACTGTCACTATTGTGTGGTTACCACTACTGCGTGGCTCCCACTTCTGTGTGGCGATCAATACTGTGTGGCTACCACTACTGTAATTATCACTTCTCTGTGGCTATCACTACTGTGTGACTATCACTACTGTGTGGTTACCTCTACTGTGTGGCTACCACTACTGTGTGGCTACCACTACTGCGTGGCTACCACTACTGCGTGGCTACCACTACTGCGTGGCTACCACGACTGTGGTTATCACTTCTGTGTGGCTACCACTACTGCTTGGCTACCACTACTGTGTGGCTACCACTGCTGTATGGCTACCACTACTGTGTGCCTGCCACTATTGCGTGGTTTCCACTACTGTGTGGCTACCACTACTGCTTGGCTACCACTACTGTGTGTCTACCACTACTGTGTGGCTACCACTACTGTGGTTATCACTACTGTGTGGCTACCTCTACTGTGTGGCTACCTCTACTGTGTGGCTGCTACTACTGGCTCCCACCACTACTACTACTGTGACTACCACCACTACTACTACTGTGACTACTACAGCCACTACTACTGTGACTACTACCACCACTACTACTGTGACACCACCACCACTACTAATGTGACTACCACTACCACTACTACTACTACTGTGACTACTACCACCACCACCACTACTACTGTGACTACTACCACCACCACTACTACTACTGTGACTACTACCACCATCACTACTACTGTGACTACTACCACCATCACTACTACTGTGACTACTACCACCACCACTACTACTGTGACTACTTTTTTTTATATTTTTATTTGAAAGGCACAGTACAAGATATAAATAAATAAAATTTAATAATTAACTATGTGCAAAAAAAAAAAAAGGTACCAATAACCCCAGCTACTGGATCACTACGACAAGGTCCTAAATGCACTAGAAGACAAAAAGAATGCAGATGTAATATATACAGACTTTGCAAAAGCCTTCGACAAGTGTGACCATGGCGTAATAGCGCACAAAATGCGCGCTAAAGGAATAACAGGAAAAGTCGGTCGATGGATCTATAATTTCCTCACTAACAGAACACAGAGAGTAGTCGTCAACAGAGTAAAGTCCGAGGCAGCTACGGTGAAAAGCTCTGTTCCACAAGGCACAGTACTAGCTCCCATCTTGTTCCTCATCCTCATATCCGACATAGACAAGGATGTCAGCCACAGCACCGTGTCTTCCTTTGCAGATGACACCCGAATCTGCATGACAGTGTCTTCCATTGCAGACACTGCAAGGCTCCAGGCGGACATCAACCAAATCTTTCAGTGGGCTGCAGAAAACAATATGAAGTTCAACGATGAGAAATTTCAATTACTCAGATATGGTAAACATGAGGAAATTAAATCTTCATCAGAGTACAAAACAAATTCTGGCCACGAAATAGAGCGAAACACCAACGTCAAAGACCTGGGAGTGATTATGTCGGAGGATCTCACCTTCAAGGACCATAACATTGTATCAATCGCATCTGCTAGAAAAATGACAGGATGGATAATGAGAACCTTCAAAACTAGGGAGGCCAAGCCCATGATGACACTCTTCAGGTCACTTGTTCTATCTAGGCTGGAATATTGCTGCACTCTAACAGCACCTTTCAAGGCAGGTGAAATTGCCGACCTAGAAAATGTACAGAGAACTTTCACGGCGCGCATAACGGAGATAAAACACCTCAATTACTGGGAGCGCTTGAGGTTTCTAAACCTGTATTCCCTGGAACGCAGGAGGGAGAGATACATGATTATATACACCTGGAAAATCCTAGAGGGACTAGTACCGAACTTGCACACGAAAATCACTCACTACGAAAGCAAAAGACTTGGCAGACGATGCACCATCCCCCCAATGAAAAGCAGGGGTGTCACTAGCACGTTAAGAGACCATACAATAAGTGTCAGGGGCCCGAGACTGTTCAACTGCCTCCCAGCACACATAAGGGGGATTACCAACAGACCCCTGGCAGTCTTCAAGCTGGCACTGGACAAGCACCTAAAGTCAGTTCCTGATCAGCCGGGCTGTGGCTCGTACGTTGGTTTGCGTGCAGCCAGCAGCAACAGCCTGGTTGATCAGGCGCTGATCCACCAGGAGGCCTGGTCACAGACCGGGCCGCGGGGGCGTTGACCCCCGAAACTCTCTCCAGGTAAACTCCAGGTAGTATTACCTTCATAATGTATTAAAAGATATACCCGCACCTAACAGAAAGAAAAGAACAGGATAAACCTGCTTAGAAAATACATTAACAAAGTCCAATCTTTGAATTCATGCCTGTAACACTATACAATAAGGCCCCCTTGCGCCAAGTACACAGAAGGTATTATACAGCATACTAAGGCTAAAAATAAACTTTACAATAATTAAACAAAAGACATACCTAAACCTAAAATAAAGGTGCAAAGACATACCACAATAATTTAGCAAAACCAAAACTTACAATTTATGTCTGTGCACTCACAAATCCCCCACGCTTTTTACAATTAGATCCCGTGCACAAAGTGCACAGTAAATATATATACAACATACAAAAGTTGATCATACAGAACATTAACTTAAAGCTTAGGCAAACCAAAGCTTACAATAAACATTACAATTGGTACATATCACAGTGTAACCCTCACATTAACACTGAGCAGGAAAACCCACAATTAAAAGATAACATTATATATGCAAGAACAGTTCATACAAATGACAAAATCCTAACGTAATTCATCAAAACTTCCTAGATACAGTGGATACTGTTCAACGGTCACGCCATACACATGTTACCTATCATCATATCCATGAAAACGTTAATTAGGGGTCTAGTGATAAACTTAACATGCTAAATCGTAGGTAGTTGTAACATTGTCATCCTTCAGAAAAAATTAACGACAAACCTTATGAGGTGGTCGTTTTGCAAAAGGATAACCAAAATACAAATATTTCATTTACACACCACTTATAATGCTTAAAATAACCCCTAAAAGGGCAATTAAACCACTGTACTATTGGTGGTGACATCAGCACGTTGACTGTGTGCTACATGTCAGGAACAATACCTAAGAGGACACTGGGAAAGACCCACATAGACTTCACTAACATCAAAAAAACATCAGCAAAAAATACATACTCGGCCATAGCCGGTAACTAGTCCAGTATTGCACAAAAGTTAAAAACATTTACCGAACAAAAACCTTTTGTCCGTCTTGCTAGGCTGTAATGTCCAGGAAGTAGAAAAAAAATCAAGATCTCAGTCGCACATCACATCATACACCCTCAAGCACATGTAACTTACCTTAGCTACAAACACGCAACTCAGTAACTCCCGCTTCCAAACCTAAAAGTCCTAACATACCTTAGGGTGTTACCAAGGGATGAGCCCAACCCCTCGCTGCCTTACCCGCCTCCCAGTTGCAGCAACCCCTGTACTGTAAGACTCCTATAGCTTGCAGGGAAAACGGTACCCCACCTCCCACCGTAAAGGAGTTTATTCCTACAAGCTGTTCTATAAATACCTGCTGCAATCGCCCTAACCCTAACTGCTCCCTCGGTTTCCCTCATACCCCATGAGATATATAGGAAATCAGCCACCACGTACCATATTGCCCTTCTTACCTCCCTTGACACTCCGCTAACTTCCAAGGTTAAGGCCCATAGAGTTGAGATACGTCTTCCACTAAGAAACCCTAAAACCCTCCCCAGCCATGTATGAACTTCTCCCAATGTTTCACAAAAATAAACAGCATGAAACTCAATTTCTTCCATACCACAACTTAAACAATTCGCCTCCCTTACCAAACCCATTCTACTTAAAACTGATTTTGATGCTAAAATACCCATGATGAATCTATACACTAATTCGCGAACCCTCGGCACCAACTTAAGCCTATGAAAACCGTCCCATATTTCCTCCCAATTATACAGCAGAAAAACACACCCCCTGCATAATTTCCCTATGACAACATCTCCGCACCATCTGCCCCGCCCTAATCCTTTGAACATTTTTCAACTTCAACAATAAACGCAACATGTCCTCACACTCTAACCTCACACACATAACCGACTATGCACGCTGCACGAATATTACCCAGCACCCCATATCCCAAACTGCCATCCACCAGGTCATAAAATGGATTTTGCACACAGGCAAAAAGCAGTTGAGAGAGGGGGCACCCTTGCCTCAGACCCCGTTCCATGCGTACAGGCTGCCCTAACTTACCATTTA
Organism: Cherax quadricarinatus; assembly: GCF_038502225.1. Taxonomy (NCBI): domain Eukaryota; kingdom Metazoa; phylum Arthropoda; class Malacostraca; order Decapoda; family Parastacidae; genus Cherax; species Cherax quadricarinatus. The sequence goes on along the minus strand of NC_091293.1, from coordinate 20,065,119 downwards.
CCTGTATTCTTACCATTGCAGAGGCATACAAAGTATCAATCCATCGTACTATTCCCTCCCCAAAACCCTGCTTCAATAAAATAAGCCTTAATAAATCTCTGTCAACACAGTCGTAAGCATTTTGCCAGTCAAGCCCGAGGACACCAAACCCTTGACATTCCCCCAAAAACTCCCTAATACGTCCATGTCCCCTCATGCTCCTACCAGGTATGCCTAGCTGTCCCCTATGAATAACTGATTCCATGATTTTTCTCATCCTGTTACCTAGGACCTTTGCAAATATTTTATAGTCTGAACACATAAGAGAGAGAGCCCTATATGCTCTCAGATCCCTCCCCCCTCCCTTTTTGGGTACCAACACCACCACCCCTGTACTCTGTGATGTACCTAACCTCCCCTCCGTGAGCATGCAATTCAGTACCTCAACCAAGCATTGTTTAATGCTTCCCCAATGCGTCCTATAAAATTCATTTGATATGCCATCTATACCTGGTGCTTTCCCTTTACTCATCTGAAAAATCGCCTCTTCGACCTCCTCCACACAAATCCTACCCTCGAGGACCCTCCAATCCCTTTCACTTAGAACCTTTTTGAATACCCCATCAGAACACCCTCATGAGCCCCCCCTGCTCTCTGCTGGAGCTTTTCCTCGAACCAAAGATCAGAATAGAAACTCATGCTGTCCGTATTAGTGAGCATCTGGCCAGGCAGGTATCCACCCAAACCCGTGCATACTTCCAAACACAGGAGGGATGTTGCTTGTTGTCCAACCCTAAATTTCCGCAAGACACAACCCGAAGGTTTGTCACCCCATAGCACCTCTTCCATACCCGCCCTGATTCTAACCACATCGAAATGCTCATTGTGAATTTCGGCAAGTTGTTTGCGAATATGTTCAATGTCTTCATACCTACTACTTCTGCCCCCAACATAATAATCGTTCAGTTGCCCCTCCAGGTAATTTTGTAGCCCTTACCTCCACCGCACTTCTTCCTTACCCTGTTTCCTATAATAACTCGCTATCCCGGGTTTGGCGCACATTTCCCACCAATCCAACAAACATTCACCATTCTTCCGAGTTTCCCAGAGCTTCTTCCACCAAACCAGAAAAGTAGACCCATCCCCATCCCCCTTCCCCTCCAGAAGCCGTACATTTAGTTTCCAATAATCTGGATAAATCCATATCATTCCATACCAGTCCAAATCTGCTAGCACTGCACAGTGGTCGGAAAACCCCATATCAAAGGTCTGTACTCGCCCAACTCAAATACCTTGTGTAACATAAATCCTATCCAGACGGGCCGCGTAGCCTCTGCGCACAAACGTATGTTCCACCCCCACCCACCCACCCCTTCCCACCACATCATAAACCCCTGCATCCCTCAGCAAATTTCTTAGAACAGGTAAAACTCACCCCACCCCCCTCGGCTCAACATCACCATGGTGGATAACGCAATTCCAATCCCCACCCAAGACCGAAACGTTAAAGCCTCCCTCACAAAATCTGTTTTAACTTTAGAGTTACTGTCTGCTGGCATATAAATTCCGATAAAACAAACTCTAACCCCACCCCAATACCCATCCACCCTTACCACCCTTCCACCTCCCCCCTCCTCCCATCCCAAGATGCACCAAGGGCTGGACTCCTTCACCGCTATAGCCACCCCACCCTTGAATTTTAAAGAATTACTCACATACATTCGGTAGCCTTTCAACCATAACTCTCTACCAAACATGTAATTGTGTTCTTGCATAAAACATACATCCACATCGTAACGTCGCAAAAACCACTCCATCCACACTTTTAAATTCCGTCCTTAGGCCATTGGCATTGATGGTGACACACTTGAATTTACAAAAATAGTGGTTTACCTCTGTTTTTGGGTCTTTCCCGTTCCCACACGTACATTAGGCTGTCTGTCTTTGTCATTCGGCTTCTCGAGACCCCCCTCCCCCCATGCTCTACCCTTATGCTGGGACCTTGCAACTACCCCTTCTGTGATAGGTGTCTCAGCCACTTTCGCACACGATTTCCTCCCCGGGCGCTGTCCTGGTGTCAAGACCTCGTCCATATCCGACGCTCCCACCGATCGTTTGCGGGGGCTGCCATCCACATACATCTCCTCGCGAGACGAAGCCTCCTGGTGAACCTCCACCACCACCTCATGCGTCCGTACGAACATGGTTTTGTCCTGCATCTCCATGTTAGGGGATTCCTCAGTTGTTAACTCACGACACGCCGTTGAAACAACAGGACCACACTTTGTTCCATCCAGAAGGTCATGCAACACGTCTTCCAGCAACTTATCCTGTGTCAAATCCTCAGGCCTCACAGGATCCACAGAAAGCGTGGGCACGGTCGATGCATCCACTGACAGGGTGGCACACATCGGTGACTGCGTGTCCTCCTGTTGCATCTCGTCACTCCAAAGCTTGGGACCTTGCCCAGCTGAGGTACCAGCCTCAGGCACGAGAGCCTCAGCTCGTAGGCCCACAGGTGAATGGCCCCAGGAGTGGACAACCAGTTGACGTGGGCACTGGGCAGCCATATGCTCATAAGAGTTGCAGTCTGCATGTCTTCCTTTGACCAGCGTAATGAACAAACACCTGGGTCTTATATTTCTCTAGACATATGTAAGAGGGAATGGGCTGGCGGAGCATCATCTTGATGGTGAAGGATCCCTCCAGGAACCCCTCGTATGGGCCCTCTCTCCACACTCCCTTGGTCGCTGCATGCACCGTTCCGTATCTGCCAAAAACATCCCGCAGATCGTACTCCTCAGCCTCGAAAGGCACGTTTCTCACCTTGACCCAGGTGACATATGTAGATACGTCATGTAGACAAACCTCCACAGCTGAATTCACCACAATTCTCCTTTCTTGAAAAGTTTGCACAGTCTTATTGTAGAAGCCGGCATTCACGAATTTTACAAATATCCTCGACATCCCATTCAGAGCTATGCCACATAATTCTTCATTGGGGATGCCGTAGACGTCGCGTATGATGCATGGCATTAATGCATGCATTGTAGAACCACTGAGGGAGCCTTGTGTGAATGCAACACAGACCGTGTTTACTCTCCGGCCTTGACGGTCCGCCATCTTGTGAATTTTTTTTTTTATATTTTATTTAGAAAACACAATACATATTTAAATGTATGCTATGCATACGTTACATAAACTAAGACATGTTATCCATTAAAAATAAAACAACAATTCCACGTTCTACACGAAGGCAACCCACACCCGAACATACAGGTGGATTTAATAAATTCATAAACACTACCTATATAATCCAAAGAATATCACACGTATTTACAAGGACGTATAAGTGATTAATAATAAGAACTATACTGGATATTAACAAAAATTCCTCTACCACACAATCCCAGTACTTAAATAAACCGTTACCCGTAGGTGTATTACCACCATTTACACATCCAACAACATGACCTACCAAACCCCCTTTTAACAATAATTAATAATGCCAGTGCATACAAAAAATATTTGCATGCACCGTTTTGAGAAAAAACCCTTAAGTAACCTAACAATCACGGTATGCCCTTACCTCATTAAACCTTAATGAGAATTACAGAATTTGGTTATGCATAAACAACAACAAAAATATAAAAGTACATAGCAACACAGATATGTACATTATGTTACTATACACACACACTTGTATAATTGGAAGAATATACACCCACAATATCTAATATCAATAATAATAAAACAACAACAAAGAAATTCAAACTGTCAGAACATCATTGTATGACATGGATTTTACACATAAAATTAAAGAATACACTTCATGTTACCTCAACTTTAAACAACCTATGTAAATATTTAATATAAACCAAGACTAGAATTATCATTGAAACATATCAAATGGGTTCTCCCCTCACAAGGACGGGGCGAATAATAAAAAGAAACCCCTTCATGAAATACCAAACAGGTACACCCCTACCACTAACTAACTCCTAGCTTAAGATCAAACTTGTTAATGACTGAACACAAAATCCTAATCTCCCTATCTGAAACACAATTAAACATCCTTGACAGTCATATTCGTCACATTAACGTGTGCAAAGGTATTACAATCCTCCTTCTATAAAGAAGTACCGTTATAAAGGAAATACTTGTATACTAATTATATCTAAAGAAAAGCTAATCCACAAGGGCAATATGGAAAGTACTTGCAGCTACATGTTAAAACTACAAAATAAGCATCACTCTATACTAACGTACTTGACTACAGTGTTCCTTGCTTTATTTTATATTTTAAAACCCTTCTCAATGTTAATAAAAAGAATTACTACTATTCACTGGCAATATCATTTTTGCACGTGTTCATTACTACTTGACCTAAAAAGCCATAACAGCCACTTAAGCCACCTCTCCTCGATAGTGAGTGCAATAATATACCCAACCAAAATATGTAATGCAAGGCATTCCATGTATGACTATGTATCCAAGGTACTGATCGCCAATATCAAATATCTCTGCAGGAACATAACCATTTCATAAATATATGCTCTCACTATCTCACCCTCACACCACCTTCCACACTGCTAGCCTAACCTTACACCCCCCCCCTCACAATATAAGAGACCCTACCCTTGCCCACCCCCCTGTTCCCTTAGAAGCTGTGCTACAGTAAAATTACGATAACCTATCGAAAAACTTGATTCCCATTTCCCCCCATATATTAACCTATTCCTACACCTTGTCCTATAAAACCGCGCTGCTAACGCTTTTATCCTCAACTGCCCTGAAATCTGCCTCATACCCCAAGAAACATGCAAATAATCTGCCATAACATACATCAAAGCCCTGCCCACTTCGCTTGCTACCCCACTAACATCCATCGACAACGATCTAAGAAAAGACCAACTCCCCCCCCCAACAGCCTAATAACCCCCGCCATCCAGACTCTCACCACTTCCAAAGATGAACAAAAATATACCACATGATATGCCGTCTCCTCCTCCCCACAGAATAAACATGTTGCCTCTCTAACCAACCCCATCTTATGCAACATATACTTAGATGCCACCACACCCATTAGAAAACGGTACACCAACTCCCTAACCCTTGCTGGTATCCTAAGCTTCCTGAACTCCCTCCATATGACCCTCCAGTTATACATGGGGTATACTGCGGCCCCCTGCAATACACCCCTTCCCCACGCCACACCCACCACTGCGTTTACCTTCAACCTTTTTACCTGCCCCACTGCCAACATGAATCTTATTACATCTTCACACTTTCTCAAATCCCTACCACTCCACCAGTTTCTAGCATCCCTCATCACCCTATCCACCCTAACACCCCCCTCCCCCCCACCCTTAGATACCTCTGCTTAATATATAATACCATTACCCTAGGCCCTAAGGCCAACAAACCTAGTCCCCCCCTTTTCACCTCCGTCATGACCACATCTTTGGACAACCAGGCCCTCCCAAACCCCCACACAAACCTCAACACCCTCCTCTGTATTTCCTGTATATCCTGCACCCCCAAAGGGAACACCTCCGCTACACCCCAGACCTTACTATACACCACCGAGTTAATTACCAACGCCCTCTGCTGTAACGCCACTTCACTGGCCCTCAAACCTTTTAACTTGCCTATAACCCTACTCGTGACTGCTTCTGAGTTAATCCTCCTACATTCCTGCAATTGCTTCATATACCATATCCCACACACCCTAATTCTGTCACAAACCGTCCATCCCATTTCCTCCCCCAATCTCCCCCCAACCCATGTTCCTACTTCCAATAACCTAGACTTTGCTAAATTAACTACCATTCCTGAAACATTCCCAAAACTCCTAATGACCTCTCCCACCCTTCGTAAAGCCTCCCCACTCGTAACTAACACAGTTGTATCATCCACATAACCTACTATGCCCCCCATACTTCCCCCCCCCCACCTCCCGCAATTCGTCGTCCACAGCCTCAAAGAAAGGATGTTGCACGCATGCAAAGAGCAACTGTGACAGCGGGCAACCCTGCCTTAATCCCTGTTCCATCATCACCGCCCCCCCCAGCTTACCATTAACCTGCACCCTCATGACAGCCCCCTCATACAGAATGCGCACCCACCTCACGACCCCCCCTCCAAAACCCAATTTCTCCAAACAGCCCCACAAAAAGTCCCTCTTCACGCAGTCATATGCCTGAGCCCAATCCAATCCAAGGATGCCCCCTCCCTGACAGTTCTCTATAAAATCCCTTATCACACTGTGCCCATTCTTCATAGTCCGTCCCGGAATCCCATACTGACCCCCATGTACGCTACTCCCAATTACCTTCTTTAACCTGTTCCCCAATACCTTCGCAAAAATTTTGTAATCCGTACACATTAACGACAACGGACGATAATCTCCCAAACCCTTCTCCTCTCCTCCCTTCTTTGGCACCAAGACAACGACCCCAGTTCTCTGTGTTTGCGCCATTCTGCCCCATTTCAACATATAATTCAGAACCGCCACTAGGCATTCCCTCAGAACCTCCCAATGTGCTTTGTAAAAATCATTAGATAACCCATCTATTCCCGGTGCCTTCCCCTGACTCAACCCATTCACCACTTCCCCCACCTCTTCCCCCGTAATGCCTCCCTCCAACTCCCGATCCCCCTGCCCCATACCCTGCGAAACCCTTATCCCTCTAAATGTTTCTAACCCACCCACCCCTCCCCTTCTCTTCCATTTCTCCGTAAACCAATAATCAGCATACCTACTGATAGAATCTGTGTCAGTGAGGCCCTGTCCCCTCACATAACCCTCCCCACCCTCCACAACAATATGCGCCATGGTATTCCTCAACTGTCTGTCCTTGAATTTTCTGAGAACATACCCGGTTGGCTTATCACCTTTTAGTACGTCCTCCAATCCTGCCCTGATCCTGAGTGCATCAAAACGTTCATTATGCATCTCTACTAAACGACTCCTAAGTTCCCCCATATCTCCTTCCACTCCCTCCCTACCCCCCCCCCCCGCATAACAATCATTCAACTGACCCTCTAAATAATTCTGCAATCCAAACCTCCAGCGTGCCCGTTCCCTGCCCCTCTTCCTAAAAAATTCTACAATTTTCACCTTTGCCTGCAACTCCCACCAATCTAGCAAATCCACCTCCTCATCCCTAGCCTCCCAAAAGCCTTTCCACCATGACTGAAAAGACCGACCTTGATCCTCCTCCTGTAAAAGCCTCACATTTAATTTCCAATAGCTCTGATATATTCTCGGAATACCATCCACCCTAAGGTCAGCCAACACTGCTCTGTGGTCTGATAAACCCACGTCTACTGTTCTAACTCTCTCCACTCCTATCCCCTGCCTCACATAAATCCTATCCAACCTTGCCTCATAACTCCCCTGTACATAGGTATGCTCAACCTGATACCCCCCCCTGCCAACCACATCTACCACCCCGACATCGCACAAAGCATCCCTTAAGACACCCAACACGCACCCCGCCCCCCTAGGTACTACGTCTACATGCCTAATCACACAATTCCAATCACCTCCAATTATCGCTATGGCAGGTAAACCCCTGAGATAATATAACAAAACGTCACGAACAAAATCTGATTTTATCCTTACATTACCAATCGCAGGCATATAAACTCCCACAAAACATACCCTACTCTCCCCCCACCACCCATCCACCCGAACAACCCTCCCCCCACCCCCCTCCTCCCACCCCATGACTCGCAATGGACTGGTCTCCTTTACTAAAACAGCCACTCCGCCCTTTAAAAGCGTTGCCATGCTTACAAACAACTTATATCCTCTCAATCTCAACTCACTACCTGACTTATAGTTATGCTCCTGTAGGAAACAAACATCAACGTCGTACCTTTTGAGGAACCACTCCAACCACACCCTTTTTACCTCAGTTTTTAGGCCATTAGCATTTATCGTTACACACCTGAATGGTCAGGGAGAGGCGGCTTACCTCTGTGCCGCTGTGGCTTGCTCACACTTCCCTTCAAGCTGCTCACACTTTCCTTATTACTCTTTTTAATAGGACCCCCTACCCCCCCTTGTCTCTCCCCCGATTTTCCCTGTACTCCTCCCCCTGTAGGGGATTTGCAGACCACCTCTGCCCATGCCTTCTTACCTGGTCTTTGCCCAGGTGTTAAAACATCATCTAATTCAGTCAACCCCACTGGCCTCTTCCTAGAGCTGCCTACCAAAGCCACCTCTTCCTCAGGTACATCCTCCCTGTGTACCTCTGCCACTACAAGTATATCCTTTCCAGTATTCCCTGCTACTTCCGACTTCTCACTCAGCCCTTGCAATTGCTGCTTTTCACTGGTCCGTCCATCCATGTCCTCTCCTACCAAGGCCTCCAAGAATTCCTGGAGCACTGACTCCAAGGACACCTCCTGTGTCGACTCCACCACTTCCTCCACCACCACAGGCGTTGGAGTAGGAACTCCCTCCTCCACCGGGAGTGTGACACACGTCCCCATCTGTTCACCCTCCTTCTCCACCTCCTCACTCCATAGAGGAGTCCCAGTCTTTGCCGCCGCCACCACACTCGTTTGCTGGACGTCCTCCACCGGGGCTGACACCCCCGGGGCAACTCTACGTGCACATTGCGCCGCTATATGATCATAAGAGCCGCAAAGACGACACGTTCTCCTTTGCCCCACATACGACACATATACCTGATTTCTGGTGCCTGTCAACATGACATACGAAGGTATAGGCGTCTTTAGGGTCATCTTGATGTTGTATGACCCTTCCGGGAGGCCCTCATATGGTCCATCCCGCCATACCCCACCTCTGGCTTCATGAATAACTCCATACTTGCTAAAAACTTCCATTATACCAAACTTAGTTGCCTCAAAGGGTACATTCCTCACTCGTACCCACGTATAGTAAGTAGACACGTCATGCAAGCACACATCCATCGTCGAGTTGAGGCACATTCGGCGTTCGTGGTACTCCTCCACCACACTGCTGTAGTAGCTAGTCCTCAGGAACTTCACAAATACTCGTTTCATCCCATTAAGGGCCACACCATACAGTTCCACGTTAGGGATACCATATAAATCCCTAATAATTGCAGGAAGAACGACGTTCATCGTAGCAGGGCTCAGAGAACCCCTCAACAGCTCAATGCAGACTGTGTTAATCCTCCTGCCGGTGTACTCCGCCATGTCTGAACAGTGAAAACTGCGCAGAAACCAGGATTAGTGGGAGCTACTGCGCAGTGCGTCCGCACGGCCCAACAGCGATGCGAACAATGTATCTTGTGAATTGTAGTACTCAGGCCGCCACCAGGTGTGAGCTGGAGAAAGCTCAGAGTGCGTCCTCCCAGCCCACGGGTTGAGAGACGAATAATACTGTGACTACTACCACCACCACTACTACTACTACTGTGACTACTACCACCACTATTACTACTGTGACTACTACCACTATTCCACCAATATTACTACTGTGACTACCACTATTACTACCTGTCATGCCCCTATGGTTAACCTTCCTTTAATATTACATTGCGGTTATTTCCTTTAATAGCTAAATTGGAAATGAACGTCCTTGTATTATTAAGGCTAATTCTTGTTACATAAATCATAATTGTTAATATGGCCATGATAAGTTTAATTGGAGGTATAGTAACCTGCCTGCCGCCCGGTGTGCCGGTGTATGGTTAGCCGTGATGTTCGATGGTTATACCCCCCCTTCCCCCCCCCCCTTTATGTTCAACTACTCTACTGAGTGTTGGCGAGTCACGTCACGTGACCCACTTGACCTGTATGCTCAAGGTTGAGGGACGAGTAGTGAAGAAGTAGCAGCCAACGAGAACACTCCTGCTCGTCTCTGGTAACTGGCCAAGGTTTATTATCCGGCCTGGACATATTCTGTTTTATTCTGACTGCTTCCAATTGAGAAACAAGACTTTATACATTAAAGTAATCTCCATTTATATATATGTTATATCTAGGATCTCCTCCTAATCGTCTGTTATGAAAGCCTTATATATATATTTTGGATAATATAGAACAAACATGCATTCTTAACTTATATACGATAATTCGTATATTTCTGGCTTTTGTTGTATTATGAATATACTTAATTAAAATTAGGCATTCCGGAGGGTCACTATTATTACCCTAACCTCTCTGACCAAAATTATGCTCTAAAAAGAAGGAAATAGTGGTTACAATACTTGGAGTGTAACACTACCACCACTATTACTGCTGTGACTACTACCACTATTACTACCACCACTACTACTACCACCACTACTACTACTGTGACTATTACCACTTACTACACCCACTACTACTAGTGTGATTACTACCACTATTAATGCCACTACTACTGCTGCTGTGACTACTACCACTATTACTGCCACCACTACTACTAGTGTAACTAATGCAACTATTACAACTACCACTACTATTATGTGACTACTTCCACTGCTATTACTACTTAATCTACTACTATGTGATTCTCACTACTAACCACTACTACAATTACCATCACTACTACTACTACTAACACCACCAGTACTACAAATACTACTACTACCACTACCAGTACTACAACTACTACTACCACTACCAGTACTACTACCAGTACTACAACTACTACCACTACCAGTACTACTACTACTACCAGTACTACAACTACTACTACCAGTACTACTACTACTACTACCACCACCACTACCACTGCTAACACTACTACCATTTACCACTACGACTACGACAACTACTACCACAAATACTACTGCCACTAATACTACTACCACTACTACTGCCACTACCACCACTACTATCAATGCCACCACTACCACCACTTCCACCACTACTACAACTACTCTCACTACCACTACTACCACCACTACCACCAAAACAACCACTACCACCACCAATACTACTACCAACACTACCACCACTATCACTACCACTACCACCACTACCACCACTACTACTACCACTACCAACATTACCACCACTACCACCAGTACTACCACTACAACCACTACTACTACTACAATTACTACCACCACTACCCCTTCTACCACCACTACTACTACCACCACTACCCCTTCTACCACCACTACAACTACTACCACTACTACCACTACCACCACCACTACTTCTACCACCAATACCACCACTAATACCACCAATACCACTACTACTACCACCACCACTACCACCACTACTACTACTACCACTACCATCACTGCTATCACTACAACCACCACTACTACCACTACTCTCACTACCACTACTACCACCACTACCACCAAAACAACCACTACCACCACTAATACTACTACCAACACTACCACCACTATCACTACCACTATCACCACTACCACCACTACCACCACTACTACTACCACTACCAACATTACCACCACTACCACCAGTACTACCACTACAACCACTACTACTACTACAATTACTACCACCACTACCCCTTCTACCACCACTACTACTACCACCACTACCCCTTCTACCACCACTACAACTACTACTACCACTACCACCACCACTACTTCTACCACCAATACCACCACTAATACCCCCAATACCACTACTACTACCACCACCACTACCACCACCACTACCACCACTACTACTACTACCACTACCATCACTGCTATCACTACAACCACCACTACTACCAGTACTACCACTACCACCACTGCTACCACTACTATCACTACTACCACTACCAGCGCTACCACAACTAACGCCACTACCACAACTACTACAACTACTACCCCTCTGCCATCACTACTACCACTATTACCCCTACCACTACTACCACCACTACTACCACTATTACCCCTACCACTACTACCACCACTGCCACCGGTACTACCACTATCACCGCTACCACTTCCACCACTACTACCACAACTACCACCACAACCACCGCTACTACCACTACTACCACCACTACCACTACTACCCCCACTACCACTACTACCACCACTAGTACCACGTCTACCACCACTACTACCAATACCACCACTACCAATACTACCACCATGACCACTACCACCATTTCCACCACTAACACCACTACTACCACTACTACGACTACTACCACTATTACCACCACCACGACTACCACGACTACAACCGCTGCTACCACAACTACCACCACATACCACCACTGCCACCACCACTACCACCATTACTACCACAATTACCACCACTGCCACCACTACCACCACTACTACCACCACTAACACTACCACCATCACCAACACTACAACCATTATCACCACTACCACCACCACTGATACCACTATCACCACTACCACAGCAACCAACACTACTACCACCACTACCACAGCAACCAACACTACTACCACCACTACCACAGCAACCAACACTACTACCACCACTACCACAGCAACCAACACTACTACCACCACTACCACAGCAACCAACACTACTACCACCACTACCACCGCTACCATCACCACTACTAACACTACCACCACTATCACCACTACCACCACAACTACCATCACTACAACCACTATCACCACTACCATCAGTACTACCACCACTACCACAACCATTACCACCACTACCACAACTACCACCAATACCTCCACTACCATTACTACCACCACCACCACCAGCACTTACACCACTACCACCACCATTACAACCACTACCACCACTACACCACAACTACCAGTACCACTACCACCACCACTACTACTACTACTACTACCACACCCACCATCACTACCACCACTATTACTGCCACTACTACCACCATAAGCATCACCACTACCATAACTACCACCGCTACAGCCACTACCACCTCTACTACCACCACTACCCCGACTTTCACTACCACTACCACCACCACTACCACCATTACTACCACTACTACCACCATAACCACCACTACCGCAACTACAACCACTACTACCACCACCACTACCCCGACTACTACCACCACTTCCCCGACTACTACCACCACTTCCCCGACTACTACCACCACTACCCCGACTACTACCACAACTACCACCACTAATACCATCACTACCATTGTTACAAAAAACGCGATTTCTAAAAAGCTTAGAGATCTCCAGTGAATACTAGAAAGGACTGCCCTTGTAGCACCCAGCCTGTTACTGGGTTTTTGTAACAAGTAGTCAGTATCCTGGTCCAATTATCCATTAGAATTCAATAATAATTATTAGTGCTTCAGGATTACAACTGGTAGGCTACTAACTAGAGAAATTAAAATTTAATAAATTTATTAATAATCAAGATGTCTAGGAGTACATTATCAAATTAAAATAAATTAATCAATTTAAACAAATTAATAATCAATTCTCTCGTGTACAGTAGTATTGTGCTGAAGGCACATATCACATCTTTATATCTTAAGTTCCGTCTGGTACATTAACATTTAAGACACTACTAAAGACACTACTAAAGTCACCTTCAGACGTCACAATGAGGCAGCCATTAATAACTTCACAACAGCAGTAGCAAACATTGACTGGCACACTGAGCTAGAAATCAATACAGATATTGACGAATGTATTAATAATTTTCTAAAAAAGACCCAATACCTCTATAACAAGCACTGCCCTAAAAAAACTAAACAGATGACAGCTAAGAGACTGAACAATCCCTGGCTAACACCCAGCATTCTCAAATCCATAAATACAAAACACCAATATGAAAAACAGTACAGAATGGGTCACATAACCAGAGACCAAACAAAACGTTACTCGTCAGTCCTAACCAGCCTGATAAGAAGGGCAAAAAAATTGTATTATGAGAACAGATTATCCAACTTACGAGGTGATATAAAAAAGACCTGGAAATTCTGGGAACAAAAAAGATATCACGAAATAGCGAAATAAAATTAGCAAAATCAGATGAACCCCAACTCCCACCAACAGAAACAGCAAACAGACTCAATGATTTCTTCTCCACTATAGGATAAAACCTTGCCAATAAAATCCCAAGCTCAGATACCCCACCAAATGACTACCTCACCGGCAACTACCCGAACACACTGTTCCTAGCTCCGACTAACCCATACGAAGTCTCCCTTATTATCAACGCACTAAAAAACAAGGCAGGAGATTTAAATACCTTACCACCCTTTATATACAAAAAAGTGTCACAAGTGCTATCACCAATCATTGCAACACTCTTTAACAAATCCATTGAATCCTCCACCTTCCCTACAGTACTCAAAATAGCAAGGGTCACCCCGATCCACAAAGGAGGAGATCAAACACAGTTGAATAACTATAGGCCAATATCCAACTTACACCCTCTCTCAAAAATCTTCGAAAAATTAATTCATAAACGAATCTACTCCTACCTTATCTTCACTAACAATGATGATCTGATAAGAAATGTCACCATATCAAAAACAATATACTCGGATCACAACATAATTGAGGTTCAGACATGTATGCGTGGAGCCCCAGACCGACAAAATGAGACTAGTCACGAGGGAGCATTCACCAAATTCAACTTCAATAACAAAAACATAAAGTGGGACCAAGTAAACCAAGTCCTAACCGATATAAGCTGGGAAGATATACTAAGCAACACAGACCCAAACTTATGCCTAGAACAGATTAACTCGGTGGCACTCGATGTATGCACAAGGCTTATTCCTCTAAGAAAAAGGAGGAGTAGATGTAAAATAGAAAGAGACAGGCGCTCCCTTTACAGGCGACGGAAAAGAATAACAGAGCGGCTAAAAGAGGTCAATATATCAGAAATGCGCAGGGAGACACTGGTCAGAGAAATAGCAAGCATCGAACTTAAGCTAAAAGAATCCTTTAGGAGTCAGGAATCGCGGGAAGAACTAAAAGCCATAAATGAAATCGAAAGAAACCCAAAGTATTTCTTCTCCTATGCCAAATCAAAATCGAGAACAACGTCCAGTATTGGGCCCCTACTTAAACAAGATGGGTCCTACACAGATGACAGCAAGGAAATGAGTGAGCTACTCAAGTCCCAATATGACTCAGTTTTTAGCAAGCCGCTAACCAGACTGAGAGTCGAAGATCAAAATGAATTTTTTATGAGAGAGCCACAAAATTTGATTAACACAAGCCTATCCGATGTTATCCTGACGCCAAATGACTTCGAACAGGCGATAAATGACATGCCCATGCACTCTGCCCCAGGGCCAGACTCATGGAACTCTGTGTTCATCAAGAACTGCAAGAAGCCCCTATCACGAGCCTTTTCCATCCTATGGAGAGGGAGCATGGACACGGGGGTCGTCCCTCAGTTACTAAAAACAACAGACATAGCCCCACTCCACAAAGGGGGCAGTAAAGCAACAGCAAAGAACTACAGACCAATAGCACTAACATCCCATATCATAAAAATCTTTGAAAGGGTCCTAAGAAGCAAGATCACCACCCATCTAGAAACCCATCAGTTACACAACCCAGGGCAACATGGGTTTAGAACAGGTCGCTCCTGTCTGTCTCAACTACTGGATCACTACGACAAGGTCCTAAATGCACTAGAAGACAAAAAGAATGCAGATGTAATATATACAGACTTTGCAAAAGCCTTCGACAAGTGTGACCATGGCGTAATAGCGCACAAAATGCGCGCTAAAGGAATAACAGGAAAAGTCGGTCGATGGATCTATAATTTCCTCACTAACAGAACACAGAGAGTAGTCGTCAACAGAGTAAAGTCCGAGGCAGCTACGGTGAAAAGCTCTGTTCCACAAGGCACAGTACTAGCTCCCATCTTGTTCCTCATCCTCATATCCGACATAGACAAGGATGTCAGCCACAGCACCGTGTCTTCCTTTGCAGATGACACCCGAATCTGCATGACAGTGTCTTCCATTGCAGACACTGCAAGGCTCCAGGCGGACATCAACCAAATCTTTCAGTGGGCTGCAGAAAACAATATGAAGTTCAACGATGAGAAATTTCAATTACTCAGATATGGTAAACATGAGGAAATTAAATCTTCATCAGAGTACAAAACAAATTCTGGCCACAAAATAGAGCGAAACACCAACGTCAAAGACCTGGGAGTGATCATGTCGGAGGATCTCACCTTCAAGGACCATAACATTGTATCAATCGCATCTGCTAGAAAAATGACAGGATGGATAATGAGAACCTTCAAAACTAGGGAGGCCAAGCCCATGATGACACTCTTCAGGTCACTTGTTCTATCTAGGCTGGAATATTGCTGCACTCTAACAGCACCTTTCAAGGCAGGTGAAATTGCCGACCTAGAAAATGTACAGAGAACTTTCACGGCGCGCATAACGGAGATAAAACACCTCAATTACTGGGAGTGCTTGAGGTTTCTAAACCTGTATTCCCTGGAACGCAGGAGGGAGAGATACATGATTATATACACCTGGAAAATCCTAGAGGGACTAGTACCGAACTTGCACACGAAAATCACTCACTACGAAAGCAAAAGACTTGGCAGACGATGCACCATCCCCCCAATGAAAAGCAGGGGTGTCACTAGCACGTTAAGAGACAATACAATAAGTGTCAGGGGCCCGAGACTGTTCAACTGCCTCCCAGCACACATAAGGGGGATTACCAACAGACCCCTGGCAGTCTTCAAGCTGGCACTGGACAAGCACCTAAAGTCAGTTCCTGATCAGCCGGGCTGTGGCTCGTACGTTGGTTTGCGTGCAGCCAGCAGCAACAGCCTGGTTGATCAGGCGCTGATCCACCAGGAGGCCTGGTCACAGACCGGGCCGCGGGGGCGTTGACCCCCGAAACTCTCTCCAGGTAAACTCCAGGTTATCTCCCAAAACATTCTCCACCCCTGCCAATTTGGATTCAGGCCTAATAAAAATACTAATGATGCTATTATACACATGCTAGAACATATATACACTGCAATAGAGAAAAAAGAAGTCCCACTGGGGATCTTCATTGACTTACGTAAAGCTTTTGATACAGTTGACCATGACTTGCTCCACGTAAAATTGTCACACTATGGTATAAGAGGGCACTCCCTCAACTACCTCAAGTCATACCTCAGCAACAGAAGCCAATATGTGTACGCAAATGGGGCAAACTCTTCTGCACAACCAATTACAGTTGGTGTCCCACAGGGAAGTGTCCTTGGCCCTCTTCTCTTTCTCCTATACATAAATGACCTACCAAATGCTTCGCAATTACTCAAACCCACACTATTTGCTGATGACACAACATACGTCTTCTCCCACCCGAGCCCAGTCACGCTAGCCAATACTGTAAATACCGAATTACAGAAAATATCTACCTGGATGAGTACTAACAAACTTACACTAAACATTGACAAAACCTACTTCATTCAGTTTGGTAACAGAGCTACAGATGTCCCTCTTAACATAATGATAAACGGATCACCTATCACAAAGCTAACAGAGGGAAAATTCTTAGGAATCCACCTTGATAATAGACTCAAATTTCTTACACATATACAACAAATTTCTAAGAAAATTTCCAAGACTGTAGGCATACTATCGAAGATACGGTACTATGCTCCACAGTCAGCCCTCCTGGCCATATATCACTCTCTTATTTACCCCTATCTCACCTATGGAATTTGTGCATGGGGCTCAACAACAAGTAACCATCTCAGACCACTAATTACCCAACAAAAGGCTGCAGTTAGAATGATAACAAATTCTCACTACAGGCAGCACACTCCACCAATATTCAATACACTCAACCTACTCACCATACAAAACATCCATACTTATTACTGCACCTATTACATACATAGAACACTCAACTCTGATATTAACCCTCCCCTCAAACATCTCCTTGCCAACCTCAACAGAACACATGACCATAACACAAGGCACAGATCACTCTTTGATATTCCTCGTGTCCATCTCACGCTATGCAAAAACTCAATGCACATAAAAGGCCCTAAAATCTGGAATTCATTACCTGTAAATATAAAAGAAACACTACCTGTTTATAAATTCAAGTCTCTTCTCAAAGATCACTTACTCACCCAAAACCAAATAAATACTGAATAACTGAACCTTATAAATTGTATATCTTAAATGTTTCTCACAATTATATCACATAAATGTTAAACCTAAAACCCAATCTAACTTTATTATTTTTTAAATACACTACCTAACAGAATACTCCATTCTACTGAATTTACAACAATGCATGCAACCATATGACCTGTCTTTGTAATACTCACTTGTGCTTTATAGTAATCTGTTTACATTAATGTTTTTCACTGATTTCATCATTGCTTAGTTAATCTTAAGTTAATTTTAAGCCAGCCCGTAATGCTATGCATAGTATAAGTGGCTTTGGCATGCTGCTCTTATCTGTATTTTTTTGTACCTCTGTATGTGTGCTCAAATTATAAATAAATAAATAAGATAATACAAATATGTACAAGTAAGTTTGTGTGTGTGTAAGTGCTCTAAGTAGTTCACTATGTCTCACGACTCGACTAGACTTAAACAAGTGACTGACAAAGTCCTCTCATAAACTAACTTCTTGACCAACTGACAATCAGAACAGCTTGCTTGAACAATAAACGACTGCTAAGCCCAATATCAATATAACAAGCAACTGCGACACAATCAGGATCAAGGAGATAATATAACCACACTAAGTAGAGACCATCTGCAGATCCTCCACAAAAGTCACAAAACTCCCATACTACTGAATCTAAGTTCAGCATAAGAAAATCTCCAACTGTGACAGTACACAGATACCAGTACAAGTTAGGTCAGAAGCTACAGCTCAGGACCTTAGTTGCTCAGAGTGTCTATGAGACACACAACCTCAGTACAATGTCGAAAATCACTAAGTCTATACAATGTTCTGTGAACAGAATCCCACACAACCTACAACAATAATGAGACCGAGACGATCTTCCAACAAGGGCCAATAAGGGAGATTTAGGCACTTGTCTTTAATACGTCCAACCGCCAAGCGAGTCTAGGCCAGACTGAATACTCCAGGCGAGGTGAGTACACCCCCCTCGATCACATGATAGCTCCGTGGACAGTTGCTGCCCAGCAACACCGAAGCCGGCAGAGTAACGAGCCACAAGTAATAATTACAGTAGTTAGACAATCAAGACTTGAACTATGAGCACATAATATATGAATGTTACATCCTACCTAGCAATATAAGTTAAATAATAATATAAGCAATATATTTACGATTTAATATTATCACAAATATAAGCAATATAAAATTATAAGAAAAGGTAATATACATTATGTACATATACATAATATACATCATATACATTGTGACCCATTCAGGGGTTGCAACACCCCCCCAACACGACAAACGGTCGCACTAGGAGTTGCGTTAATGTCTTTCACATTATTACTGATTACTCATGTCACATTAATAACACATTTTAAAAAAAATATATAAATCAGAGTCAATCTTGTGCCAAGCACTTCTTTAATTTCACAGTGTCTATTTCACTAAGATATGCCCCTAGTACTAGGGCAGTACACAGTATCGTATCTCTGCATACTTGTGGTTATGTACATCAGTGTAGAGACAGGATAGCGTAGACAAGCATGACACGTTGAGGCTCGATCATAGTAGTGGAGACTGCATATAAACAACAGTCTTGTATGATAGACAAGAGAGCGCATTCCACTCTTAAGTAGTGGTTGTGGAATGCTATGCAGTATGGACATCTGAGTATGAAACAGCTTAAGGTGTGTAGTGAAGGGGGGAGTCTGCAGCAGGAGTGTTCTGCCACTCAGTAACATCGCCCACACAACACTACCCATTCAACACTCAGCTTCTGTCTCCAACTGTCTCCTCCTCACACACATATCACTACTGTGAATTTATAAATAACATAATTAGACATGAGTATATATAGTTAACATGGGCTAGAGAGATTACGTTACTTTACTGAATTTGACATAGTAAGTAACAAAAGGTATTTGGGCATAAAATTATGTTAATTTAATGTAACTGATAATTACTAAGGACGTGACAGAGCGTCAGCAATTACATTACAATGACCACTTATATGTTTTATACTAATAGAGTAAGGTTGGATTCTGAGGGCCCACCTCATGATCCTAGCATTTTTACTCTCCATAGTATTTATATAAGTGAGTGGATTGTGATCTGAAAAAAACGTTAATTTTAAATGGGGAAGTGCCCAAACACACATCAAAATGTTCCAAGGACACCACAAGAGCTAGAGCCTCTTTCTCAATAGTGGCATAATTTTTCTGGTGTCATTTGAGCTTAGATGAATAGTAACATATAGGATGGAGAATATCAGTGGATGTTGACTGTTGGAGCAGCACAACACCTACTGCATAACACTCGCATCTATATGTAAAAAGAAGGGAAGATCAAAATTATGACTCCTCACAGGAACAGAGGAAAGCAGATGCTTCAACCTTTTGAACAAATCTGAACAATCTTTAATCCAGATGAAGTGAACTTTGCTACTAGTGAACACAGTGAGAGGTGTATGTGGAGGTGTGTGTGCTGGCTTGCCTGTCACTTGACACACGTGGCAACGTCGCACATGATCAGCTACTGTTTCCTTCATCTTTGGCCAAGTAAAATGTTTTGCCAGTTTACCGAGTGTCTTCTTGACACCCAAATGTCCTCCAATGGGACTATTGTGAGCAAAATCAATGGCTTGTTCACGAAATGTAACTGGTAACACTACGAGATGCTTGACTGTGGTGGAAACACTATCAGCTGGCAACTTACATGTATTTTTCTCCATCAGTACACCGTTACTATAATAGTAACAATTATCGAGATCCTTTCCTTCACTCTCGGTAACTGCTATATCTCTCAGTCTTTCCAGTGACTGATCAACAAACTGATCCTTGATTAAATCATCATGAGTTAGAAATTTAACGTCAGTTGTGTCCTGACTAGGTTGATGACAGGAGGGAGTTGGTGTTAATGATCCTGGGTGCAGAACATCGCTAAACAACATATTCAAGCCCAAATCATTGTCATCCACTAACTCAACAGGAGACAGGGATGGTTGTTGAATCTTTGACATAGCTCTAGTAATTGCGCTGAGAGGAAATAAAATAGGCTTCTCTCTACAAGCTTCAATGGCATAATTATCATCAGTGTTATTATCAATCACAAGTGGTTCTTTACATATACAAGCATGAAGGATATCATTCCCTATCAACAAGTCCGCTGACCTGATGGGAAATACACCACTGGATATGCCCACTGAAATATAACCAGTATAATAGCTTGTTTCAATGTAAACTTTGTGAAGAGGTACTTTTATAACAGCCCCACCAGAGGCTGTTATAGGCTGGTATAGGTATTATCAGTTATGGGCAGTACATCTTCTCTTAATAACGTGAGATAACTGCCAGTGTCTCTGAAAGTAATTATCTCAGATGTGATTCATCAAATCCTACTTTACCTCTCAATAAGTAAGGACTCATCGCTGAACGAATCTTTTCGTCAGATACACTTTCTGACGCTAGTCATCTATCCTGAGTAATATTATCTAAAACAGTAGGATCAGAGGTATTACTAGGATTTTGGTGCCTTTGTTGCTCGGAAGAGGATACGACTTGTGTGGGGACACCAGCACCATGACTGTTTCTCGTATCTCTTTCTAACGTATAGCAATACTCTCTAGCATGTCCTTTTCTGTTACAATAGGTGCATTTAACTTTCTTCTCGATATCAGATTTTTGTCTAACCACAGAGACAGATTCAGGATTGTGAGTTGTCCTGGTAAAGGTACGAGAAGTTACAGTAGCAGGTACATCAGGCCGGCACTGATCAGCTGATTTAGGTTGCCAACTTCTAGGACAATTTTTAGTTACCTTGTTTCTCTGGGTTTTAGTATGTACAAGTTTGTGAGAAATCTCGTAATTGTCTGCTAATGCTGCAGTTTCCAGAATATCCGAGGCAGTATGATCGATCAGATATTCTTGTATGTCAGCGGACATACAGTTGTTAAACTCTTCATAAAGTAACAACTGAACAAGGCTGTCATAGTTACATTTAGCAGCTCTAGACCATCTTTCAAATGCAACTTTTTTCTCACGAGCAAACTCTACACAAGTTTGATCTTGTCGTCGTTGTAACGTACGAAATGCACGTTGATAACTTACAGGTAACAAGTTATATGTCTCTAGAATAGTTTGCTGGACAGCATCATAACTAATGTACTTGGCAAATGGTAAAGCAGCAGTACAAGTTTGAGCTCTTCCTGTCAAAGCTGTGTGCTACAAGGTAGCCCAGTGCTTACGTGGCCAGTTCATAGCACAAGCCTGGTTCTCAAACACATCAAAATAGGTGTCTAAGTCACTCTTAAAAAACTTAGGAACCATTGAGGCAGCTTTCTGTACATTAAATGTGCCCTGTGATCTATCAGTCTGTTGTCTTCCAAGACGAACATTTTCTCTCTGGAAATCTTCTTCGTTCAATTTCCTCTGTGCCTCTATTTGTGCAGTCTGCAACATTATGAGGCATTCAAACCTCTCAAACTGTTCCTGAGAGACAGGACCAGTAGGTAATGGAGGAGTAAGGAATCTAACGAATGAGTCTGGGGGTCCTTACTTCGGGCACCTTGTCCAGCCATCCCTAGAGAGTCTAGATCTGGTCTAGGATAAGTAGATACAGGTGTAGCATACACGGTACTAGTATGAGGCTGAGTCATACTACCAGCTACACTCGGTACTATTGTGTCAGTGAGGCGGGAAGGTGTGAGCGACAACAAAATTTCATTAGGCTCAGACACTTCTGCAGTAGTTGCTCTCTCTTCTACGTCATCAAATAGTCATACTTCCTAATTGTGACACTAGGCTTTCTGTATCTGAATCATAATCAGACATCTCTGTATGAGCAGGAAACAATATATCTTTAATTAACGCTCTGACAGTTTCTGCTGTGTAATTCCTATTATACGTCACACCGAGATATTTGGCTACTCGCCAACACGTCTGAAGTTTTAATGTACTTAACTCAGACAAAGTCAGAGTATCAATTAACTGTTTCACTTTGACATACATCACGAAAATAAATGTACTATGAGAGAGTGATTATGGGAAACTATAATCCTAATAGGAATTTTAGTGTTGGTTGTCTTAGAGCTAGAGCTCATAAACAGTATTTCCATCTCCTTGGATCAAGAGACTCAGTCAAGTACATACATCCACCTAGTATGTTGTACAAGACAAAACTCAAAGTCTTCATATAAGGAAAGTACTCAAAGTGTTTGAATAACTCTGTAGTCAAACAGGACAATTTCTTCAACACCTTGGATCAAGAGCATCCCGGACAGGCCCCCATTTGTTACAAAAAACGTGATTTCTAAAAAGCTTAGAGATCTCCAGTGAATACTAGAAAGTGTTAGTTTAATATGTTTATTATGCACCCCATACCCATCCTGTGGGCGGTAGTCAAAAGATTACAGAGGTACATAATTGGTCCAGGGACTGGACTCCAAAGTTTTGATAGCTGAGCATGTTACAGAGGTAATGAACTCACAATTTACAAAGGTAATGAACTCACAATTTACAAAGGTAATGAACTCACAATTTACAAAGGTAATGAACTCCAGGAAGGTCTGGTCACAATCATGACAAGTTACAAAGGTATTTACAGATTACAGAGGTATGTAAAGGGTCCAGGGACTGGGCCTCCAAAGTTTTGATAGCTGAACTAAGTACAAAGGTAATGAGCTCACAAGTTACAAAGGTAATGAATTCTGTAGAACGGTTACTTAGGTTTATACATGGCTACAATCATGAACAAATTATAGAGTAATGAGCAATTCACACTTCCACACCCGGTCACAACTGTAGTGAGTTATTGGTGCAAATATTGATTGAGTCACACACACCACACACACACACACACACACACACACACACACACACACACACACACACACACACACACACACACACACACACACAGACCTACTAGAAAGGACTGCCCTTGTAGCATCCAGCCTGTTACTGGGTTTTCGTAACAATTAGTCAGTATCCTTGTCCAATTATCCATTAGAATTCAATAAGAATTATTAGTGCTTCAGGATTACAACTGGTAGGCTACTAACTAGAGAAATTAAAATTTAATAAATTTATTAATAATTAAGTTATCTAGGCGTGTATCAAATTAAATTAAATTAATCAATTCAAACAAATTAATAATAATCACTTCTCTCGTGTACAGTATTATTGTGCTGAAAGCACATATCACCTTTATAAGTCTTAAGTACCGTCTGGTACATTAACATTTAATAAGATATACAAATAAGTTTGTGTGTATGTGTGTAAGTGCTCCAAGTAGTTCACTATGTCTCACGACTCGACTAGACTTACACAAGTGATTGACAAAGTCCTCTCATAAACTAATTTCATGACCAACTGACAATAAGAACAGCTTGCTTGAACAATAAACGACTGCTAAGCCCAATAGCAATATAACAAGCAACTGCGACACAATCAGGATCAAGGAGATAATATAATCACACTAAGTAGGGACCTACCTGGAGTTTACCTGGAGAGAGTTCCGGGGGTCAACGCCCCCGCGGCCCGGTCTGAGACCAGGCCTCCTGGTGGATCAGAGCCTGATCAACCAGGCTGTTGCTGCTGGCTGCACGCAAACCAACATACGAGCCACAGCCCGGCTGATCCGGAACTGACTTTAGGTGCTTGTCCAGTGCCAGCTTGAAGACTGCCAGGGGTCTGTTGGTAATCTCCCTTATGTGTGCTGGGAGGCAGTTGAACAGTCTCGGGCCCCTGACACTTATTGTATGGTCTCTTAACGTGCTAGTGACACCCCTGCTTTTCATTGGGGGGATGGTGCATCGTCTGCCAAGTCTTTTGCTTTCGTAGTGAGTGATTTTCGTGTGCAAGTTCGGTACTAGTCCCTCTAGGATTTTCCAGGTGTATATAATCATGTATCTCTCCCTCCTGCGTTCCAGGGAATACAGGTTTAGGAACCTCAAGCGCTCCCAATAATTGAGGTGTTTTATCTCCGTTATGCGCGCCGTGAAAGTTCTCTGTACATTTTCTAGGTCGGCAATTTCACCTGCCTTGAAAGGTGCTGTTAGTGTGCAGCAATATTCCAGCCTAGATAGAACAAGTGACCTGAAGAGTGTCATCATGGGCTTGGCCTCCCTAGTTTTGAAGGTTCTCATTATCCATCCTGTCATTTTTCTAGCAGATGCGATTGATACAATGTTATGGTCCTTGAAGGTGAGATCCTCCGACATGATCACTCCCAGGTCTTTGACGTTGGTGTTTCGCTCTATTTTGTGGCCAGAATTTGTTTTGTACTCTGATGAAGATTTAATTTCCTCATGTTTACCATATCTGAGTAATTGAAATTTCTCATCGTTGAACTTCATATTGTTTTCTGCAGCCCACTGAAAGATTTGGTTGATGTCTGCCTGGAGCTTTGCAGTGTCTGCAATGGAAGACACTGTCATGCAGATTCGGGTGTCATCTGCAAAGGAAGACACGGTGCTGTGGCTGACATCCTTGTCTATGTCGGATATAAGGATGAGGAACAAGATGGGAGCGAGTACTGTGCCTTGTGGAACAGAGCTTTTCACCGTAGCTGCCTCGGACTTTACTCTGTTGACGACTACTCTCTGTGTTCTGTTAGTGAGGAAATTATAGATCCATCGACCGACTTTTCCTGTTATTCCTTTAGCACGCATTTTGTGCGCTAATACGCCATGGTCACACTTGTCGAAGGCTTTTGCAAAGTCTGTATATATTACATCTGCATTCTTTTTGTCTTCTAGTGCATTTAGGACCTTGTCGTAGTGGTCCAATAGTTGAGACAGACAGGAGCGACCTGTTCTAAACCCATGTTGCCCTGGGTTGTGTAACTGATGGGTTTCTAGATGCGTGGTGAACTTGCTTCTTAGGACCCTTTCAAAGATTTTTATGATATGGGATGTTAGTGCTATTGGTCTGTAGTTCTTTGCTGTTGCTTTACTGCCCCCTTTGTGGAGTGGGGCTATGTCTGTTGTTTTTAGTAACTGTGGGACGACCCCCGTGTCCATGCTCCCTCTCCATAGGATGGAAAAGGCTCGTGATAGGGGCTTCTTGCAGTTCTTGATGAACACAGAGTTCCATGAGTCTGGCCCTGGGGCAGAGTGCATGGGCATGTCATTTATCGCCTGTTCGAAGTCATTTGGCGTCAGGATAACATCGGATAGGCTTGTGTTAATCAAATTTTGTGGCTCTCTCATAAAAAATTCATTTTGATCTTCGACTCTCAGTCTGGTTAGCGGCTTGCTAAAAACTGAGTCATATTGGGACTTGAGTAGCTCACTCATTTCCTTGCTGTCATCTGTGTAGGACCCATCTTGTTTAAGTAGGGGCCCAATACTGGACGTTGTTCTCGATTTTGATTTGGCATAGGAGAAGAAATACTTTGGGTTTCTTTCGATTTCATTTATGGCTTTTAGTTCTTTCCGCGATTCCTGACTCCTAAAGGATTCTTTTAGCTTAAGTTCGATGCTTGCTATTTCTCTGACCAGTGTCTCCCTACGCATTTCAGATATATTGACCTCTTTTAGCCGCTCTATTTTTCCGTCGCCTGTAAAGGGAGCGCCTGTCTCTTTCTGTTTTACATCTACTCCTCCTTTTTCTTAGAGGAATAAGCCATGTGCATACATCGAGTGCCACCGAGTTAATCTGTTCTAGGCATAAGTTGGGGTCTGTGTTGCTTAGTATATCTTCCCAGCTTATATCGGTTAGGACCATCTGCAGATCCTCCACAAAAGTCACAAAACTCCCATACTACTGAATCTAAGTTCAGCATAAGAAAATCCCCGACTGTGACAGTACACAGATACCAGTACAAGTTAGGTCAGAAGCTACAGCTCAGGACCTGAGTTGCTCAGAGTGTCTTTGCGACACACAGCCTCAATACAACGTCGAAAATCACTAAGTCTATACAATGTTCTGTGAACAGAATCCCACAGAACCTACAACAATAATGAGACCGAGACGATCTTCCGACAAGGGCCAATAAGGGAGATTTGGGCACTTTTTGTCTGGAATACGTCCAACCACCAAGCTAGTCTAGAGCAAACTGAATACTTCAGGCGAGGTGAGTACACCCCCCCCCCTCGATCACATGATAGCTCCGTGGACAGTTGCTGCCCAGCAACACCGAAGCCGGCAGAGTAACGAGCCACAAGCGATAATTACAGTAGTTAGACAATCAAGACTTGAACTATGAGCACATAATAATATATGAATGTTACATCCTACCTAACAATATAACTAAGTTAAACAATATAAAGCAATATATTTACAATTTAGCTATTATCGCAAATATAAGCAATATAAAATTATATGAAAAGGTAATATACATTATATACATATACATAATGTACATCATATACATTGTGACCCATTCAGGGGTTGCAACAACCATCACTACCACCACTACTATCAGTACTACTACCACATCCACCACTACCACCACCAGTACCACAACTACCACCACCACTACCACTACCACCACCACTACCACCACTATCATTACTACCACCACTTCCACCACTACTAGTACCCCTGCGACTACTACCACTTCTAACGCCGCTACCGCCACCACTACCACAAGTACCGCTGCTACCACTACTACAACTCCCACCACTACCACCACAACCACCACTGCTACTACCACTTCCACCACTACCATCACTTCCACGACTACCACCACTTGTACCACCACTACTACCACTACCACCACTTTCACCACTTCCAGCACTACTATCACCAGGACCACCACTACCACTACTACCATCACTTCTACCAGTACTGCCACCATTACCCCCACTGCTACCACCACTATCACGACTACCACGACTACCACCCATCTACTACCACTACCACCACTCCCACCAGCACTACCACCACTACCACCACTAATACCATTACCACCACCACCACCACTACCCCCACCACTACTACCACCACTTCCACCACTACCACCACTACCACCACTACCACCACTACCACCACTATCACCACTACTTCCTCTACCACCACTAATACCATTACCACCACTACCACCACTGCTACCACCACTACCACTACCACCACTACTACCACTACCACCACTACTACCACTACCACCACTACTTCCGCTACCACCACTGCCACCACTGCTACCACCACTACCACTACCACCACTACTACCACTACCACCACTACTACCACTACCACCACTACTTCCGCTACCACCACTGCCACCACTACTACCACAATATCCATGCTGATGTTACTCATATTTCCATTATTACTTCGAACTCTCTCAACATGTCTCCATTCTCGTATGAGACTAATCACATCCCTGGAGAGCCAAGTATTTCTCCAGTAAACAAATCCATATATATATATATATATATATGTCGTGCTGAATATGTAAAACTGGTCAATTAGCAAGAACTCATTTAAAATTAAGTCCTTTCTAAAATTTTCTCTTATACGTTTGAAGATATATATTTTTCATTAATGTTAATGTAAAAATTTTTAATTTTTCACCAAAAGACTCTTAGAAAACTTACCTAACCTTATTATAACAAGCGCAATTTATTTTAGCCTAATCCTACTAAATACATTTTAAATACGTTTACAGTAATTTAATACTAAACAAAACAATGAAATATATTTTTTTCGTAATGTTTAGAATGATTTTTGCGAAATTATTGCATACACAAATTTTCACTTGTTTTATATGGCAAGATGAGCCTTGCTATTTAAGCCAAGATTGCAAGTTCTGCCTATTCGGCACGACATATATATATATATATTTTTTTTTTTATTATCACACCGGCCGATTCCCACCAAGGCAGGGTGGCCCGAAAAAGAAAAACTTTCACCATCATTCACTCCATCACTGTCTTGCCAGAAGGGTGCTTTACACTACAGTTTTTAAACTGCAACATTAACACCCCTCCTTCAGAGTGCAGGCACTGTACTTCCCATCTCCAGGACTCAAGTCCGGCCTGCCGGTTTCCCTGAATCCCTTCATAAATGTTACTTTGCTCACACTCCAACAGCACGTCAAGTATTAAAAACCATTTGTCTCCATTCACTCCTATCAAACACGCTCACGCATGCCTGCTGGAAGTCCAAGCCCCTCGCACACAAAACCTCCTTTACCCCCTCCCTCCAACCCTTCCTAGGCCGACCCCTACCCCGCCTTCCTTCCACTACAGACTGATACACTCTTGAAGTCATTCTGTTTCGCTCCATTCTCTCTACATGTCCGAACCACCTCAACAACCCTTCCTCAGCCCTCTGGACAACAGTTTTGGTAATCCCGCACCTCCTCCTAACTTCCAAACTACGAATTCTCTGCATTATATTCACACCACACATTGCCCTCAGACATGACATCTCCACTGCCTCCAGCCTTCTCCTCGCTGCAACATTCATCACCCACGCTTCACACCCATATAAGAGCGTTGGTAAAACTATACTCTCATACATTCCCCTCTTTGCCTCCAAGGACAAAGTTCTTTGTCTCCACAGACTCCTAAGTGCACCACTCACTCTTTTTCCCTCATCAATTCTATGATTCACCTCATCTTTCATAGACCCATCCGCTGACACGTCCACTCCCAAATATCTGAATACATTCACCTCCTCCATACTCTCTCCCTCCAATCTGATATTCAATCTTTCATCACCTAATCTTTTTGTTATCCTCATAACCTTACTCTTTCCTGTATTCACCTTTAATTTTCTTCTTTTGCACACCCTACCAAATTCATCCACCAATATATATATATATATATATATATATATATATATATATATATATATATATATATATATATATATATATATATACCTTAAACTCCAATATCAACCTTGACCTAAAACGCTTTCTTGATAGTTGTGACAGAACCCACAGGCATAACACCAGAAACAAACATCTCTACGACATTCCCCGTGTCCGACTAAACCTTTACAAAAATT
Source organism: Cherax quadricarinatus (assembly GCF_038502225.1). Lineage (NCBI taxonomy): Eukaryota > Metazoa > Arthropoda > Malacostraca > Decapoda > Parastacidae > Cherax > Cherax quadricarinatus. The sequence goes on along the minus strand of NC_091293.1, from coordinate 20,035,139 downwards.
CAATGTATGTCAAAGGCCCTAAAATCTGGAACACCCTACTTGAAAACTCTAGAACTGCAGACACATTCATCACCTTCAAAACTACCATTAGAAAACATCTTATCTCCCTGATACACCCCGTCAACTAACTACACGAATACCACCTGGTGGTTCACACTTACACTCACTCACTCATTTGACCATAAACAGAAATATTAATCTCAATCTTAAAATAAAGAATCTTAACTAGTCATAAGTTGGCCTGTGATACTCCAATACTGAAACTATGTACTATGCCAAAACTAAAGCATTCACATTGCTAAACTCACAAACTAGTATTTAGTCACTCAGCCATAATACCAACTTACCTCATAATTTGTAATGTTTTGAAATAAAGAATTAAACTAAGTATGCCCGAAATGCCTAGCCATGCTAGGCGTTCTAGTGGTACACTCTGTAATTATTATTTTAATACATGTAAACTACACAATAACCAAATTCTGTAAACTCAGCATTGTAATACTTATAGAGAATAAACTTTGAATTGAATTGAATATATATATATATATATATATATATATATATATATATATATATATATATATATATATATATATATATGTCGTGCCGAATATGTAAAACTGGTCAATTAGCAAGAACTCATTTAAAATTAAGTCCTTTTTTAAATTTTCTCTTATACGTTTAAAGACATATTTTTTTCATTAATGTTAATGTAAAAGTTTTTAATTTTGCACCAAAAGACTCTTAGAAAACTTACCTAACCTTATTATAACAAGAGCAATTTATTTTAGCCTAACCCAGCTAAATATATTTTAAATACGTTTATAATAATTTAGTACTAAACAAACACAATCAAATAAATATTTTTCGTTAGGTTCAGAATGATTTTGGCGAAATTATTGCATACACAAATTTTCACTTGTCCTATATGGCAAGATGAGCGTTGCTATTTAAGCCAAGATCGCAAATTCTGCCTATTCGGCACGACATATATATATATATATATATATATATATATATATATATATATATATATATATATATATATATATATATATATATATATATATATATATATATAATGTGTGTGTGTTTATGTGTATGTGTGTGTGTGTGTGTGTGTGTGTGTGTGTGTGTGTGGGTGTGTGTGTGTGTGTCTTCCCAGAGCCCTTCCTGTCTCTACTGTAAAAACTTCCTTAAATCTCCTGTTTAGCTCCTCACATACCTCCTGATCATTTCTTTTGAGTTCTCCACCTTCTGTCCTCAGTCTGATCACCTGGTCTTTGACTGTTGTCTTCCTCCTGATGTGGCTGTACAACAGTTTCGGGTCAGTCTTGATTTTCGATGCTATGTTATTTTCATACTGTCGCTGGGCCTCCTTCCTTACCTGTGCATACTCGTTCCTGGCTCTGCGACTAATCTCCCTATTTTCATGTGTTCTCTGCCTTCTGTACTTTTTCCATTCTCTATTGCACTTTGTTTTTGCCTCATTACACCGTCGGGTAAACCAGGAGCTCGTTCTGGTCTTCCTATTGTTTCTGTTGCCCTTGGAAATAAACCTTTCCACTGCCTCTTTGCGTTTTGTTGTTACATATTCCATCATTTCATTTACTGGCTTTCCTGCCAGTTCTCTGTCACGGAACCTCCTGCAGGAAGTTCCTCAACCCTATGTAGTCCCCTCTTGTATAGTCTGGCTTTTTCCCTTCAACTCCTGTTACTCTCTCCACTTGCAACTTTACTATGTATTCAAAGCACAGAACCACGTGGTCACTAGCTCCTAGGGGACTCTCAGTGGTGACGTGTACTTAGCAGTGGTGACGTGTACTTAGCTCAGTGGTGACGAGTACTTAGCTCTGTGAAGACCTGTTTGCGCGCTCTCTACGAACTGAAGCAAGATGCCCCCCATCGAGCAACTTTACCAACAGCTTAAAGAAGAATTGAGGATGGCGAAGATGGAGATTCGGCGACTGACCGAGGAAACAAGAAGATTCGTAGTAGTCCTCCTGTTTTGAGTCCTCAGGTCAAGAAAGGAAACTGGTCAGTGGCTGGACAGCAGGGAACGAAGTTGACGATCAAGAAGACGAATGGAAAGGTAGAAACGATGAAGAAGAAAGAGACTGCCGTGGAAACTGTTGTGGAAACATCTAATACATTCTCAGTGCTACCCGACGAATGTGAGTCGACTACTGGGAACGTCACGACGAACGACACCAAGGAAGGTAAGAATATTGTTGTTGTTGGGGATAGCCAAGTTAGGTATATGGATAGGGCGTTCTGCTTGAAGGACAGGAGTAGGAGACAGAGGGTTTGCTTTCCTGGGGCTGGGATGGAGGATATTGTTAGCCGTCTGGATGACATCATGAGAGGTAATGGGAGCAATCCTATTATCTGTCTCAGCGCTGGAGGCAACGATGTTGGCAGACGTAGGAGTGAAGACCTGATTAGCAGGTATAGGTCAGCAATAGAAATAATTAGGAGGAAGGGTGGGAACCCTGTCATATGTGGTATTTTGCCAAGGAGAGGAGTTGGAAATGAATGGTTGTCCAGGGCAATTGGTGTCAATTGCTGGCTGGACAAATACTGTAAGGAAAATGCGGTAACATTCATTGACAACTGGGACCTCTTCTATGGCAGAAATGACATGTATGCCAGGGATGGGGTTCACTTATCTAGGTCTGGGGTGGGAGCACTGGCAACTGCAGTGGAGGGAGCTGTTAGGACTTTAAACTAGGAATAGTTAGTGGTATGGGTTTTGGCAGGAAAACAGTGAAGTCCCAGTGTGGTAATATTATGAGTTCTAGGGGAACTAGTAATAAGCAGAACGAGGTAGATATTGAAAAGCCAGTGACACTGGGTGATAAGGACAGTAATAGGTTTAGTAGAAAAACAGAAATGAGCAGGAAGGGTAAAGAGAAAAGAGAGTCTTTCAATGTTTATTATGTTAATAGCTGTAGTGCTAGGAATAAGATGGACGAGTTGAGATTAGTTGCTAGTGCAGGTAACATTGATGTATTTGCCTTAACTGAGACGTGGTTTAATTCAAAAAGTCGGGACATGCCTGGGGAATGTCACATTCAGGGTTTTAAATTGTTCCAAGTAGATAGAAGTACCGGGAAGAGGGGTGGGGTGGCATTGTATGTCCGAGATCGCTTGAACTGTTGCATAAAAACGGGTATTAAGTCTGAAGTAACACATACAGAGTCTGTTTGGATAGAATTTTCAGAGGGGCATGAAAAACTGATTTTAAGAGTGATATACCGTCCCCCAAACTTAGATAGGGACCAAGGGAGACTACTATGGGAGGAAATTGTTAAGGCCACAAGGCACGATAATGTAGTAATTCTAGGAGACTTTAACTTTAGTCATATTGATTGGAATTTCTTGACTGGGAATTTAGAATCATACGACTTCTTAGAAGTAGTTCAGGATTGTTTTTTGAAGCAGTTTGTGACAGAACCTACAAGGGGAAATAACCTGCTTGACTTAGTTCTGGCAAACAATGAATCCCTTGTTAATAATTTAGAAATTTCAGAGGAACTGGGTGCTAGCGACCACAAATCAATTACATTTAGCATTGAATGGAAGTATGATAGTAGCGATAACTCAGTAACAGTCCCAGATTTTCGCTTAGCAGATTACGATGGGCTTAGAGAACACTTATCATCTGTTGACTGGGGTAACGAAGAGAGCTATCAATATGACAGTTTTCTGAACACTATACATGCTGCTCAAAGAACGTTTATCCCTTATAAAGAAATTAGATCAAATAGAAATGGCCCAAAATGGATGAATAATAGGCTCAAATATCTACCAGGGCATAAGAAAGGAATTTATAAACGTATCAAAAGAGGTGAGGGTCATCTTATGAATCAGTATATTGACATTAAGAGGGACATTAAAAAGGGTATAAGAAAAGCTAAAAGGGACTATGAAATTAAAGTTGCTAGGGATTCTAAAACTAACCCAAAAAGTTTTTTCCAGGTCTATAGAACAAAAGATAAGATAGGTCCCCTTAAAAATAACTATGGGCATCTTACTGACAAAGAGAATGAAATGTGCTCGATTTTAAATAATTATTTTCTCTCGGTTTTTACACAGGAAGACACTAACAATATTCCAGTAATTAATTTTTATAGTGAGCTGGAAGAAGATAAATTATGTAACATCACAGTCACTAGTGAAATGGTTGTGAAGCAGATAGACAGACTGAAGCAAAATAAGTCGCCGGGTCCTGATGAGGTTTTTTTCAAGGGTTCTTAAGGAATGCAAAATGGAACTCTGTGAACCATTAACTAATATTTTTAATTTATCTCTTCAAACAGGTGTAGTGTCTGATATGTGGAAGATGGCTAATGTAATTCCTATTTTTAAAACAGGGGACAAGTCGTTACCGTCAAATTACCGCCCAATAAGCCTGACCTCAATTGTAGGCAAATTACTAGAGTCAATTATAGCTGAGATTATAAGAAGCCATCTCGATAAGCATAGCTTGATTAATGATACTCAGCATGGATTCACAAGAGGCCGGTCTTGTCTAACTAATTTATTAACTTTCTTCAGTAAAGCTTTTGAGGCTGTTGACCACGATAAAGAGTTTGATATTATTTACTTAGATTTTAATAAGGCTTTTGATAGAGTTCAGCACCAAAGACTGTTAAAGAAAGTGGCAGCTCATGGCATTGGGGGAAAAGTGCTCTCATGGATCGAGTCATGGCTCACAGACAGGAAGCAGAGAGTGTCCATAAATGGGGTTAAAGCCGAGTGGGGATCTGTAATAAGTGGCGTTCCACAGGGATCTGTCTTGGGCCCGTTGTTGTTTATAATATATATCAATGACCTTGATGAGGGAATTACTAGTGATATGAGCAAATTCGCCGATGACACAAAGATAGGTAGGATAATTGATTCAAACGTAGACGTTAGGGAACTTCAGGAGGATTTAAACAAACTATATTCTTGGTCAGAAAAGTGGCAGATGCAGTTCAATGTAGATAAATGCAAGGTTCTGAAGCTCGGGAGTGTCCATAACCCTAGCACTTATAAGTTAAATGATGTAGAACTTAGCCATACAGATTGCGAAAAGGACTTGGGGGTTATGGTGAGCAGCAACCTTAAACCAAGACAGCAATGCCTAAGCGTACGTAATAAGGCAAATAGATTACTGGGATTTATATCAAGAAGTGTAAGCAACAGAAGTCCAGAGGTCATACTGCAGCTTTATACATCATTAGTAAGGCCTCACCTAGATTATGCAGCTCAATTCTGGTCTCCATATTACAGAATGGACATAAATTCGTTAGAAAACATTCAGCGTAGGATGACTAAATTAATACATAGAGTTAGAAATCTTCCTTATGAAGAAAGATTGAAGACTCTTAAGTTACATTCACTTGTTAGACGAAGAATGAGGGGAGACCTGATCGAAGTGTATAAGTGGAAGATAGGTATTAATAAAGGGGATATTAATAAGGTCTTGAGGATATCTCTCCAGGAGAGGACCCGCAGTAATGGATTTAAATTAGGTAAGTTTAGATTTAGAAAGGATATAGGAAAGTATTGGTTTGGAAATAGGGTAGTTGATGAGTGGAACAGTCTACCTAGTTGGGTTATTGAGGCTAGGACTTTGGGTAGTTTCAAATTTAGGTTGGATAAGTACATGAGTGGGAGGGGTTGGATTTGAGTGGGACTTGCACATCAGAGCTTATTTCTTGGGTAGCATTGAAAATTGGGTTGGACAAATGTTTTGTTAGTGGGATGAATTGTAAAGGACCTGCCTAGTATGGGCCAACAGGCCTGCTGCAGTGTTCCTCCTGTCTTATGTTCTTATGTTCTTATGTCCTCAATGTCTGATCTGCCCAGGGTGAACACAAGGTCCAATCTTGCTGGTTCATCCTCCCCTCTCACTCTGGTAGTGTCCTTAACATGTTGGTGCATGAGATTTTCCAGCACCACATCCAACATCTTGGCTCTCCTTGTTTCAGGACCCCCATGTGGCTCCAGGTTTTCCCAGTCAATCTCCCTGTGGTTGAAATCCCCCATAACCAGCAAATTTTCTCTGTTGGAGTGAGCTCTTCTTGCCACCTCAGCAAGTGTGTCCACCATTGCTCTGTTGCTCTCTTCATATTCCTCTCTTGGCCTCCTGCAGTTCTGTGGTGGATTATACATCACTGCAATGACCACCTTGTGCTCCCCAGACTGAAGTGTACCTACTATGTAGTCCCTTTCTCCTGTCTCGTCTATGCCTCCCATTTTCTCGAATTTCCATCGTTTTTTTACGAGCAGAGCAACCCCTCCTCCCCCTCTGCCCCTTCTATCTTTCCTCGTGATCTGGTATCCTGGTGGGAAGATTGCATCTGGTATAGTCTCTGTGAGTTTTGTTTCTGTAACTGCTATGATGTCTGGTGACTTCTAATTGAGTCTTTCTTGCCATTCTTCATATTTATTCGTTAATCCATCCGCATTTGTGTACCAAACCTTCAACTTCTGTTCTAATACTGTAACTGTGGTCCTGGGGGAATACTGGGGTTGGGAGAGCAGGAGCCCTGGTGGGGGCCTGTGGGGGGTTGCAGTGGAGGTGGAGGAAGAGCTCCCATAGGGGGTTGCTATAGGGGTAGGGTTCGTGGTGCGGGGGGTGGGAACAGAGGGATCGGTGTGTGATGGTTGGTTTGGATTGTTCAGTTGCCTTGGGGGAGTCGTGGCTGGAGTCCTTCTGCAGGTGTTTCTGGGGGGGGGTGCTTGTCCTTCCACCTGTTCCTGGGTTATTCTGCTCTCCTTTTTCATTTCCTCCCATTCCTCCTTTCGTTTTTGCACTCTCTCTTTCAGTATCATCCTTTCCTCCTGTGTTCTGTCTCGATCGAGGTACACACTCATGAACTCCTGTTTGCCTCTCAGCCGTGCTTTCTCCTGTAGGATCATGGTTCGAGTTGATTCTGCCTTGAAAATTACTTTGAGAGGCCGATTCCTTTTCTTTGTGAACCACCCGATTCTCCGAAAATTTGCCACCTGGGTCATGTCTCCCTCGCCTATCACCTTCATGATACCTTCAATCGCTTTTTTCTCCTCCTGCTTTCTTTCCTCATAAGTTTCCCCTTTAGCTTCGTCTAGCCCATAGACAAAAACTGATCTCTACCTTTCCACCTCCCACTGTGACTCCCATTGCATCCTCTGAGGTGTTTTAGTTCCTTCCCGTGGAGTGTTCCTTCCTTCAGTCCCTTCCCTAGCTGTGGCCCCTATGCTCATTGGTTTGTCCTTCCTGCTCACCTGTTCCAGGCCCCCACAAGTGTCTGGTAAGGTCCCTGCACATGTCCTAGTTCATTCAGTGTCTTCCAACCTCTCATTCTGTCCTAGTGTGCCCCCTGTCTTTGTTTTGGTCCCGTGTGTGTGTGGGTGTGTGTGTATGTGTGTGTGTGGGTGTGTGTGTGTATGTGTGTGTGTGTGTGTATGTGTGTGTTTGTGTGTATGTGTATGTGTGTGTGTGTGTGTGTGTATGTGTATGTGTGTGTGTGTGTGTGTATGTGTGTGTGTGTATGTGTGTGTGTGTGTATGTGTGTGTGTGTGTGTGTGTGTGTACTCACCCAATTGTACTCACCTAATTGTGGTTGCAGGGGTCGAGACTCAGCTCCTGGCCCCGCCTCTTCACTGATCGCTACTAGGTCCTCTCCCTCTCTGCTTCGTGAGCTTTGTCATATCTCTTCTTTAAACTATGTATGGTTCCTGCCTCCACTACTTCACTTGCTAGGCTATACCACTTCCTGACGACTCTATGACTGAAGAAATACTTCCTAACGTCCCTGTGACTCGTCTGAGTCTTCAACTTCCAGTTGTGGCCCCTTGTTTCTGTGTCCCCTCTCTGGAACATCCCATCTCTGTCCACCTTGTCTATTCCCCGCAGTATCCTGTATGTCGTTATCATGTCTCCCCTGACCCTTCTGTCCTCCAGTGTCGTCAGTCCGATTTCCCTCAACCTTTCCTCGTACGACATTCCCCTGAGCTCTGGGACTAGCCTTGTTGCAAACTTTTGTACTTTCTCTAACTTCTTGACGTGCATGACCAGGTGTGAGTTCCAGACTGGTGCTGCGTACTCCAGTATGGGCCTAACATACACAGTGTACAGTGTTTTGAACGATTCCTTATTAACGTATCGGAACTCTATTCTCAGGTTTGCCAGGTGCCCGTATGCTGCAGCAGTTATTTGTTTGATGTGTGCCTCCGGTGACGTGCTCGGTGTTATGGTCACCCCAAGGTCATTCTCCCTGAGTGAGGTCTGTAGTCTTTGTCCACCTAGCCTATACTCTGTCCGCGGTCTTCTTTGCCCCTCCCTAATCTGCATGGCTTTGCATTTGGCAGGGTTGAATTCGAGAAGCCAGTTTCTGGACCACATGTCCAGCCTGTCAGGTCTCTTTGCAGTCCTGCCTCATCCTCATCCGATTTAATTCTTCTCATCAACTTCACATCATCTGTGAATAGGGACACTTCAGAGTTTATTCCTTCCATCATGTCGTTCGCATATATCAAAAATAGCACTGGTCCTTGAACTGACCCCTGTGGGACCCCGCTCGTCACAGGCGCCCACTGTAATACCTCTTCATGTACCATGACTCGTTGTTGCCTCCCTGTCAGATATTCCCTGATCCATTGCAGTGCCCTTCCTGTTATATGCGCCTGATCCTCCAGCTTCTGCGCTAATCTCTTGTGGGGAACTGTGTCAAAGGATTCCTGCAGTCTAGGAAAACGCAATCAACCCACCCCTCTCTCTCATGTCTTACTTCTGTTACCTTGTCATAAAACTCCAGAAGGTTTGTGACACAGGATTTGCCTTCCATGAACCCATGCTGGTTTTCATTTATAATCTTGTTCCGTTCCAGGTGTTCCACCACTCTCCTCCCGATAATCTTCTCCATGACTGCACACAATACATGTCAGAGACACAGGTCTGTAGTTTAGTGCCTCATTTCTGTTTCCTTTCTTAAATATGGGGACTACATTTGCTGTTTTCCATTTCTCAGGTAGTTCCCCAGTTTCAAGGGATGTGTTGAAGATTGTGGTTAGGGGCATGCACAGCATCTCTGCTCCTTCTCTAAGGACCCATGGGGAGATGTTGTCCTGTCCCATCGCCTTTGAGGTATCAAGGTCACTTAGCAGCTTCTGCACCTCCTCCTCGGTTGTTCGTATGTCATCCAACACTTGTTGGTATATTCCCTCTTGATGTTCCCTTCTGTGCTGTCTTCCCAGAGCCCTTCCTGTCTCTACTGTAAAAACTTCCTTAAATCTCCTGTTTAGCTCCTCACATACCTCCTGATCATTTCTTTGAGTTCTCCACCTTCTGTCCTCAGTCTGATCACCTGGTCTTAGACTGTTGTCTTCCTCCTGATGTGGCTATACAACAGTTTCGGGTCATTATGTGTGTGTGTGTGTGTGTGTGTGCGTGTGTGTGTGTGTGTGTGTGTGTGTGTGTGTGTGTGTATGTGTGTATGTGTGTATGTGTGTATGTGTGTGTGTGTGTGTATGTGTGTGTTTGTGTGTATGTGTACGTGTGTGCATGTGTGTAAGTGTGTACTCACCTATTTGTAGTTGCAGGGGTCGAGTCATAGCTCCTGGGCCTATTCTTCGCTGATTGCTACTAGGTCCTCTCTCTCCCTGCCCCATGAGCTTTATCATACCTCGCCTTAAAACTATGTATGGTTCCCGCCTCCATTACGTCACTTTCTAGGCTATTCCACGGCCTGGCAACTCTATGACTGAAGAAATACTTCCTAAAATCCCTTTGATTCATCTGAGTCTTCAACTTCCAATTGTGACCTCTTGTTTCTGTGTCCCTTCTCTGGAACATCCCGTCTTTGTCCACCTTGTCTATTCCGCGCAGTATTTTATATGTCGTTATCATGTCTCCCCTGACCCTCCTGTCCTCCAGTGTCATCAGGCCGATTTCCCTTAAGCTTTCTTCGTAGGACAATCCACGTAGCTCTGGAACTAGTCTTGTTGCAAACCTTTACACTTTCTCTAATTTCTTGACGAGCTTGACTAGGTGTGGATTCCAAACTGGTGCTGCATACTCCAGTATGGGCCTGACGTAAATGGTATACAGAGTCTTGAACAAATCCTTACTGAGGTATCGGAACGCTATCCGTAGGTTCGCCAGGCGCCCGTATGCTGCAGCAGTTATCTGATTGATGTGCGCCTCAGGAGATATGCTCGGTGTTATACTCACCCCCAGATCTTTTTCCTTGAGTGAGGTTTGCAGTCTTTGGCCATCTAAACTATATTGTGTCTGCGGTCTTCTCTGCCCTTCCCCAATCTTCATGACTTTGCATTTGGCAAGGTTAAACTCAAGGAGCCAGTTGCTGGACCAGGCTTGTAGCCTGTCCAGGTCTCTTTGTAGTCCTGCCTGATCCTCATCCGATTTGATTCTTCTCATTAACTTCACATCATCTGCAAACAAGGACACTTCTGAGTCTATCCCTTCCGTTATGTCGATCACATATACCAAGAACAGCACAGGTCCTAGGACTGACCCCTGTGGAACCCCGCTTGTCACAGGCGCCCACTCTGACACCTCGTCGCGTACCATGACTCGTTGTTGCCTCCCTGTCAGATATTCTCTGATCCATTGCAGTGCCTTTCCTGTTATGTGTGCCTGGTCCTCTAGCTTTTGCAGTAACCTCTTGTAAGGAACTGTGTCGAAGGCCTTCTTGCATTCCAAAAATATGCAGTCGATCCACCCCTCTCTCTCTTGTCTTACTTCTGTCACCTTGTCATAAAACTCTAGTAGGTTTGTGACACAGGATTTTCCTTCCCTGAAACCGTGCTGGTTGTCAATTATACACTTGTTTCTTTCCAGGTGCCCCACCACTCTCCTCCTGATGATCTTCTCCATGACTTTGCATACTATACACGTTAGTGATACAGGTCTGTAGTTTAGTGCCTCATGTCTGTCTCCCTTCTTAAAAATTGGGACTACATTTGCCATTTTCCATACCTCAGGGAGTTGCCCAGTTTCAAATGATGTGTTGAAGATCTTTGTTAATGGCTCACACAATATTTCTGCTCCCTCTTTAAGGACCCATGGAGAGATGTTGTCTGGTCCCACCGCCTTTGAGGTGTCAAGTTCGCATAGCAGCTTCTTCACCTCCTCCTTGGTTATATGTACCTCATCCAGCACTTGCTGGTGTGCCCCCCTGTTCTGATTTCTTGGAGTCCTACTGGTTTCCACTGTAAATACCTCTTTAAATCTTGTGTTGAGCTCCTGACAAACCTCTCGATCGTTTCTTGTGAATTCCCCATCACCCTTCCTCAGTCTGATTACCTGGTCCTTGACTGTTGTTTTCCTCCTGATGTGGCTGTACAACAGCTTCGGGTCAGTCTTTACTTTTGATGCTATGTCATTTTCATATTGTCTCTGAGCCTCCCTTCTTATCTGTGCATATTCGTTTCTGGCTTTTCGGCTAATTTCTTTATTTTCCTGAGTTCTCTGTCTTCTGTACCTTTTCCATTCTCTAGTACACCTAGTTTTTGCCTCCCTACACCTTTGGGTGAACCAAGGACTCGTTCTGTTCTTCCCATTATTTCTGTTTCCCTTGGGAACAAACCTCTCCTCTGCCTCCTTGCATTTTGTTGCTACATAGTCCATCATTTCTTGTACTGGTTTTCCTGTCAGTTCCCTCTCCCACTGAATGTCTTGAAGGAAGTTCCTCATGCCTGAGTAGTTCCCCCTTCTGTAGTTTGGTTTTTCCCAGCCTATTCCTGCTACTCTCTCCACTTGGAGCTCAACTATGTAGTCGAAGCACAGAACCACATGATCACTAGCTCCCAGGGGCCTTTCATACATGATACCCTCGATGTCCGAACTACTCATGGTGAATACAAGGTCCAACCTTGCTGGTTCATCCTCTCCTCTCTCTCTGGTAGAGTCTCTAACATGTTGATGCATGAGGTTTTCCAGTACCACATCCATCATCTTGGCTCTCCATGTTTCGGGACCCCCATGGGGCTCCAGGTTTTCCCAGTCAATCTCCTTGTGATTGAAATCACCCATAACTAGTAACTTTGCTCCCCCCATGTGTGCTCTCCTGGCCACCTCGGCTAGTGTGTCGATCATTGCTCTGTTGCTCTCATCGTATTCTTCTCTTGGCCTCCTGCAGTTCTGTGGTGGGTTGCACATTACTGCAATTATCACCTTATGTCCCTCAGACTGCATTGTTCCTACTAAGTAGTCCCTTTCGCCCGTGCCATCCATTCCTTCCATTTTCTCAAAACCCCACTGGTTTTTAATGAGCAGTGCAACTCCTCCTCCCCCTCTCCTCCCTCTGTCTTTCCTGAGGATTTGATATCCGGATGGAAAGATTGAATCTGTTATTATTCTGGTGAGTTTTGTTTCTGTGAGTGCTATTATGTCTGGGGATGTCTCTTTGATTCTTTCGTGCCACTCCTCATACTTGTTTGTTATTCCATCTGCATTTGTATACCACACCTTCAACTTCTTTTCTAAGACTGTGGTCTTGGAGGTATATTGGGGTGGGAGAAGTGGGAGAACTGGTAAGGAACTATGGGTTGTTGCTGTGGGGGTGGAGTTTGTAATGTAGTGGGTGGGGGCATTGGATGTGGCATGGGTGTTTTGATTTAGAGTGTGTGTGTGTATGTGTGTGTGTGTGTGTGTGTGTGTACTCACCTATTTGTACTCACCTATTTGTGGTTGCAGGGGTCGAGTCCTGGCTCCTGGCCCCGCCTCTTCACCGGTTGCTACTAGACCCTCTCTATGTGTGTGTGTGTGTATGTGTGTACTCACCTAGTTGAGGTTGCGGGGGTCGAGTCCGAGCTCCTGGCCCCGCCTCTTCACTGATCGCTACTAGGTCACTCTCCCTGAGCCGTGAGCTTTATCATACCTCTGCTTAAAGCTATGTATGGATCCTGCCTCCACTACATCGCTTCCCAAACTATTCCACTTACTGACTACTCTGTGGCTGAAGAAATACTTCCTAACATCCCTGTGATTCATCTGTGTCTTCAGCTTCCAACTGTGTCCCCTTGTTACTGTGTCCAATCTCTGGAACATCCTGTCTTTGTCCACCTTGTCAATTCCTCTCAGTATTTTGTATGTCGTTATCATGTCCCCCCTATCTCTCCTGTCCTCCAGTGTCGTCAGGTTGATTTCCCTTAACCTCTCCTCGTAGGACATACTTCTTAGCTCTGGGACTAGTCTTGTTGCAAACCTTTGCACTTTCTCTAGTTTCTTCACGTGCTTGGCTAGGTGTGGGTTCCAAACTGGTGCCGTATACTCCAATATGGGCCTAACGTACACGGTGTACAGGGTCCTGAATGATTCCTTATTAAGATGTCGGAATGCTGTTCTGAGGTTTGCTAGGCGCCCATATGCTGCAGCAGTTATTTGGTTGATGTGCGCTTCATGAGATGTGCCTGGTGTTATACTCACCCCAAGATCTTTTTCCTTGAGTGAGGTTTGTAGTCTCTGGCCCCCTAGACTGTACTCCGTCTGCGGCCTTCTTTGCCCTTCCCCAATCTTCATGACTTTGCACTTGGTGGGATTGAACTCCAGGAGCCAATTGCTGGACCAGGTCTGCAGCCTGTCCAGATCCCTTTGTAGTTCTGCCTGGTCTTCGATCGAGTGAATTCTTCTCATCAACTTCACGTCATCTGCAAACAGGGACACCTCAGAGTCTATTCCTTCCGTCATGTCGTTCACAAATACCAGAAACAGCACTGGTCCTAGGACTGACCCCTGCGGGACCCCGCTGGTCACAGGTGCCCACTCTGACACCTCGCCACGTACCATGACTCGCTGCTGTCTTCCTGACAAGTATTCCCTGATCCATTGTAGTGCCTTCCCTGTTATCACTGCTTGGTCCTCCAGTTTTTGCACCAATCTCTTGTGTGGAACTGTGTCAAACGCCTTCTTGCAGTCCAAGAAAATGCAATCCACCCACCCCTCTCTCTCTTGTCTTACTGCTGTCACCATGTCATAGAACTCCAGTAGGTTTGTGACACAGGATTTCCCGTCCCTGAAACCATGTTGGCTGCTGTTGATGAGATCGTTCCTTTCTAGGTGTTCCACCACTCTTCTCCTGATAATCTTCTCCATGATTTTGCATACTATACATGTCAGTGACACTGGTCTGTAGTTTAATGCTTCATGTCTGTCTCCTTTTTTAAAGATTGGGACTACATTTGCTGTCTTCCATGCCTCAGGCAATCTCCCTGTTTCGATAGATGTATTGAATATTGTTGTTAGGGGTACACATAGCGCCTCTGCTCCCTCTCTCAATACCCATGGGGAGATGCTATCTGGCCCCATTGCCTTTGAGGTATCTAGCTCACTCAGAAGCCTCTTCACTTCTTCCTCGGTTGTGTGCACTGTGTCCAGCACTTGGTGGTGTGCCCCACCTCTCCGTCTTTCTGGAGTCCCTTCTGTCTCCTCTGTGAACACTTCTCTGAATCTCTTGTTGAGTTCTTCACATACTTCACGGTCATTTCTTGTTGTCTCTCCTCCTTCCTTCCTTAGCCTGATTACCTGGTCCTTGACTGTTGTTTTCCTCCTGATGTGGCTGTACAACAGTTTCGGGTCAGATTTGGCTTTCGCTGCTATGTCATTTTCATATTGTCTTTGGGCCTCCCTTCTTATCTGTGCATATTCGTTTCTGGCTCTACGACTGTTCTCCTTATTCTCCTGGGTCCTTTGCCTTCTATATTTCTTCCATTCCCTAGCACACTTGGTTTTTGCCTCCCTGCACCTTTGGGTAAACCATGGGCTCATCCTGGCTTTTTCATTATTCCTGTTACCCTTGGGTACAAACCTCTCCTCAGCCTCCTTGCATTTTGTTGCTACATATTCCATCATCTCATTAACTGGCTTCCCTGCCAGTTCTCTGTCCCACTGAACCCCGTTCAGGTAGTTCCTCATTCCTGTGTAGTCCCCTTTCTTGTAGTTTGGCTTCATTCGTCCTGGCCTTCCTGCTTCTCCCTCCACTTGTAGCTCTACTGTGTATTCGAAGCTTAAAACCACATGGTCACTGGCCCCAAGGGGTCTTTCATATGTGATGTCCTCGATATCTGCACTACTCAAGGTGAATACTAAGTCCAGCCTTGCTGGTTCATCCTCTCCTCTCTCTCTTGTAGTGTCCCTTACGTGTTGGCACATGAAGTTTTCCAGTACCACCTCCATCATCTTAGCCCTCCATGTATCTTGGCCCCCATGTGGGTCCAAGTTCTCCCAATCGATCTCCTTGTGGTTAAAGTCACCCATGATCAGGAGCTTTGCCCTGCATGCATGAGCTCTTCTGGCCACTCTAGCCAGTGTGTCAACCATCGCTCTATTGCTCTCGTCGTACTCTTGCCTTGGCCTCCTGCTGTTCTGTGGTGGGTTATACATCACTGCTATTACCACCTTGGGACCTCCAGAGTGAAGTGTTCCCGCTATGTAATCACTTTCTTCTCCGCTGTCTCCTCTCTCCAGCTCATCAAAATTCCAGCGATTTTTGATCAGCAACGCCACTCCTCCACCCCCCCTGTTCCCTCTGTCTTTCCTCAGGATTTGGTATCCCGTTGGAAAGATGGCATCTGTTATCATACCTATAAGCTTGGTTTCTGTGAGAGCTATGATGTCCGGTGATGCTTCTTTGACTCTTTCATGCCACTCCTCCCACTTATTTGTTATTCCATCAGCATTTGTGTACCATACCTTCAGTTTCCTTTCCAACACTGTGGTTTGGGGGGCCTGTGAGGGTGGGAGACCTGGTGGCATACTGTGGGATTCTATAGCTCGGTGTTGGGTGGAGGCTGTGGGTATGGATTGTAGTGTGTGTTGGGATGGTGTGATAGGTTGTATGGTTCTGAGAATAGTTGTGTGTGTGCTTGCCCTTGCTGTTCTGTTCTGCTCTGACTGACCTCTGCTGGTTCCATCCTTGTCTCTTTTCCTAGCTCCTTTCGCTTTT